>NC_134588.1:11946309-12280863 GCF_037038515.1 Microtus pennsylvanicus | reverse complement strand
TTTCACATAGGTTCTGGGGATTGGACTGTGGTCCTCATAGTTAAATGGTAAGTATTTTACCAACTGAGCCATCTTTCCACCCTGATTATGTTTTTTATTGTAATAGAATCAAACAAAATGGAAAAAATACATACAATAAAATGTATGCTAATCATATCAATAATAACTTTTTGGTAACATGTGGGAACCAGGTTACAAAGTAAATTTTTCCTCCTTTGGGTTTGGTCAACACAATTTGAGAAGTATTTTAGGATGATCTACTCCAAAGCTGGCAATCTGAGAACCATTTAAAATCTTGGTCAGTCTTGATTGTCAACTTGACTGGATACAGCATTGACTATAAGGAATCCTGCTGGGGACTTTCTTGAGGAATTTTTTGGATAGATTATTTAAAATTGGAAAATTCACCCTAAATGTAGATAACACCTTCTGATGCCAGCTCAGATCAAAGGGAGATAGAAGGAAAATTTACTTTTTGGCTGTTTGCCTTAATTCTTGTTGGCAAGTTATGCCCAACACCGCCTCATTTCTTCTCTGACAGCAGAATAGCTTCTTTGGTCCTCAAATGCACACTGACGATCAGCAGCCATCCAGGGACCCTCAGGACCTTCAGTGTCAGATTGGGACTGCAGAGACATTCAGTACTAGGGACTAAACAATAATCTTATTCCCAGCCTTTCAGGGGTAAACTAGCCATTGTTGGAACTACCAGACGATAGTGTGTAAATTTAAAAACATCTCCCTATGGCATATTTATTCTATGGGTTCTCTTCCTCTAGAAAATCCTTGATTGACACAGTAATCATAATTATGTGATATGAGAGAAAGGGGAGGAGCTCTTTAGAAGAAGTGAAGATTTAAAAAAATGTCATTTCATTCCTGTGACATCACATTGAGGACAGAAGCTATCAAATTCCCCATTTTACAGATCTTCACAAATCTATGAGACACAAATTTCCCTCTATGTGCCTATGCTGTTTTGCATTCCTTTCACTAAAGGTAACACTGGTTTCTTTGTTAAGATTCAATTAATCTAAAGAATTCTTAAATGCTTTTTCATTTGAAATTTCAAATCTCCTCATCTGGAAGCAACCTAGTATCGGTCTTTCTTTTTATTTTCTTTTATTTTACATGCGAACCCATTCCCCCACCTCCCCTTCTCCCAATTCCCTTCCCTCACATGACATCCCCCATCCACTCCTTAGAGGGGGTAAGGCTTCCCTTGGGGGAGTCAACAAAGTCTGGCATACCAAGTTGAGGCAGGGCCAAGCCTGCCCCCTTTCCCCTGCATGAAGGCTGAGCAAGGTATCCCAACACGGTCTTTATTTTATTAGAGTTATTATTCTGATTAGCTTTTTTTTGTCAACTTGACACAAGCTAGAGTCATCTGAGAAGCAGAATCTCAGCTGAGAAAATGTCTTGATCATACTGGCTTGTGGATATGTCTGTGGGGTATTGTCTTGATTAATGACTGATGTGTCAAAGCCTAGCTTGCCGTGGGCAGTGCCATCCATAGACAGATGATCCTAAGTGTATAAGAAAGAAGGCTGAGCAAGTCAGAAAGAACAAGCCAGTGGGCAGAATTCTTTCATGGTCTTTACTTACTTTTCTGCTTCCAAATTTCTGCTCTGCTCAAGTTGCTACGCTGACATCCCTTAATGATGGACAGTGATTGGAATGTGTAAGAGAAATCTGTTCCTCCCCCAGTTGGTCTTTTTTTCATATCACCAGAGAGCAAATTAAGATAGTTACTCATGTAATGTAATATACTTCCTAAATTACTCTGTATCATATTGTTTCCCATTGGATGATCTTCATTGGTAATGTATGTTTCTAGAAAATCACTCTGTGTGTGTGTGTGTGTGTGTGTGTGTGTGTGTGTGTGTGTGTGTGTGATTTCAGGTACACATGCATGTAGGTGTGCATGTGGATGCCAGAAGTCAACCTCAAGCATTGTTTCTCAGGACATTTGTTTCCTAAGACAACGTCTTTCATTGGTCTGCAGCTCACCTATCAAGTAAGTAAGTAAGGCTATTTGGCTAGCAAATCCCAGTGATCTTCCTGTTTCCATTACCTTAACTGAGATTACAGGCACCTGATACCACAACCAGACATTTTTATTCATATACTGAAGATCACACTCAGGTGCTCATGCTTGCAAGGCAAGACTTTACCAACAGAATCACTTCTTCAGGCTTAGAAAAGAGCTTCTTTATTAATCTGGTAACTTCCCTTTCTTCCACCTTCTATAGTAGATTCTTGAGGAAAAGATGGTAACCATGGAGAAGAGAGGAACTGACACTGAAAAGATATCAAGCAGGAAGTCCTTCATGAACCAGTGTGTACACTGATCTTATTATATCAATTATAAAGTAATTGGAGGCAGAGTAGGCATATGACTCATATTTATAATGTTGTTACAATTCTGGTGTCGTCATCTTGTCTCATAATTCTCCATGCACCAAACTGTTTCCTCAAAGAAAAGAACTCCAATAAGAGAGATTTTTCTAGTGAGTGAAATTTTATTCTGAGTGAAAGTGAATTTCAGTAATATTTTATATATGCACACATATGTATACATATATATACATGTATATATATATCATAGATATTTTGTCTGCATTGCTTTTGCAAAACCTTGCTGTCTTCTATTCTATGATGTTAGAAAGCTTTCAAGTAGGAATTCAATTCACCAAATTCTCTATGAAGATAGGGAAGAATACACACATTTCGGAGGTTTTTAAATAGGCCTTCTTGCAGCATGCCTATATCCTTCCCTCACAATCTTTAGATAGAACACCAATCCCTTACCTACCTTCTCTTGTTTGTTCTTAAGCAATAAGCCAAAATCAAGCTGAATACATTTAATTATAGGCTGTGGCCTTCTTTTGAATTAAAATAATCAGCAATACATTAACATTTCGCCACATGTCTCATGATGGTCTTGTTTTTAAGGATGACAACATTCTTTCTTTTAAAAGTCAAACCAATCTAGCATTTATGTAGCTGTTAAATAGTGCCATTGCTTAACCCTTTGCTCTCCCAATGTGGGAACCTAGAATTGGAAGGTAACTCCTGGTGAGTAAGTTTCAAGCAAACCTATAGACTTGTCATCATTAAGATCTAGAGTCTAGAATGTGATGTCTGTGTTAATTTCTGATGGACACATGGAAAATAATTATGTTATACTCTAACCATTTGGAATTATTTAAATCACACATTGAATTAAATACTTAAAATGATGTCCTTAAGAAGAGACAAAAAAGAAAAAAGAAAATTTCTCTGATTTTGTGATGCAGCTTATTTAATAGTGTTCTTACTCAGAATTCACAAGGACCTCGATTTGTTCCTCATCATCATATAAATCAGGCCCATGGTACATGCTTGTAATCACAGAACTTGGGAGATAAATGTAGGAAGACTAGAAGTTCAAACTATCTTTAGCAGCATAGAAAATTTGAGGGTAGCTGAAGATGGAATTTTTAAAATAATCCCATGTTAGCTCTGAATTGAGTATAATAAAAGGTTATTTATTTAGGGGCCGACTCACAGATCACAGTCCTCTGCATGAACACAGAAGAGGAACTAAATCCAGAATTCTGGAGAGAGAGAGAGAGAGAGAGAGAGAGAGAGAGAGAGAGAGAGAGAGAGAGAGAGAAAGAGAGAGAGAGAGAGAGAGAATGCTTTACATTGGCATTTATAGTATAAGAGGTCATGCCCAAGTGGGCTGATATCTTAAAGACTACTGGCTGAAGGAATTTCTACAGCACCTCCCCTTTTGTTTAAATAAAATAGTGTATAAGTCTAATACAAAACTTACAAAATAAGAACAAATATCAAGTATAAAAATTAGAATTACAACCAGCATAAGCAATATTAATCAAAGAACATATGCTAAATGTTTCAATAATTATTCTACCCTAAGGAGTCCAAGTATTAGAAATGGCTTGGTTAAATAATAAGAGGACAGTAACTGTGACTATCTAATCTTCAATCCCATCAAAGGCCTGAGAAGTGAGATAATATTACTTAAGTAGGCAGAAAGTGCAACCAAGCAGCTTCCAAACTGTGCAGTAGATGACAGAGATACCTGGCTACCTGGGCAATCACCCAAAGTCTCATTTGCAATGTTGAAGGAACCAACTTTGGCTAAGGTCTAAAGTACTAAAAGGCCATTTTCCAAGGCAGGAAAAATTTCAGAACCATCTTACGCTCTCTTAGCCAGGTTTGGCAGTCTTTTATCTTGTATCCTGTTTGTCCTGTCCTGACATTATGCATTTTGATACTGGTCAAGGCATGGGCAATTGCTTGCTCAAAGGCCAGTTTTGTCAAGAAGAAAATAAACTCCAAGTAGTGTGTCTTTGGTGCTCAACATTCTCTCAGAAATAGATTGATGCTGCCAGGAGCAATTGTGTCTCACATAAACAGAACCCTGAGTTATTTAAATGCTATATTCTACAGTTCTTTGAAGCAGTTCTGCATAGATTACCTATCCTATGCAGAATATAATTTTTATGTATCAAAAGAACCTGATTAGTCTAACTATAAGTATGACAAACATGGATGACTATAGATTCATAATACTTAATACCTGTATAGCTTAAAGATAAAAACTTCATATTAGAATATTAAGCAATCTTTAAACACTGTGCAGCAGCAAATGAGGACAATGAGCTCAAAATGTAAACAATGTATAAGTATCTTGATCAGAGGTAGAAATGTATAATGTAATATAATAAATTTATTCTAAAATTGTATTAATATTGCAATTAATATAATTGCAAGTAGTCTCTGCATAGTCAATAGGGTTTTCCTGAGGTTCCTATTTGGAGCTCTAGCCAGAATGTTGTAAGAAGGTGCACACATGCATACAATATGACAAAATAACTTGGCCTAGGTGTACAAATATTATAAACTGAAATAGAATAATATGCAATATAATTTGAATATGTATTAATATATAAGAATCTATATCAGTGTAAATTTCCTATAAATAATAGCTCACAAGAATTCACTCTATTACTCACTATTATTATTAGTGTGAGTAAGCTCACACTAAACTCCCTATTATCCCATTCAATTTCCCCCTTTTATTCAAAGAGATCCCTGAGCCTACATAATTTCTACTTTAACCCCTAACCTTCTACCAGTTATGATCAACCCCTAACTGCTGTCCCTAACTTGAAGGACAAACTTTGTTGGGAGAGGGGACATCATTTTCTAAAATTACTTCCAGCTGTCATGTGGCAATGTTCTTTCTATGGGATCCTGAAAAAGTAAAATGATAGTTAAGTTTCAAGATTACTGTCTAGTATAATTGCAAGTAGTCTCTGCATAGTCAATAGGGTTTTCCTGAGGTTCCTATTTGGAGTTCTAGCCAGAACATTGTAAGAAGGTGCACCATTTCAACTAACCAAGTTGGAAATATCTTGAGCAGCTGGTACCCAAAACTAGTCTTAAAGTAGTGCTATCAGCATCATGATGTCATACCAGTCAGGTGGAGTCATTGTAGGGCTCCCTTCTTCCTGTAAACTTCAAAGATTACTGCAGGAAAAATCTACTGTTTTTTTTGTGGTAAACTTAAGCATTATGCATATAGATATATATTCAATAAAAGATATGATATAGACAAAATAGATAGGGAGAAAAGCAATTTTTTCCTAAAATCTTTCTTCTTTTTGTCCCATATAAGATGGATCCTGACATGAAACAGAAACTCTGAATTTTTATTTTAATAACATTCTTGGATTTAGAGAAGGATAGCCATTATCCAACTCCAAAGCCATATATATATATATATATATATATATATATAAATAAATTTTTATAGATATATAAAATTATATATATAATTTTTACCTTTAGATGACCTGTCCTCATAAGTCATATTTCTCTTTGCTTGGTGATCCTTCCTGGATAGGTATTTTTTTTTCTCTTTGGGTATCCAAATTTCCAGGGTCTCTTGACTTTTTGAAGACGTGTATTTTCCTGCAAAGATAAGAACAGAACTCTGCCACAACCCTTATGAGATTTCCTTACCACTTGTATGATTGTCACCTCTGTGAATGATCTGTCATTTCTCTCTTTCAAGAGGTTTCTCCTTTTCAAATATAATCTTTATTAATTTTGATGGTATCCATAGCTTTTCTTTTCCTGTGGAAACAAGAGCAAAACACCTTCCTCAATGTAACATATCCCCTAGTTTCTATTCTGAGATCAACAATCTTTAAAATACACTGGCTGATTTAATTCAGAAGTTGTTTTTCTATTATCCAATGTCTCTTTGCTGCCATTTTACCTTTCTTGTTAGCATCAAGAAAATTCAAGGTTAATAAAACATTATGCAATATATTTCTGGGGGTATTTTCCATCTCTTTATGTTTGTTTAACATATCCTTTATAGTTTGATTTGATCTTTCTATAACTGCCTGACCAGTAGGATTGTTTGGTATGCCTGTAATATGCTTTATATTATAACAAGCAAATAAACTGTTTTTTAAGAGACATATGCTGGACTATAATCTGTCTTTATTTGTGCAGGTATAACCATGATGGTATAACTCTTAATAAATATGTGATTACTAAATCAGCCTTTTCTGAGCTCAAGTCAGTTGCCCATTGAACACCTGAAAAAGTGTCAATGGTGTGGTGTACATACTTTAATTTTCCAAATTCTGTAGTAATAAAACACATCCACATGCCAGATTTCATTCCTTTGTGTTACTTCCTGCAGGTAATGGTATTTGCTTACAGAAAGCAAGTAGAACATTTCCTTATAATCTCCGTAGCTTGTTGGCATGCACTAGAAAACCTTTTTCTTTAAACCTTTGCTATTGACATGATTTTTATGAAATTCTGAGACCTATAGCACATTTCCAATCAATAATCAATAAATTTCTGCATTACCTTGTTCTAGAGGACCTGGTAGACCTATATGGGATTGAGTGTGTTATGTATATGAGACAAATCCTATTCCTAATTATATCTTGAACCTGAATTAATAACAAAGTCAATTATATATCATCTTGTATAAATTCAGTGGTTTCAATATGTAAGACAACTCTTTCTGCATATTGTGAGTCAGTAACTATATTGAGAGGTTTTTAAAAATCTTTTACTATCATGAGAATAGCATACAATTCTGCCTTTTGTACAGAATTATAAGGGCATTGTTCCACCTTACTTAAATCTTCTGATTTGTAACGTGCCTTTTCTGATTTATTTGCATCAGTATAAAATGTATGGTGTCCAATTATTGGTGTATAATGTAAAACATGGGGAAGCATCTAATTAGTTCTCTTAATAAGGTTTTATCATTTTTTGGATAATTGCTATTAATATCTTCTAAAAAATAGCACAAGCTTTTTGACAGTGTTCACTGTCTTCCCATAATTTTTTAATTTCATCAGTAGTAAAAGGCAGTGTAATCTCTGCTGGATCACTATTTGCTAGTTGAAAAAGTTTCACTTTTCCTCTCATAATTAATTTAGAGAACTTTTCCTCATAAGTTTTTATTTTTTACTTGTGGTAAAAAAATACATTTTAAGATAATATCTTTTCTCTGCATTAAAATTCCTGTAGGAAAAATTCTGGAAGGCAATAGGACTAGAATGCGATTAAGATTTGGATCTATCCTATCAACATAAGCCTCCTGTAATTTCCATTAAACAACCATTAATTCTTTCTCAGCTTCAGCTGTTAATTCCCTGGGACTATTTAAGTCTTTGTCACCATCTAAGGTTTTGTTTAAATGAATTATTAGATCAGGTGTTATTCCAACAGCTGGCCATGGACTGGAAATGTCTCCTAACAATCTTTCAAAGATTAAGCATCCACAATCAGTCTCTCCTAATTTGTGTCTTTTGTGTTCTAATTTTTTGTTAACCTATTTTATTACCTAAGTAATTGACTGAATCTCCTCTCTGTATTTTTTTAAGGAGAAATTTGTAATCCACATCTATGTAACTCTTTTCTTAATTCTTCAAACATTCTTTCTAAAGTATCAATGTTTGAATCAGATAGCAAAATGTCATCCATGTAATGGTAAATTATAAACTTAGGACATTCCTTGCATATTATTTTCAATGGCTGACATACAAAGTATTGGCACAGGGTCAGGCTATTGGGCATTCACTGTGGGAGGACGTTCCACTGGTATCTCCTAGTAGGCTGATACTTATTTTCAGTAGACACTGTGAAGGCAAATTTTTCTCTGTCCTTTTCTTGTAGAGGAACAGTGAAGAAAAAAAAATCTTTTAAATCAGTAACTATGAAAGGTCATCCTTTTGGTAAAAGAGAAGGTAGAGGAATTCCAGATTGTAGAGAACCCATAGGTTAAATTAAATTACCTTGTTGACAGCTGTTGACAGATCTATTACCCTTCTTCACTTTCCAGATTTCTTTTAAACAACAAATACAGGAGAATTCCAAGGGCTGTTTGATTCTTCAATATGGTGAGCATGTAGTTACTCCTATACCAGCTGTTCTAAAGCCTGCAGTTTGTCTTCTGTTAAAGGCCATTGTTTAACCCACCTTAGTTTCTCAGTTAACCATTTTAAAGGCAGGGCCATTAGTAGCTCTGAAGGTTTGTTAGTTGCTTTGTCTTCTTGTACAGCCTGAATGGCTGGTGATCTTTGTCTATAATACCTTATAATATCCTTCCCAGAAGCATGAGTTTTGGGGACTGCAGGAAGTTATTCTGGGTATTCCATTGCTACAGCAGGTCATGATCCCATAAATTCACTAAAATATTAGCTACATATGGCCTCAGTCTTCCTTTCTGTCTTTTTGGTCCTATGCATTCAACCCATCTTGTGCTGTGTTTCACTTGAGATAGGGCTCCATTTCTTAGGAATTGAACATCTGCCTCTTGAAGAGGTTAATTTAGATGACAGGATTCTGGAGTAATTGATGTGGGATTCCCCTCTGTATGCTGTGAATACATTGGTTAATAAAGAAACTGCTTTAAACCTATAGCAGATTAGGGAAGAACTTAGCAAGGCAGGGAAAAACAAAACTGAACACTGGGAGAAAGGAAGAGTCAGTGAGAAGCCATGTAGCCTCACCGGAGACAGATGCCAGAACCTGTTAAGCCACAGCCTCATGGTGATACACAAATTAATAAAAACTAGTTAAATTAAATGTAAGAGTTAGCCAATAAGAAGCTATAGCTAATAGGTAAAGCAGTGATTTAATTAATACAGTTTCTGTGTGGTTATTTTGGGGCTGAGCAGACAGGAACAAACAAGTGGCCTCTTGCTATAAGTAATGACACTCATGTCTGTACCCATGTCTTGTAATCCCTCTATTACAATGTTATTTATACATACTCCTAGCTTTCGTCTTTGATCATTTGTAGAAGTCCGCCAAAATAAATATTTCCTATTTCCTATTGGAGTTTTTGTTTCATCCTCCATGTCTATTCCATCATCCAGAACAGTATGGTTTTTTACAATAGGCACTAGAATTTTTAATTTTTCTTGTGAGACAGGTTCTCCACAGTGACTGGGAATGACTGGACCACCTTTGACATGGGGGCCTGCAAGAGGCCCCTCAAGGAGTTTCTCAATGTTATCAGTTGCCTTGTCTGTCTTTTGTTGGCCTATATCCATTGGTTCAATGTCTGCCTTTGCCATAACTCCTATATATTCCAGAAGGCTGAAACTGCATATTCTTGTCATTTTCGGAGGAGGCGTTAGCCCTAGAAATCCCTTCTCTAAAATTCCTTTTCAGATGTCCTATTCTACCACAATTAAAATATTTGGCATTTTGGTGTCTCCTCATACATTAGAAATTGCTTCTTCTACCCTATCCTCAGTACTATAGTCAAATTTCACAACATTCATTGTATACAAGATTCATTCATTTATTGGTGCTGATCTGACTTTTAAAGGCCCGAGGATCTTTTTGCATTCTAAGTTGGAACTTTCGAAAACCAGAGATTCAATAAGTACACATCTAGCTTCTGGGTCTGTTTCTCTTACTCATACAACCTTAGTTAATCTTTGTAAAAAGTCACTAAAGGGTTCTCTCTGGCCCTATTTAACCCTGATATATAATTCAATTCTATTTTCTAGTTCCTGAATCCTGTACCAAGCATTTAAAATTGCTGTGCTGCATAGGGAAAAGGTGTGTTCCTTGTAGAGAGCCTGGTCCTGAAGATCAGAGTAATGGTCCTCACCAAGAATTTGATCTTGAGAAGCCTCAAATCCTTTTGCTTTTCTTTGTTGTTTAAAAGTTTTGCCTCTTCTTGCAAATAGCATTTCCATAGCAGCTGGGTTCCATTTTCTAGGACCACTGAGATTAATTGAAGCCAATTATTTGGGGTTGCCTTATTGCTTGAAGCCCACATTTTCACCATTTCTCCAAAGAATGGTGAAAACAGGCCATAAGATACTATTGCTCACTTAATTTATTTTAGATCGCTCATAGCTATAGATTGCCATGTATATTTTCTGACTACCTTAGGGTATTTTGTGCCAGATGGCTTCTCAGAAGTTATTACCAGATAGGTAGCTAAAACTCATGGTAAGTCATCCCTATCTCTGGTATGTACTGATGAGGCTTAATCCTGTTCTTGTATCTTTTTTCCTTGCACATCAGTTTTTTTGGGTTTTTGTTTGTTTGTTTGTTTGATTGATTGATTTTTGAGACAGAGTTTCTCCGTAGCTTTTTTTGGTTCCTGTTCTGGAACTAGCTCTTGTAGAACAGGCTGGCCTCGAACTCACAGAGATCTGCCGGCCTCCCGAGTGCTGGGATTAAAGGCGTGTGCCACCACTGCCGGCTTGCACATCAGTTTTGATAAATTGATCAGTCTTTTCAAATCTTTTTACTACTGCCTTCAGTAAAGTCTGTATCTCCTGTCCAGTGTTCTGTTCTAATGCCCTCATTGATGATTCCAAGGTATAAAATTTGCCCTCTAAAGATAACATCTCATCATTGGCTCTAATTTTCTGTGATTCTCCTACCTATGATGGTTCAGTTTGTTCTTTTTCTTCAGCTAGTATCCAGTGTCAGCTACACAGACCAATGTTTGATCCCCAGAGCCTGACCTGTGTAACTACTGTGAGAATGGTAGTTCATAGTTATAATTTCAGTGCTGTGAAAAGCAGAGACAGATGAATGCCAGGGGCACTCTGGTAAACAGTGTAGCCAAACCGGCAAGCTTCAGGGTGCAGTTAGAAATTCTCCTCCCAAATAAGGGGAGTAAAGCTCTTGAGGAATAACTCTGAAAGTTGACCTCTGGTCTGGACAGGCATAAATGTGCATATGCAGCCCTTCTCACAGGTGTGCCTCCACATATGTGAGCATACTCACACTTACCACTGAAGCATCCCTTATTCCAATATGTAAATAATAAATGAAGAATGTCTGACAAGTTATACTGAGAAAGAAGTTTTACTTAACATAGAAGAAAGCTACCTCTCACAACTGCAGTTATATGAAGACAGACATGCCTCCTTGTATGGCAGTAATTATTAAAGAGGTGTGTTTCTTCAGACACAACTCTTTCTACTTAGAATGTTTTCCCTCTCACTTCTCACTTTATTACTTCATATTTTGTTTTAACTTATCGACTCTTTCAAGTCCCCCCCCCCCAGGACCTGTCACTATCTCTTGTCCAGTTTCCAGTTCCATGTTTATATCCATCTTTAGGGCCAGTCTCGGGACAAATACCTTACAGCAGAATTTATCATGAAGATATCTTACAACCTTCTCAAAGACAAAATTGCCTGAGAAAATAATGAGTGTGGATATGATGAGGGATCTCACAATCATTTAAAAGCTTTCCAAGAAGTTATTTTTAGATACAAAATTATGCTATATCATAATGCTATCCAGAAACCAAAGTGCTAAGTCTCACGTGTAAATGTATTCAGCTTTATAAAGTATTTATAAAGACTTGAAATATCTTCATTAGACTGACTCATTCTTTCAAGGTAGACGAATCTTTATGAATAAATTTTTCTGTACACTTATAGATTTCCATATTTTCTCAATTGAATATTTACTTTTATAATTAGAGAAAATACTAAAATAAAATAGTAAACAGTTACACTTTACAAATTAATAGGAGTTACATTCATGCTATTCTGGACATGGGGCTTCCACACTGTAGGTATGAACGCAAAAGAGTCACATATGATCTTTGGTTAACAGTTCTTATGTGGAGGCCTCTTTTGCTCTTTGTCTTTGTACAGTGTCAAGATAGCACTACCCATGAATAACCATATACAGACAGAATTCAGACAAACTGCTATTGTTTAGTCTGCCTAAATCTTTCCCTCTTGTTCTAGTTTCATTCTGTTGATGTGATAAATGCCATAGCCAAAAACAGGTTAGTGGAGGAAAAGGTCTATTTCAGCTTGCAAGTTACAGGCCTTCATTAAGAAAAATCATGGCAGGAGCTCAAGCAGAAATCCTGGAGAAATTCTGCTTAATCATCTTTGGCTAGCTTGTTTATACAACTCAGAACTACCTGCCTAGGGATGATACTACCCACAATAGTCTGGATCCACCTACATCAATTAAATCTCTAGATAATCCTTCATACATGTGACCACAAGCAAAAATATTCTAGACACTTCCTCAACTGGAAATTCTCCTCTCAAATGACTCTAGTCTGGGTCAAGTTGACAATTAATTCTAAACAGGCTGCCTGTGTCATTCCATATTTATTCAACCATGTATGTTGACTATCTGCTGGGCACTCATCTATCTATCAGTTATTTTGGTTTCAAGTATATTCTGTTTGTCCTCCAGGGTATCTGGCAGGAGAGGTGTCAGGGTTCTGTTGGCTATAGTGCAGCAGATCCCCAGTGTACACTTAGGGAAGACAAGAAGAAGAGAGCTGCTGTGTTCCTCTACTGAGGTTCAGTGGGAAGATGTGGCTGCAGTGTGAGGTGCCTGCATAGCCTACAAAAACATCAGCTCAGTCATAGAGAATGACGTTGGCTGTTCACCTAGTTTAATGATCCCCAATGAGCACACACTGAGACACAGTTTATGACCTTCAGAGTCAGTGATAGGTGTTAGGTTACACAAAAGCCTCAAAGGGATCACGAGGTAGAGCAGTGAGCAGCAATGTGGAGACCAGACTGCAATACTGAGTAATGTGCTCAGTAACAAACACTATGAAGAAGGCACTGAATGTGTGAACATGCTTTATTTAAATCTAGGCAGACACAAAGAACAGAGCTTTAGGACAAAGTGAGAACTTGGCAGAAGGCAAGGAAAAGAAATTTTTAGGTCATAGTACCTATATAGATGTAGTCTGTATGGGTCTACAGTGGGGGCTTAGTTACTGCATTCATTAATATCTAGTGACATATGCATGTTGGGAACTACCTCATGCAATGAGCATCACTTTCCCAGGCTATTATACCATTTGGGGAAAGGAAGAAGCTTATTAATAATTAAAACTATAATATTTGCCTTGTACCTGAGGAAGTGAAGCAAATCTCTCTGCCACTAAAGTATGAATGACATTTTCTGAATTCCTTATACAGCATTGAATGGCCAGGCATGGTGACTTATGCCTATAATCCCAGTTTTAAACAGGCTAACAGGAGGATTACAGCAAGTTCCAGGGATACTCTATTTTATATAGTGAGTTCAATACCAGCCAAGACTACATAGTGAGACTATGTCTCACAAACTGGGAAGAAAAATAATAAAATAATTATTGGTGGAGTTGCAGCTTTGTAGCAGAGAATACTGAAAACACCCAGCCATTACTGGGTGGTTAAGGTCAACATCAGTGGTCCATACATCAAGTGGATATGTGAGCCTTCCATACGATATTGTTGGAATAGCTCTTCACCTTTGTGGTCTTTCTCTGCCAAACATGTACCTCTCCCTGGGGTGATCATGAGAATAAAACAGCATGCAAACTCTGACAGAAAGACATTTTATTGAACACATAGTGGGTAAAAAGCATAGATAGGAGAAGGCAGATACTCATGATTACTTTCAAAATAACATTTTCAGTGACCTAACTTCCTTCTATGTCCCATCTCTGAAAGACTCCTTGATTTCCTGATAATGTTATGGCTTAATGAACAAGCTTTATTTCAGACAGAGCACAGTTAGCTAAGAAAATGCTATAAGATGTAGTTGGAGAAGAAGTTTCAGGTATGGACAAACCTCTTGGGAAACAGTAGGGGATTTGGATTTTACTATGAGTAAGATGGAACACAGTATTACATGATATGCTTTATTGATGCTTAATATATCCATGACTAATGTACATACTATATACAACAAAGTAGAAACGAAAACATAGAAAATTCTTTTAGTGGAATAGATGAAGGATGATGGTTACAGTTCATTACAGCTTGAGGTGGCCCTAGTGAGAAGTAGGCAGTGTCTGGATTAAGTAGTGTGATGTGCTAGAAAAAAAAAAACAAGGGGAAATGAAGGTGTAAATGTATTTTTAAATTCACCAGGAAACTGGATAGACGGTAGTGCCAGTTAATAAACTGGGAAAACAAATGAGATATGAGAGGTAAGCCTATAATTAGAATTGGGACACATAAACTTTTGATGCATAGTCTCTAATTAGAAATTCAAATAGTAATTGAGTCAATGATTTTTGAGAGCCGGGATGAGATAATAGCACAGTGGATGCCTGGTCCACTGTTTGTCTGAGGTATAGAAAAAAAGAGGGAGTTGGCTCATTTGGTGAAATGATTCCCTTTCAAGTGCTAGGACTTTAGCTTCATCCCAAGAACCCTCTTTAACAAGGTAGACTTGTGTTGTGTTTCTGTAATCCCAGTCCTGTAGAGGAAGAGACTTATAAATTTCTGGGGTTCACTTGTCAGCCAGCCAAGCCTACTTGATGAATTCTAGGCTCATTAAAAAGCCTTGACTTCTCAAGTCTTCCCATGCTCTTGAGCAGGCAGGATTAATATAGTAAAAATGGCAATCTTACCAAGAGCAATCTACAGAGTTAATGCAATACCCATCAAAATCCCAGCAAAATTTTTCACAGACCTTGAAAGAACAATATTGAACTTCATATGGAAAAGAAAAAAAAACCCAGGATAGCCAAAACAATTCTGTAAAATAAAGAAACTCTGGAGATCTCACAATCCCTGACTTCAAACTCTAATACAGAGCTACAGTACTAAAAACAGCCTGGTATCAGCATAAAAACAGACAGGAGGACCAATGGAACCAAATTAAAGACCTGGACAAGTATCCAAACACCTGATTTTTGACAAAAAAAGCAAAAAATATAAAATGGAAAAAAGAAAACAAATGGTTCTGGCATAACTGGATATCAACATGTAGAAGAATGAAAATAGATCCCCATGCACAATACTCAAGTCCAAATCGATCAAAGACCTCAACATAAAGCCAATCACACTGAACATCATAGAAGAGAAAGTGGGAAGTACACTTGAACCCATTGGCACAGGAGACCACTTCCTAAACATAACCCCAGTAGCACAGACACTGAGAGAAACAATTAATAAATGGGACCTCCTGAAACTGAGAAGCTTCTGGAAAGCAAAGGACATTGTCAACAAGACAAAATGACAGCCTACAGAATAAGAAAAGATCTTCACCAACCCCACATCAGACAGAGGACTGATCTACAAAATATACAAAGAATTCATAAAATTAAGCATCAAAAGAACAAATAATCTAATAAAAATGGGGTAGAGACCTAAGCAGAGAACTCTCAACAAAGGAATCTCAAATGGCTGAAAGACACTTAAGGAAATGCTCAACATTCTTAGCCATCCAAGAAATGCAAATCAAAACAACTCTGAGAATCTATCTTACACCTGTAAGAATGGCCAAGATCACAAACACTGATGACAACTTATGCTGGAGAGGATGTGGGGTAAAGGGAACACTCCTGCATGCTGGTGGGAGTGCAAGCTGGTACAACCCCTTTGGATGTCAGTGTGGCGATTTCTCAGAAAATTAGGAAACAACCTACCTCAAGACCCGGCAATACCACTTTTGGGTATATACCCAAAAGAATGCTCAGTTGTACCATAAGGACATGTTCTCAACTATGTTCATAGTAGCATTGTTTGTCATAGCCAGAAACTGGAAACAGCCCAAATGCCCCTTAACCAAAGAATGGATAAGGAAATGTGGTACATTTACACAATGGAGTATTACAAAGCAGAAAAAAAAAAAACCAATGACATCTTGAAATTTGCGGGCAAATGGATAGAGCTAGAAAACATCAAACTGAGTGAGGTAACCCAGACTCAAGAAGACAAATATCACATGTACTCACTCATAATTGGCTTTTAGATGTAAAACAAAGAAAATCAGCCTACAAATCACAATCTTAGAGAACATAGACAATGAGGACCTTAAGAGAGGCCTACATGGACCTAATTTACATGGGAAGTAGAAAAAGACACGATATTCTGATAAAACTGGGAGCATGAGGACCATGCACAGGTACATGAGCACACGCAGTGAATGCACAAGTACATGAGCACACGCAGTGAATGCACAGGTACATGAGCACATGCAATGAATGCACAGGTACATGAGCACATGCAGTGAATGCACAGGTACATGAGCACATGCAGTGAATGCACAGGTACATGAGCACATGCAGTGAATGTACAGGTACATGAGCACATGCAGTGAATGCACAGGTACATGAGCACATGTAGTGAATGTACAGGTACATGAGCACATGCAGTGAATGCACAGGTACATGAGCACATGCAGTGAATGCACAGGTACATGAGCACATGTAGTGAATGCACAGGTACATGAGCACATGCAGTGAATGCACACGCACATGAGCACATGCAGTGAATGCACAGGTACATGAGCACATGCAGTGAATGCACAGGTACATGAGCACATGTAGTGAATGCACAGGTACATGAGCACATGTAGTGAATGCACAGGTACATGAGCACATGCAGTGAATGCACAGGTACATGAGCACATGCAGTGAATGCACAGGTACATGAGCACATGCAGTGAATGCACAGGTACATGAGCACATGCAGTGAATGCACAGGTACATGAGCACATGCAGTGAATGCACAGGTACATGAGCACATGCAGTGAATGCACAGGTACATGAGCACATGTAGTGAATGCACAGGTACATGAGCACATGTAGTGAATGCACAGGTACATGAGCACATGCAGTGAATGCACAGGTACATGAGCACATGCAGTGAATGCACAGGTACATGAGCACATGCAGTGAATGCACAGGCACATGAGCACATGCAATACTTGCACACACAATGAATGAGAGTAAAACTCACATAGGGAGTGACTTGGGAAAGAAGTCTTTGAAACTGAGGTTGTACAGCTCCACTCTTCAGTACTAAGAAAGAATGCCACAAATGCAGAAGTAAAGGCAAGAGTGACTGTATGCCAATTATTGGGAAGATGGCTCAGCAGGAAAAGGCATAAAACTAGTGACCTGAGTTCCATCCCAGAATTCACACAAATGTGTGAAGAAAGAACCAAGTTCGCAAAGCTGTCTTTTGACCTCTATATTTGCACTGTCTTACACATACCCTCATATATAAATCATGTACCTACACATATGTGCATTCACACACACACACACAATAATAACCAACAAGTAAATTTTTAATGATGGTCAACACTGGGCAGAACAATGTCTTGACCGGGACTGCTTAGATGTGTGTCTCCTTGGTCCTCCATCCCAGATGCGGTGGGAGGTGAGGGTCACTGGATCTCGTTGAACAAATCTCCCATTTTCCTGTTTTCTACCATTAAAAAAAGAGCTATGGCATTTGTCTCAAAATGCAGGCATCAACTATATCCAGTGCCAAGAATGGCATAAGGTGATAGCTTAGAATTAACAGCTTAATTAACATGATGGGCAAAGGCAACTAGGGTAATGAGAGGATAGCTTCACCATCAAATTGGATTTGAGAGAGACTGGGAGCTAAAAAGATGCTCTGAATTGTGTTCAAAGAGGAAGGTGAAATCCCGGTAGCTGGGCAATCATGTGAATCCAGAGGATCTTTCTTTTCCTGTTGAGTATTTATTAGGCATAGTTTCTAGTTCATGGGGATGAGTCAATAGAGATGCCATGAAAATAAATAAGAGAGTTTGCAGGAACAAGCACTTCAGAGACCAGAGTACACAGGACATAGGTCACAAATGGAGCTATCTGCCTAGATAGGATCTGAGTTTACTTTCTATTTGGGAAGGTTCATTGGGAGAAGAGAAGAGGGGTTGACAGATTTGGGGTCATGGGGCTACAGACAGTCTCTGTTTTCATCTATTTTCTGAGAAAAACTAGGAGCAGGTCAGTAGCTGAAAATGAGGTGGAGGGAAGGATGACTTTGGTATTTTAAGGAGTGAAGACAAGGGAAGAGGGCCATTTTGCAGAGTGGGGGAGTAAATTGAATAGGTTTCTGGGTAGAGTATAAATAATAAATTTAAAGTACAGTCAGTGGGAATATAATGTGATTTTCTCTAGCCTCAGTCAGCTGCCTGGGTTCAAGAGACAAGAGCAAAGGTTGAATTTCAACCCGGGACAAGTGTTTGCAGTTGATGTTGCGCGAATAACTGGCAAAGAAAGGAGTGCCAATAGCGACAATAGCAACAAGAGCGACAATAGCAACAATAGGCCAAGTGTAAATCATTGGCTCAGAAAGGCTGTGGAAACTGGGGGAGGGGAGGAGGTGGTGATGGAACCAGAGTCATCCTTGGAGGGTTTTGGAATATGGAGGACCACCCAGGCAGAGAAGTGTGCAGAGCAATGCTCAAACACAGAGGAAGTTTCTATCTTTCTGTACACTTTTTGCAATTCAGTTGCCTTTGTGCCTGTCTTCACCTCACCTCCTTCCTCCAGCTTCTTATGCCCCATGCCATCCTCCAACTCTGCTGTTACAAATAATTCAAGTGTCACTCTTGACTCCTGGAAAACATTCAGTACTCTGTGGTTTAGGACATGTGAAGAGGAGAACAGTGGAGGAAGAGGAGCACTTTCCTGTAACTGGAATCAGATGTAAAGAAGTACTTAGTCTAGGCCCAGAAATAAGAGGCCATCTCCTTTTATTAACAACTTCTGCTTTTTCCAAGACAAAATAACTGACAAAGTAAACTTCAGAAGAAGGGTTTATGTTGGCTCATCCATTGAGGGCAAAGTCTGTCATCGTGGGAAAAGGATCCATAGCAGTAGGATCACGAGGTAGCTGGTCACACTACATCCTCAGTAAGGGGTCAGAGAAAGATGGAGGCTCAAGCTCAACTTGTCTAGTCCAGGACCCTAGACCATGGAATGGCATTGCCAAACTTAGGACAGGACTCCTTACCTAAAATTAGCCCAATCTAAAAATTCACTCATAGACATTCTTAAAGGTTTGTCTCTTAGGAGATTCTAAATCATGTTAAGGTGACAATAATATTCCCCATCATACTCTGCCAGAGAGGGCTATAGAGAAGCACAGCCATAGAGGAGAGCCTTGGCTATAGAATACATGGTGGGAGGGAACAGTCAGTGGATAGCGTGGATATATAACTTGGGAATGTCTGGGAGGGAGTATGTGGAAATATCTGGCATGCAATGGAGCTGCCTTCCTGATTAGGGCTTATTGTCAATTTAACACAACCAAAGTCATCAGGGAGGAGCGAACCTCAAGTAAATAATTGTCTGGATCAGATTGGTTTGTGGGTATGTTTGTGAAATATTGTCTTGCTTGCCAGTGATAGAGGAGGATTCAACTCACTTTGGGCGGCACCATCCGTAGTTAATTGGTCATATCCTATGTAAAAAATGGTAGCCAATCATAAGCCGGTGCACACACCTGTGAGTAGCATTCCTCCATGACTTCTGATTCATTTCTTGATTGGGTTTTTTCCCTGACTTCCCTCAATGGTGGATTGCGAAGTGGAAATACAAAGAAGATACATTCTTTATACATTCTTCCTAAAGCTTCCAAAAGGTTGTGGTGTTCATCAGAGTAGCAGAAAGCAAACTAGAAGAGCAAATAGCTCATCATTTGAGTCGTTACAGTAATAGAAAAGAAGACACTGCATTAATATTTTCTTAAGGGCCTTCTGTTTATAGCATCCTTCTCTAGAATGAAGTTTCTCTGGGAATGGCAGAGCAGTGCAGCAGACGGTGTTGAATGCAACAACTGTGGAATAAATAAGCCCAATTGTGAATGTTGCTAACACCAAGAAGTGAGATTGTGCCAGGAAATTCATCATAGGGAAATCTTGAGATTATTCCCCAGGTGCTAGGATGTTGAACTGGCTTGAATAATAACTTTGTGTCCTACTTACTGACTACCATCTGTCCGTTATCCCAGAACCTGAAAATGAGACCTATTTCAAAAAGTATCTCTGCAAATGTAATTAAAGATTTGTGTGTATGTGTCTCTTCATGTGTGTGTGTGCATATGGAAGCCAGAAGACAACCTCAGACTTTGTTTCTCAAGTGCTGTCACCATGTTTTTTTGAGATAGTTTTTCAGCAGTCTGAAACAAGCCTAGGACAACTGGCCAATGTGGGCAGTGGCTGACCTGTGCTCTCTTCCCAATGCTGGGATTCTGAGCATACCCAGCTTTTTAAAGTGTGTTAGAAGGATCCTCATGCTTTTGTGGTAATCACTTTACCAATTGAACTCTATAACCCTAAAAGTAATTTTATGTTAATAAAGAGAGTTTGTAATGAATGACTTGAATGAAGATACAAATATACATAAAAACTATAGCCAAGAATGTCAGAACAGAATTAAGCTAAGCTAAGTCAAGGATGAATCTTTGAAGCTGGAGAGAGTCTTTTTAAAGAGGTCATCAAGACTTCACTGATCAGTGGACTTCACTGATCTTTGGGATATCAAGCAACAAAGAATGAAATGATGGGTCTTCGAAGATGTTGTCTTGGACCCTCTACTTCTTTCCCTTGTCCGTATGGTGCTCTGTTCTTTTCCACTGTATTCTCCAAGACAATGAGAGGGGCCTCTACTGTCTACTCTAGAGGGAAAGGGTCTTTGAGCTCTGGCTCTTCTACTTAGTTTCCTATTCACACCTGGTCTTGTCACACCTGGGAGATGCATCTTCTGCCTTCTGCATCACATGTAATGGAGAATTGTACTGTTCACCCATGCAATGATTTAGCCAATATTTGGCTTCATTTTTCCTGCCTAGACTATTTTAGATATAGAAGGTGGAGAGGGGAGTCAGCATTAAGAACAGGTATTGCTCCTGCAGAGGTCCCAATTTTGATTAGTTGGGTGGCTAACAACTTCTTATAACTCCAGCTCCAAGGGATCATATTATTCAGACCTCAGTGGGTATCTGCTCTTTCGTATACATACACACATGTAGATATTTACACATAGTAAAAATTAAAAATAAAAATACAGTCTTATATATAGGAACTGAAACATAGCTCATAAAGTATACATTCTAGATAATGCAACACATTATCACATAAACTCATGAATGCCATCTCAAGGGATAAGGCAAGATAAGAGAGTAGAGAAAATAGAGAAACATTTTGTATAGGTATTATATCAAAAAAGGGGAGCTTTGGGAGATAACTGTCTTAGGGTTTCTATTGTTGCAATGAAACACCATGGTCAAAAAGAAAGTTGGAGAGCAAGTGTTTTATTTGGCCTAAACGTCCATATTGCTATTCTTCATTGAAGAAAATCAGGCAGGAACCTGGAGGCAGGGGCTGAGGCAAAGGCCGTGGAGGTATGCTACTCACTGGTTTATTCCCTATGGCTTGCTCAGTCTGATTTCTTATAGATCCCAGGACCACCACCCCAGTGATGGACACACCCAGTATAGACTGGGTCCTCCCCCATCAATCACTAATTGAGAAAGTGCCTTATAGCCAGATCTTATGGAGGCATTTTCTTAATTGAGGTTCCCTCCTTTCAGATGACTCTAGCTTGTGTCAAGTTGACATAAAACTAGTGAAGGACACCCACCTAAATGTGGATGACATTGTATCACAGGCTGGTTTTTGAAGAAAAGCCAGTTGAACAGAAGCAGCAAGGGGAGGAAGGAAGGACCCACTGCTCTCTGCTCCTGACTGTAGACACAGTGAGTTGCTCACTGACCTCCTGCCTTGACTTCTCAGTGACAGACTGAAGCCTGCAACTGTGCATACAGTCAATCCTTCTTCCTGTAACTTGCTTTTGCTCAGGCTATTTCATCACAGCAACAGAAATGAAATAAGTGTGGAGAGTAAAATTTGGCTAGAAAATAGTGTCTTTGGATAATTCAGAAATGTGTGGCTTTCTAACCTCTGAACAATGTCGTAGTTCTAGAAATACCTTCAATAACATTATCTTTATTAACAGCTCCTATAAACCCACTAGCAGGTTGGAGTTCTGCTTCACCACATCTGGATCCCAAATGGCCGTCATTACTCATTTCAGAGCCTTAGCTTATCTTATTTATGACTTGCTCCAACAAACACAATATTCCTACATGGCATTTAATGTGAACTTTTGTCAGTGATTACTATTCAACATGTGGCCTCTCCTCTCCCCTGCACCCCGTAGTCCTTAATGAGCTCTCATTCAACCAGAATTTATGGGGCATTTGTCACAAGTCCGGAACTGTGCCAGGTGTCTTACAGCAGTTGTTTCTCAACTTTTTATATCCACACACCCTTTAGCTCAACTTTAAATATCACCCTTCCTTTAATAGCAGCCTAAAATGAAAAATTAGCTTAAATTGCAAAAGATGGGTATTTGTAGATGGAGTTGGTTTGGATGTAGAGAAACTCACAGGCCCTTCTTTGCTTGTAGGGTGATGACAGGGAAGGGGAAGGGCCCACGTACTGAAAGCTGCTCTATGCTAGGTGTATATAATTTTCTGTTGACATTGGTCATAATCTGTGACCTGAACACACTATTCATAGTTGAACAAACAAAATAAGAAATACTCTGGAACAGAGGTCATGTCCGCAGAGATTCAGATGGTAACAGCAGAAACAACCAACCGGACAGATGCACTCGACCAAAAGCAAAGGCAGGTGAGCAGCACAAATAATAAAAAAAGCAAATATATAAAAGATTTTTAAGGTGATAGGCATAATGGAAAATATTAAAAAAGATTAAGGAGGCTAGGGAAATTGAAATGGGGTGGATTGTAATTTTAAAAGGGAAGTCATTGTTGACTTAGCTGGCAATGTTGGAACAACAGTTTGAAAAGGATCAGGAAGACAGACATGTGAGAGTTTAAGATTCACTGGAGGAACAGAATGGATAGAATGAAAATTATTACAAGAAATAACTTATTATATTGCCTATCAATGATGCAATCTGTGTACACAAATGAATGTCTATCTAGTAGGAAGACTGAGAATACAGGAGCTTCTCAGTCCACAGAGCTGGATGCCTCAGCAGTCTCACTCTGGTGCTGAAGGTCTAAAGGATTCCTGAAGTACTGGTCATTGGCAGTCTAGGTAAGAAGGATGGAGAAATTGAGTTCTAATGGCAACAGAGGGTGATGGTAGTGATGGCAGCAGCAACAGCAGCAGCAGCAGCAGCAGGAGGAGGAGGAACTGGATAGGTTCACTCACCAGCAAGAAGCAAACAAGCAGCACTGAGTGTTCCTCCCACCTCCACATCTTTAGGTGCTGCCTACCCTGGGGAGGTTTGTCTCTCCATTTAACCCTCCCAGGGAAGAGCACTCAGAACAATCCATACACTTGCTTCATAGTTGATTTCAAACCCAACCACGTTGACAATAACAACTAACCATCTCAATGGGTAGTAAGGGAAGTTGGGACATCAAACAGAGAAGACCTCAGGCTGAGAGCCTGGTAAGCTGAGGAAGAGCAAGATGCCCACAGGCCTGGACATAGTGGAGGGGGCTGAGTTGGAGTGGAAGGAGAGAGCCTCAGAGAAGTTGCTAAGGTGGGGAGAGAAAGGTTTGATACATGCTGTAGATTCATTTCTATTGCTGTGAGTAAATAACCTCACCAAAACGCAACTCAAGGAGGAGGTTTATTTGACTTGTAATTCCAGTATAAAGTCCATCAGTTTGTGGAAGTCCAGGCAGGAACTCAAGCAGCTAGTCACATCCCATCCACGGTCAAAAGCAGAGACAAATGAGTGTGTCGTTGTTTGCTTTCAACTACTCTTCTTCACTCTTACGTAGTGCAGGACCACCTGTCTAAAGAATTGTGTTGCCCAAGAATGTGCTGGTCATTCTACCTCAAGTAACAACCAAGTCAAACCCCCAACAACAAGCCTACCGGCCATTCTGGTCTACATAATTCTGTAATAAGCCTTTCTTTCTAGGTGTTTGTAGGTTGTGTCCAATTGATCGTTAAAACTAAAACTAACCTATAGCATAATGAGTTAAACAAAAGTATAAGTGTCCTTTCCTGGTGAGAGTTAAGGTCTTTCGAACAGTAGTGTCATAATGCCATATGTGTGTTTATGAAAGGTCTTATGGTAGCAGAATTAGAAAAGGGAACAGAGCTAATTTAGCTTCTGATTTCAGAGGGATCACTCCATTTTCACTGGGCTCCCATGAAACAGAAGATCATGACAGCGGGAGTGTATGACAAAAGCTTTTTATTTCATGGTGGTCATGACACAGAGAGACAGTATGAGGCCAGACACAAGCTACCACTACACATTTGCCCCCTACTTCTTCTGGTTGTGCCTAACCTCCTAAATTTCCTGGTACCTCCTAAAATAATGCCATCATCTGGAGATCTGAGCATCTACCTTGTAGGAGCATTTCATAATCAAGTCTGCCAAGGATTGAGTGTCAGTTAATGAATGACTCAACCATATTCAGGCCAAGTACTTTGATAAAATGAACTACTCTGCACCTCATCTTATTCTACAAACATAGCATTATTTCCCTCAATGGAAGCTCAGGCTCTCTTCTCCTTGGGGAATTATTTGCCTTATACATCTCCTATAAATAACACTAAAAATCACTGGGTCACCAAAAAAAAATGTGAATATAGAAGGGGCACTAGTTGAGAAGAAAATGGGTATCAACAGCAGTGGGAACTAACAGGAGAGGATGATGGAGTAAAAATGTTCAAAACACATTCATGTATGAATATAGGAAATGCCATTATGAAGCCCATTATTATGCATAACTAATTTATGCTAGTAAAAAAATCTAAAAATTCCTTCAAAGAAATGCTGTGAGCATGAACTGAGCTCGGGTATATAAGACACTTGAGGGTGGAAATGGAGGGTGGCAATTCCACAAGCCTGACACACACTAGCTTCTCGAAATATCACCTGCCTTTATTGGTAAAAGATACTGTTCATTGTGTATTCCACAGAAATTTTTATTTTTAATACCAGGAATATATCTTCCACAGACCAAGTGAGGGAGATTTGATACTCTTCTCCAAATAATTTTCAAAAGCTTTGACCTTGAGACCGTCATCAATCTGAGAAGCAAAGAGATGGCGAATACAAGTTCTCACTCTCCATCGATGTGTTCTGGCCATACATGGCTGAAATCTATCACAAGTAAAAATACTGGTACCTGTACCTACATTTTTTATGTTTAATGTATTCAAAACTTCACAGAATAAGAAAACCACTCTGCCATGTCTTCCTTCCAACTTTGTGTACTATTTCCCCTACTGAATCCAATTAGAGGTGACAGTATGTACCTCCACCAGAGCATGAAAAATCTATTAATGGTCACATCCCAGAAGAAAATTGACTCCCTCCCAGAGAATTTACCAACTGCCAATAGATCAGTACAAATATGTCTATATGTGTAAACAAATCATCGAACTAAGTTGTCTAATATAATTTGAAACAATTTTTATTTTAATTGTTTGCTAAAAGCAGCTTATTTTTCATTGACATCTTGGGATCCTACAGTAAAGAACCTTGTGATTTTCCATCAAATCTGTATTAAGGAGGTCAGTATTGTCTTTCATGTACTTACTTTCAAAATCATTACTCAATATGTCATAACAAACTTGAAGGATTCTTATATCACAAAGGTGTTGTCATGGTCAACTAGAAAATATGATGGTTAGTGTTGTCAACTTGGCAGAATCAAGAGTCATGTAGGAGATGAACCTTTGCCCACACCTGAAGGTTGCTGATTAGCAAATTGAGTGGAGAAGATACATCTTGAAAGTGGGTTACACTCATCCCTGAACTTTTGGTCACAGACTGAATAAAAATAATAAAATTACCTGAGCACTAACACTCATTACTCTAGGTTTCATGATCATGGATGTGATGTGACCAGGTCATCAAGCTCCTGACACCATGGATGTGATGTGACCAGGTCATCAAGTACACCATGGATGTGATGTGACCAGGTCATCAATCTCCTGACACCGTGGATGTGATGTGACCAGGTCATCAATCTCCTGACACCATGGATGTGACGTGACCAGGTCATCAATCTCCTGACACCATGGATGTAATATGACCAGATCATCAATCTCCTGACACCATGGATGTGATGTGGCCAGGTCATCAAGCTCCTGACACCATGGATGTGATGTGACCAGATCATCAAGCTCCTGACATGCTGATTTCAGCACCATTACGGACTGTATTTTTTTTTTAATTGAAAACAAAAATTTCCGCCTCCTCCCAACCTCCCATTTCCCTCCCTCCCCCCCTCCCCCACCCCTCTCCCCCTCCCTCTCCAGTCATTGGAGCACCAGAATGAGCTCCCAAGGTCCAAATGTGGACTGTATTCTTGAACTATGGATAACTAAACTCTTTCTCTCTTAAGTTGCATTTGTCATGGTATTTTATCACAGAAACATAGAAACGAAGCTAAGAGAATCCTAGACCATGGAAAGCATCAATTCTTCTGTGTGCAACTGCACATGTTTGACTATGCTTGTGTTCATGTGTGTACACATGTATGTGGAGGCCAGAAGTTGATGTCAGGGGTTGTTTCAATCACTTTTCCATTTTTTTTTTTGAGACAGAATCTCTCACTGAAACTAAAGATCACTTTTTCAGTTAAACTGACTGGCCATCAAGTCCCAGGAATCAATCTGGTTTCCACCTCTCCAGCTCTGGAAGTGCAGGCCCAGATTGCTACATCTGGCTTGTTGTGTGGTGCTGAGAATTGAATTCTGGTCACAATGCTTGTACAGCGAGAATTTTGCTAACTGAGCTTGTGCTGGCTAGTTTTATGTCAACTTGACATGCAAACTATAGTTACCTGAAAGTGGGGAACCTTAATTGAGAAAATGCCTCCATAAGATATGGCTGTAAGGCATTTTCTTGATTATTGATTGATGAGGGAGGGCCCAGACTATTCTGGGTGTTTTCTTCACTGGGTTAGTCGTCCTATGTTCCATAATAAAGCAAGTTGAGCAAGTCATAGGTCATAGTGAGCAGTCTAGTGAGTAGCACCCTTCCATGGCCTCTGCATCAGTTACTGCCTTCAGGTTCCTGCCCTGTTTGAATTCCTGTCCTGATTTTCTTCATGATGAAGAACAAAATGGAAGTTTAAGCCAAATAAACCCCTTCTTACCCAACTTACTTTTTGGTTATGGTGTTTCATTGCAGCAACAGAAGCCCTAACTAAGACAGAGCTATCTCCCACAGCTTTTCTTTGATTTAATTACCCAGTTTCTTCCTTCAAGAATATATTGTTGAATTTCTACATATTTGTGACTGTTTCTGTTTTGTTTAGTCAGAAATGTTCAGTTTTAATCCCACCAGGTTAAAAGTAATAGCTGTAAGATTTCAATTCTCTTGAATGTCTCAAAACTTTGTGACATCATAGGTGACGTTTTGAAAGTTTTCGTATGATGCAATAAGAATACATTCTGTTGGTATTGGGTAGCTACTTCTGTTTATGTCTATTATGTCTATATGGTTTTCAGTTGTTCAAGAAGAATTAAGGTCAATCATTTTTTAAAATTCTTACAAAAAAGTTGAAGAAATAAAAATGTCACTCCCACATTCAATTGATTTTGTAGGGCCAAATTACTCTAATTTCAAAGCCAGAAAAAGATGCTACAAGCAAAAGAAACCCAAAGTCCAATTTTCTTGGTATAAAAGATTTGTATATTCATAATGAACTACCAGCAAACCTAATTCCATAGCCCATTAGATGACTAAGAAGAACTTTTACTGGGAAGCTACATTGATTGTTCAATGGAGGTAAAACAATTGATGTATTATACCATTTTACTATAAGTTGAGATAAAAGTCATCTCAGTAAATACAGGAAGAACATGTGACAGAATTTAGCACACTTCCATTGTTAAAAAACTAATAACTAGGGTGACTACTCAGTCAGAAAATGCTTGCCTTTTTAGTGTAAGGAACCAAGTTCTAGCCACTTAAAAATGCTGGACATTCTTATAGTATGGGAAGGTATTATGAAAGCTGCCAAGGAAGAAAAGAAATCAGTTGTCATACCCAGTTGAAAAGCTTATGAATCACAACAATAACCAATCTGGGATGAAATTCCCAAAGGTACAATACTGGCACTTATAACTTTGGGGTAAATCAGAGCTGTTTACTTGGACTTAAGAAAGGAAGTAATTCATTCCTGGTACTCCAAACCTTGCCAATTACCCATAAGTGCAGAGGTTATAGACCCTATTGAAGAACTAAATACTATAATTTTTCTAAGCTAATTTGATTTGTAACTGTATTCTAAATTCTTACCCAGTAAGTAAGTAAATGTATTCTCACCCCTTAAACCCTTATCAAAGAAGCTTCTTTTACAGCAGATGAGGCTATTACAGAGATGTACACTGGGAAAAATGCAGAGAAATGGTGACTATAGGGTCCCAGTCCCAGATAACATATCTACAATGCTGTCTTTATATCTGAGGCTTAGGGAAAATCAAAGGAAAGAGAGCAGAAAAAATTGCAAAAGCCACAAGTCCAGGATGCCTGCTTCAAGATATTGACCTCCAGACATGCTCGAGAAGTTAAACCTGGGAAATGTCAACAATATGATTGCCGAGGCAAGACCTGTATAGATAAATTTATTTGAAAATAACTTAAATGCAAATGCTGAAACCCATTATAATGTATAGTTAATATATACTTATAAAAACATTTTAAAATTCCTTGGTGTTCAAATCAAATATACATTCTAACACCAAGCAACAAAAATCAATTTCTCCTTTAACTTAGCTACACTTAGAAACAAATGAAGCTTATTTACCCTTATGCTGTATTGTAAAGCGTTTGTAATTTGACCAATATTGTAGAAGGCACTTGCCCCATAGGTCACACAAATAATATCTTAAGAGGAGGCCCTGCCTGGTATGATCTGGCCCCAATTATGTATCTTCTGCTTATCTCCATCAAAGACACATCAGTAATATCTGTTCTATGAATGTTAAATATACTTCTACATAAGCATATTTAAGTTATTTCCAAATACATTTACATCATAATACAGCCTTGTTTATCTGTATATCAACTTTTCCATCAAAGATATGTAGATGAATTCCATTAAGGGTTCTATTGCTCCTTCTCACAGCCATTCTAGACAACCTGAAATTGCCTAGGATGTGAGAATAACTTTTTTGAAGCCCTTCCTGAACTATTTCAAACGACATAGCAAATACATATGAGATCTTGGAGTTGTAAAACATTAGTGCTAAAATTCCATTAGGAAGTCAATGATTTTGAATAACACCTTAATTCAAACTGAAGGTTGGCGAGGTATATTGACTTTCCTAGAGCACATACCAAGGCATGACATGAAATACTTACAGAGTAATAGCAGAGATGTGAAGGATTAAGTGATGAAATCAGTGCTGTAGGCAAACTTATAAAAAGGCAGTGATGGAATGTATTCGTGCCAGTGAAAGGCTAGTTAACCTTTCATAGCACTTAGATTTTCACAGTGCAGAACAGGATAGGACAGAATTCTGACCTGATGGACAACAATGATATTGAATACATTGTTCTGAACCAATTTCTGCTTATGTCGCTTAAAAATGCACATAGTGAAAGGTAGGACATTATTGCCTGTTTGAGAATGGCTCTTGTACCACAGTGGTTTGTGCATAGTTTAAAGCCATCTAATGAACTGTGAAGTAGGATAGATACGGACACTCAGATCGCTTCAACCATAGCACATTGCCTTCCAAGATGCTGAGCAAAGGAGAGATTAGGGGTCTTTACATTCTAGAAGAAATCCTTCAAAATCAATGTTTATTATTAAATCCTCATACAAAACATGCAAAGAAATCCAAATCTTCAACACCATACAAATCAATGCTAGAACACTCACCTTGGATGCACAAAAATCTAGGCTTTAACTTCAGTACTGCAAAAGAGAGAAAAGAAGGAAGGAAAAGGGGACTGAAGCTGGGGAAGGATGGAGAGAGACACATTGGGAGAGAGACAGAAGAAAAAGAAAGGGGAGCAAGAGAAAGAAGGGGAGAAATAGAGAGATGAAGAGGAAGAAGAAAGAAAAAGTGATTATGAATATTTTTTTAAATTTATTTATTTATTAAGGATTTCTGCCTCCTCCCTGCCTCCGCATCCCATTTCCCTCCCCCTCCCCCGATCAAGTCCTTCTCCCTCATCAGCTCGAAGAGCAATCAGGGTTCCCTTCCCTGTGGGAAGTCCAAGGACCACCCACCTCCATCCAGGTCTAGTAAGGTGAGCATCCAAACTGCCTAGGCTCCCCCAAAGCCAGTACGTGCAGTAGGATAAAAAACTCATTGCCATTGTTCTTGAGTTCTCAGTAGTCCTCATTGTCTGCTATGTTCAGCAAGTCCGGTTTTATCCCATGCTTTTTCAGACCCAGGCCAGCTGGCCTTGGTGAGTTCCCGATAGAACATCCCCATTGTCTCAGTGTATGGGTGTACCCCTCGTGATCCTGAGTTCCTTGCTCATGCTCCCTCCCCTTCTGCTCCTGATTTGGACCTTGAGATTTCAGTCTGGTGCTCCAATGTGGGTCTCTGTCTCTGTCTCCTTTCATCGCCTGATGAAGGTTAATATTCAGGAGGATGCCTATATGTTTGTCTTTGGATTCACCTTCTTATTTAGCTTATCTAGGATCGCGAATTATAAGCTCAATGTCCTTTATTTATGGCTAGACAACAAATATGAGTGAGTACATCCCATGTTCCTTTTTGGGTCTGGCTTACCTCAGTCAGGATAGTGTTTTCTATTTCCATCCATTTGTATGCAAAATTCAAGAAGTCCTTGTTTTTCCTGCTGAGTAATACTCTAATATGTATATATTCCATACTTTCTTCATCCATTCTTCCATTGAAGGGCATCTAGGTTGTTTTCAGGTTCTGGCTATTACAAACAATGCTGCTATGAACATAGTTGAGCATATACTTTTGTTGTATGATAGGGCCTCTCTTGGGTATATTCCCAAGAGTGGTACTGCTGGGTCCAGGGGTACGTTGATCCCGAATTTCCTGAGAAACCGCCACACTGCTTTCCAGAGAGGATCAAAATAGTAAAAATGGCAATTCTACCAAAAGCAATCTATAGATTCAATGCAATCCCCATCAAAATCCCATCAAAATCTTCACAGATCTGGAGAAGACAATAATCAACTTTATATGGAAAAACAAAAAACCCAGGATAGCCAAAACAATCTTATACAATAAAGGATTGTCTGGAGGCATTACCATCCCTGACTTCAAACTCTACCACAGAGCTACAGTATTGAAAACAGCTTGGTATTGGCATAAAAACAGAGAAGTCGACCAATGGAATCGAATAGAAGACCCTGACTTTAACCCACAAACCTATGAACACCCGATTTTTGATAAAGGAGCTAAAAGTGCGCCCGGAGCGGCTCGGCCGGGCAGTAGTGGAGGGACAGCACTCGCCGCTGGGGCCTCCAGCCCCCTGAGTGGCTGCTGCAGCGCCGGGAGTCGAGGATGGTAAAATGACCCAAGGGAAGAAAAAGAAACGGGCCGCGAACCGCAGTATCATGCTGGCCAAGAAGATCATCATTAAGGACGGAGGCACGCCTCAAGGAATAGGATCCCCTAGTGTTTATCATGCAGTTATTGTCATCTTTTTGGAGTTTTTCGCTTGGGGACTACTGACAGCACCCACATTGGTGGTATTGCATGAAACCTTCCCTAAGCATACATTTCTGATGAATGGCCTAATTCAAGGAGTAAAGGGTTTGTTGTCATTCCTCAGTGCCCCACTTATTGGTGCTCTTTCTGATGTTTGGGGCCGGAAATCCTTCTTGCTGCTAACAGTGTTCTTCACATGTGCCCCCATTCCTCTAACGAAGATCAGCCCCTGGTGGTACTTTGCAGTGATCTCTGTTTCTGGAGTTTTTGCAGTGACATTCTCTGTTGTATTTGCATATGTAGCAGATATAACTCAAGAACATGAACGAAGTATGGCTTATGGTCTGGTTTCAGCAACGTTCGCTGCCAGCTTAGTCACCAGTCCTGCAATTGGAGCTTACCTTGGACGAGTGTATGGTGACAGCTTAGTGGTGGTCCTCGCTACAGCAATAGCTCTGCTAGACATCTGTTTTATCCTGGTGGCTGTGCCAGAGTCGTTGCCTGAGAAGATGCGGCCAGCATCTTGGGGAGCTCCCATTTCCTGGGAACAGGCTGACCCCTTTGCATCTTTAAAAAAGGTGGGCCAGGATTCCATAGTGCTGCTGATCTGTATCACGGTGTTCCTCTCCTACCTACCGGAGGTAGGCCAGTACTCCTGCCTCTGCCTCCTTCAGCAAATCCTACCGGCGTGCGCCACCACAACCAACTGGATGTCAATCTGTAGAAGAATGAAAATAGATCCATATCTATCACCATGCACAAAACTCAAGTCCAAATGGATTAAAGACCTCAATATCAGTCCGAACACACTGAACCTGATAGAAAAGAAAGTGGGAAGTACTCTACAACACATGGGCACAGGAGACCACTTCCTACGTATAACCCCAGCAGCACAGACATTAAGGGCCTCCTTGATTATGAATATTTTTGTATCTATTTTAGGTTATTTTTTCCACAAAATAATATTTTTATTAATTATTTGTGAAGTTCATACAATGCACCCCAATCACACTTGTTTTACTTTACCCTGGGCCCCACCTTTCCACACACATACCCCAAAATTCACCAAGTCCAGTTTGTGTCGTCCTTATACTCATTGTATCAAGGTTAAACTCCCTATGGCAGCCCCTCGAGCCCCATCTGCCCAGAAACTGTTCGTTGTGAGGAGTTAAACTTCAGTATCTTTACTGCAGTTTCTAAGAAATGCAAGTTTGGGTATGTTTAAAGATTTCTCTTGATCCAGTTCTGAGTTTTTCCTCCTCAGAGTAGTTATTTTACTGATATACACATATATGTGGCCTCCTCTATTTTTTAAAACACACACACACATACATATACACGCACACACACACACACATACATATACACGCACACACACACACATACATATACACGCACACACACACACACATACATATACACGCACACACACACACATACATATACACGCACACACACACACATACATATACACGCACACACACACATACATATACACGCACACACACACATACATATACACGCACACACACACACACATACATATACACGCACACACACACATACATATACACGCACACACACACACATACATATACACGCACACACACACACATACATATACACGCACACACACACACATACATATACACGCACACACACACATACATATACACGCACACACACACATACATATACACGCACACACACACATACATATACACGCACACACACACACACATACATATACACGCACACACACACATACATATACACGCACACACACACATACATATACACGCACACACACACATACATATACATATACACGCACACATACATATACATATACACGCACACACACACATACATATACACGCACACACACACACATACATATACACGCACACACACACATACATATACACGCACACACACACACATACATATACATGCACACACACACACATACATATACACGCACACACACACACATACATATACACGCACACACACACACATACATACATATACATATACACGCACACACACACACATACATATACACGCACACACACACATACATATACACGCACACACACACATACATATACATATACACGCACACACACACATACATATACACGCACACACACACACATACATATACACGCACACACACATACATATACATATACACGCACACACACACATACATATACACGCACACACACACATACATATACACGCACACACACACATACATATACATATACACGCACACACACATACATATACACGCACACAGACATATACATATACACGCGCACACACACACACATACATATACACGCACACACACACACATACATATACATATACACGCACACACACACACATACATATACATGCACACACACACACATACATATACACGCACACACACACACATACATATACACACACACACACACATACATATACACGCACACACACACACACATACATATACACGCACACACACACACACATACATATACACGCACACACACACACACATACATATACATGCACACACACACACATACATATACACACACACACACAATGTGTCAAGGTTAATACTTACAGATCTAATTCCTTAGTCTGTTTTAAATCAGTGAGCTAAAAATATAACTATTTTTCTTCTCCCCTAGCAGCAAAATTCTGAAAAAAGATTGCTTTGTTCACCTTCTTGTAAACTATTTGAGAATTTCTCTGAAATAACTGCTTAATAATGAAATTACTACATTATAAGACATGAATAGTATATATCCAGGTAATATTGTCCCTCAGGTTCTCAAAAAGAGTTGTGCCTTCTGTATGTCACACAGGACATATACTTAAGTGCCCAACAGGTAGAAAACGGTCAGATTCATTCTTAGTCTTTACTTTTCTTCTTAATGATGCTGTTTTATATCAAAAAACAAAAAGGAACTATGTCATTTGGTGTTGGCAACACTGCCCAGGAGAAACAAGTCTCCTTCACTCTGATCCACCAATTTTCATTAGGTCATGTGAGCCCTAAAAGACCTATAAACAAAATCTTTTCCATCAACTTAAGAAGTTACAGGGTCAAAACCACCATAGATATCTACTTTACCCTAAAAGGAAAAGACGGTCCTCGTCTGGAGAGAGATGGGCCAGTGGGTACAGTGCTGGCCATACAAGCATGAGGACCTAAGTTAAGATCTCCAGAACTGCTATCAAATGCAGGGTAGTGATGTGTGCCAATGGCTGGTAAGTCAGAGGTGGGGATTCCTGGGCCTTACTGACCAACCAGTGAAGCCTTGCCAGTGGGCTGCTTGTTCAAATGATAGTGTTTCAGGAAGTAAGGTGGAAAGCAATTGTGGAAAGACACAGTACTGACTTTTGCTGTCCTAGTTTCCTTTTCGTTGTGATAAAGTCCCTCAGTGAAAAGTAGCTGAGTTTATTCTACCTCACAATCCCAGTTTACATTCCATCCCAGCAGGGATGTCAAGGCACATCCTGCACACAGTAAAGAGGACGGAGATTAAATACACTTATGTCTCTAGCGATTAGCTCACTTTCCCTACTCTTTTTTAGTTCATATCTCAATCCCCAAATGGTGCCACCTACAGTTGTCAAATCTTCCCTAATCAATTAATGCAATTGATTGTAGACAGTCCTCTACATACAGGACCACACACCAACATAAGCTAAACAGTCCCTTCTGAGATGTCTCCCAAGTGACTATAGATTGTGTCAATTAACAGTTAAAACTCACCATTATATGTGGCCTCCCTATGCACATGTGTAAGTGAGCACCTGCACATATACCTCACCTGCACATACATGCATATGTATACATATTACCACATGTGGTGGTTTGAATGGGAGTGGCCTACATAGGCTCATATATTGAATGCTTGGTCTGCAGTTCATTGGTAAGGGTTAAGATCTTTGGCTACCTGCCTGTTGCCATGATGGTTATAAATTCTAACCCTGTTAAATTGTAAGCCCCGCACAAACTTTTTTCTATAAGCTGCCTTAGTCATGGCATCTTAGCAATAGAAACATAACTGAGAACACCATGCATGTACATGCACACCAACACAGGATGCTTCTGTGTGCTGCAGCACTGTTCAAGGAACATGACTGAGTGGAAAGAGCCTAGGTAGAGATTATGCACTGCAGTTCCTTTATCAGGGTAGCCAGGTAGCAGTGAGTACCTTGTCAGGTCACAGGCTGCCAGTGTGTGTTGTTTCCTTCTGGTTAGTGTCATCTCCATGGGAATTTTAGAAAAAACAGGAGACATAAACTCAGATTTCCATTTTTTAAAAAGTTTATACAATATATTTATAATTTTCATAATTTTGATTTACAGGAGGTTAAAATGCAGATAAAGAAACTTCGCATCTCCATCTGCTTGGTTGTATTGTATCTGTCCCATTTTCTGATGTCATTAAATTTCCATAAGTGTAAATTTTCAGCTGCATGTTTTTCTGTGTAGCGAGATGCTTATGAAGCTTACATGACTAATGTTATGTTTTGAAGATATTGATTTCTAATGATCTTCAGAGTACTTAATGCTCTGTAAACATTTTTATGCATAACTCTCAGGATGTAGTTCATATTGCTTCTCATTTTTCATTTTGAACATTTATTTTTTATGTATGCTGTATGCTAGAAGCCATTCTAACTGCCTTTGATATAACAAAAGGACAAAGAATTAAAGATAGTAATTCTAGAATCTAGAACATTTTCTTAACAAAGTTTGAAGCCCTGAGATGAATCTCTGATGTGCTGGACTTTTGCGCTTGGGTTTTTCATCTTTGCTCCATGGTATAAGTATTAGAAGATACGTTCAAAACAACCTTTGACCCAACATCAGCTTTATTCAATGTAAATAACCACAGAGCCCGGCTTTGAGTCAAGGGACTATGTGAGTATATGAAAAGATGAGTGTGTCTCTGTAAATTTCAAAAATATATATAGCTAAACCAACACTCTAGAAACACCCTCAATATTTATAAGACACTTAATGAGAATTTAGCAAAAAGTAATAGGCATTGAGGACTTTCTTATCAGATGCCCAGAATGTGACCTCAGAACTTATCTATGCCTGTACAAAAACATCAGATGGATAAGGAGAATGAAGAGCTTTTAGTCCTGAAGATAAGACTATGAAGATCATCATCTGTGACTTAAGACGGCAAACTCAGTTACTGTGGAAGGAACAAGGACAGGGATGTGAGCTAAAGGGAGGAACATGATGATGCTAAGACAATAGAGCTGTCATTGCTTCACATTACTAAAGGAAGGTAAGATATATGTTGGCTTAGGGACTATTTGTGCTTGTTTTATCTATTAAGATGCCCAAGACATTTTAGTTTCTAGTCATGAAAACTTAGGCTAGCATGGTGGGAAGTTAGGGTGGAAGAGAATGTATTCAGGCCGGGTAGTTGGACCTTATGACCTTATGAAGGCATTGGCCTTTCTGGTGAATGCTTGGCAGTCTTGTAAACAGTATAATTCAAAGGTGGGAGGCTAGTTCACTTGTGGCTTATGTAACTTACATTGTCTTACTACGAGAAGCCTCCATTCAGCGGGGTAACATTTCACGTAAGTCAGTTGCAGAGATTTCTGGTGATAAGAAAAGTAGAAGTCAGCCCTGGTTACTGGAAGAGCAATGCTAGACATAAGAACAGTGATAGGCTTCTGCAAAGTAGGAGTCGCCAGCTTGTGAGAGTGGGAGAATAAGAGCAGAAATCCTGAGTTGTGGTTCAGAGATTTAGCTGACACAGCAAGGTGTGAAAAAAGGACTATAACATGGGCTTGTTCAGCGATTTTCTCAACAATAAGCAGGTAATGTGTCTTCTCCACATCTATCTAGAAAATTCTAGAATGAGACAGTAACTGGTGCAAGATTGGAGAGTTGTAGTGAATCTTGTACAATATCTCAGATTCCTTTCATAAATGACTTATTTTTAGTTTATTTTTCAAGATTTAATGTTGTGTGTGTGTGTGTGTGTGTGTGTGTGTGTGTGTGTGTGTGTGTGTGTGTGTGGCCTTAGAGGCCAGAGAAGGGTATCAGGTTCAAGCTATAGTCACAGATTGTTTTAAGTCACCCAGTATAGGTGCTGGCCACAAGCACTTGTAATTACTGAACCATCTCTCCAGCTCCTTCTTTTGATTTTAAAACAATCTATGTAGTATTTGTATATATTTATAAAAGATGCTATCCACTATTGATTTTAAACTGTAGTTATTCGGTTTCTACTCACTGGATACTTCTGAAAAAAAAATGTATGGATTTTATGTAGACTAACAGCCAATTCAGCAAGTCACCAGCATTAAGTAGGTGCCTACTAGTTCAATGCAACACCATCTATCTAGTGTTATTTTCAAATACCAAGGGCTAAGGGTTTAGTCTTCTAAGGCTCTTCTCACTTTAGGTCCCACTTACAACATCTGGTTCTTCCACAGATCTGGCTTGCTGACTATGCATGAGAGAATCCCATGTCTACCTTGATTACTAGAATTTGCTCTAGAATGGCCCATGGAAATAGGTAACACAGCCTTCTATTATGTTCATTATGGAAGAGAAAACCTAAAACAGCTGGCAGAAATCCATGAGGCAATCCGATGGCCTTCCACACGCTAGATGTGGCACACTTGCAACGCTGCAGGCGTCTCACCAAGAAGAGTGCTACACTATGCTGCATTGGTGTCCTGCAGATATTTCATCACGGGACCATGACCTTGAATAATTAATCTTCTGTCATCACAGGGTGAGAGGGAGAGTAGAGCATACTCCTCCTTTAACCAGCATTGTTTCCTCTGGTGACAAGTCCATCTTAAAGCTGTCCAGAACACACCAGGGGTCTCTTCACTGGACCAAACTTGGGCGTGGTTGAAAGGAAACTGTTACAGAAACAACAAAACCTGCTCCTCATGCCCTATCACCCACAGAACTCCAAAGGCTTCTGAAGCACTGAACTAGGAACTAATATGCATGCATCTTATTACATCACAATGTCAAAGCTGTGCTTTTCTGCATTTTCTTCCTTGGTCTTAGTCCTTGCTCTTGTCCCCTATTACTACACCTCATGGACTCCACTACAGATGCCCAGACTGTTGGCTGCTGGCAATTCACAGCTATTCTTTATCACCTGACCAACTCTACTTATCTCTCTGAGATTTCTTTTTTTATTTTTCTTTTTATTATTTATTTATTTATTTATTAAAGATTTCTGTCTCTTCCCCGCCACAGCTTCCCACTATTGAACATAGTGGACAAGGAGGACTGCTGAGAAATCAAGAACAATGGCACTGGGTTTTTTTTTTTGTTTTTTTTTTTTATTTTTTTTATTGATAAAAGGAGAATAAAGAAAAGAAAAAAAACAAAAACAAATTTCCACCTCCTCCCAGCCTCCCATTTCCCTCCCCCTCCTCCCACTCTTCTTCCCCTCCTCCCACTCTTCTCCCCCTCCTCCCACCCCTCTCCCCTTCCCCCCACTCCTCTCCCCCTCCCTTTCCAGTCCAAAGAGCTGTCAGGGTTCCCTGCCCTGTGGTAAGTCCTAGGTCCTCCCCGCTCCATCCATATCTAGGAAGGTGAACATCCAGACTGGCTAGGCTCCCACCAAGCCAGCACATTGCGTAGGATCAAAACCGCGTGCCATTGTCCTTGGCGTCTCATCAGACCTCATTGTTCGCCATGTTCCGAGAGTCCAGTTTTATCCCATGCTTTTTTGGTAACAGTCCAGCTGGCCTTGGTGAGCTCCCAGTAGATCATCTCCACTGTCTCAGTGGGTGGGTGCACTCCTCGTGGTCCCGACATCTTTGCTCATGTTCTCACTCCTTCTGCTCCTCATTGGGACCTTGGGAGCTCAGTCCAGTGCTCCAGTGTGGGTCTCTGTCTCTATCTCCATCCATTGCCAGATGCAAGTTCTAGGATGATATGCAATATATTCGTCAGTATTGCTCTAGGGTATGGTCATTTCAGGTTCCCTATCCTCAGCTGCCCAGGGAACTAAATGGGGACCTCAGCTTGGGCACCTGGGAGCCCCTCTAGGGTCAAGTCTCCTGCCCACCCTAAAGTGGGTCCCTTAACTAAGAATTGTGGTTCCGTGCTCCCCTATCCAACCTTCCTTTATCCCGATCCTCCTGTTTCCCCAAGTCCCCCCTCCTTCCCTTCTACCTTTTCTCTCCCCATCTCCCCTACCCCCCATCCCACCCCACCCCCAAGATCCCACTTTTCTCCCCGGCAATTTTGTCTACTTCCCTTATCCAAGAGGATAACTATATGTTTTTCCTTGGGTTCACCTTCTTACTTAGCTTCTTTAGATTCGCCTATTGTAGACTCCGTGACCCCTATTTATGGCTAGAAACCAATTATGAGTGAGTACATCCCATGTTCATCTTTTTGGGTCTGGGATACCTCACTCAGGATAGTGTTTTCTATTTCCATCCATTTGCATGCAAAATTCGAGAAGTCATTGTTTTTTACCACAGCGTAGTACTCTAGTGTGTATATATTCTATACTTTCTTCATCCATTCTTCCATTGAAGGGCATCTAGGTTGTTTCCAGGTTCTGGCTATTACAAATAATACTGCTATGAACATAGTTGAACAAATGCTTTTGACATGTGATAGAGCATCTCTTGGGTAAATTCCCAAGAGTGGTATTGCTGGGTCCAGGGGTAGGTTGATCCCGAATTTCCTGAGAAACCGAAACACTGACTTCCACAGTGGTTGCACAAGATTGCATTCCCACCAGCAATGGATGAGGGTACCCCTTCCTCCACAGCCTCTCCAGCAAAGGCTATCCTTGGTGTTTTTGACTTTAGCCAATCTGACAGGTGTAAGATGATATCTCAAAGTTGTTTTGATTTGCATTTCCCTGATCGCTAAGGAGGTTGAGCATGACCTTAAGTGTCTTTTGGCCATTTGAACTTCTTCTGTTGAGAATTCTCTGTTCAGTTCAGCGCCCCATTTTTTAATTGGGTTAATTAGCATTTTAAAGTCTAGTTTCTTGAGTTCTCTATATATTTTGGAGATCAGACCTTTGTCTGTTGCGGGGTTGGTGAAGATCTTCTCCCAGTCAGTAGGTTGCCTTTGTGTCTTAGTGACAGTGTCCTTTGCTTTACAGAAGCTTCTCAGTTTTAGTAGGTCCCATTCATTCAATGTTGCCCTTGATGTCTGTGCTTCTGGGTTTGTACCTAAGAAGCGATCGACTGTGGCACTGGGTTTTGATCCTACTGCACGTACAGGCTTTGTGGGAGCCTAGGCTGTTTGGATGTTCACCTTACTAGACCTTAAAGGAGGTAGAAGGTCCTTGGACTCCCCACATGGCAGGGAACCTGGTCTGCTCTTCAGACTGATGAGAGAGGGGGAGTTGACTGGGGGAGGGGGAGGGATATGGGAGGCGGTGGCCGGGAAGAGACAGAAATCTGAGTTTTCTTTAGTCTCCTAAAAACACAGTTTGCTCCTTCCTTCCCCAAATCTGTGTGCTGTGTCCTCTGTGGAGACAACCCAGTTCCTCTTTCTTTAATAAATAGGTATTGATGGCCTATTTTGTGTGGCCCAATAGGCCCTTTGGTTCATGAGTGAGCAAATAAATCTCTGGCTGTAGTATGCTTCCCTCTGGATATGGATGTCACAGTACCCTCCATTGTAAAAGACATGCCAATAACCCTTGGCTAAGTCTTTTACTGACTGGAGCCCTGTAAAGGGAGAAATCAGTTATCCCCAGGTTTCATTTTCAAGGTCCAGTATAGATTTGGACCTGTTCTACCTATCAGTAAATGACTGTTTTAAAATAATCACATACAATTTTGCTCATTTTTTCATGTATCAAAATTTCTTTGTGTTGCTTGCCTCTGTTTTTGTTAGAGTTTCTGTTCCTGTGAAGAGACACCATGATCACAGCAACTCTTATAAGGGAAAGCATTTAGTTAAAGTGGCTCATTTACAGTTTCAGAGGTTTAGTCTATTATCATCATGGCAGGGAGCATGGGGGCATGCAGGCAGATGAGGTGCTGGTTACACCTTGACTTGTGGGCAACAGGAAGTCAACAGAGACACTTTGTAGTATCCTGAGCATAGGAAACCTCAAAGACCTGCTCCATAGAGGCACAATTCCTCTAACAAGACCACACTTACTGCAAGAAGGCCACGCCTCCTAATAAGTGCCACTCCCTAGGAGATTATGGGGGCCAATAACATTTCAAGCTACCACAGTTTCACAGGTCCAAATAATTTATAGCATAAATTTCTGTGTGGCTTCTTAGCAACAACAGAGATCAGTGTTTGGGGGGTTGACCAGCTTCCAATTAGCTATCTCTTTGGGAGGGAGGTTGTTTTGTTTTGTATGCAGTAAAATCATCTATAATCCTAGATGATTATTTCTGAGAATTAGAACTTAGAACATCGCTCCTCTTAGCTTTCTACCACCTCTCGGCACAACACGTAACTTCTGTGAATTGAACTCTGATTTTCCTGCTGAGTACATTTGAGCCTAGACCAAAAGCTTCTCTCACCTTAAGCTGTCAGTCAGCTTGGTCTATGATAGAGTCAGGATTCAGATTCTGAGAGGCTAGGATTAAAGGCCCCACTTTGTCATGGTCTGGTTATGACTTCAGTTAGCTTGATTAAGACTCCTCTTGCCAGCCTCACTTTCCACATGGGGGTGACTACTAATGACCTCAGAATCCTGTGATTATTCAAGCTAATAGGAATGCAATACATTCTGCATGGTGGTTTATCTGACCTGGACCAGGAAAGATGGCTTACTGGTTACGATACTCTTGCAGAGAGATTATCCTGAGCTCAGGTCCTAAGACCAGGCCAGACAGCTTGAAAGTAGAGCTTCAGAGGGTCCAATGCCCTCTTCTGGCCTCTCTGGGCTCCAGAACACATGTGCAAATAGATATACATATAATAAAAATTAAAATTAAAAGTTAAGATATATTTTCTATAATAAAATTAAAAGTCTTTTATCAGAAGCTGCAAATGTCAGCCAATCTCCCTCCCACAGGTGTCTCTTTTTTGAAAGAGGTTGGGAAAAGAGATATGAGAATGTCAAATTTTGGTGAGCATGTTAAATGAAGACATTTAAGGGACAGATTTTAAGGCTCCTCTAGCTCAGTCATAATTATTCAAAGGACCTAGAAGGAGGAACTTGAGGTAAATGCATCATTTAAACAAATTACCTGGGAAATCCATGGAGGCTTCTTGGCTTGCTCCAGGCCTGTAATTAAGACTTGTCTGAATAAGCATTAGTGTTCTTAATTGAGGTAAAAGAGGAGGAAGATGAAATACAGGGAAGATGGAGCTCCCAGCTTCCTCTGGAATGAAAGATTGCTCACTTTAGAGAACAGAGTGAGCCTTCAAAAAGTGCTTACAATGGGGAAATTTCCACATTTCCTTTTAACTACACAAGTAACATCAATGTGTAATTATTCTAAAATGAGCTCAGAATTTGCTGCACGGCTACACTTTATGAAATACTTGAGCTCCACTACATCATGGAATAAAACTGTGAATTCATTTCTGCTAATTCATGTATAATTGAAGCGGGGGTTGGTGAGAAGCCTCTGGAATATTCGCATTATGATTTCTTTGTTCACAGAGCTGTTGTTGTTAAAGGCTTGCAACAACAAGGGATGGTAAATCCATTGGACTCGTAACTTTTATGAACTGCTTAACTGCATAATGAAGTTGATTCCTAAGTCTCTGATTGTGTAAGCACATCACTAAACATGGACCATAAAATATCTCGCTTACTTTTTATATAAATCCACCACAGACAAAAAGAATATTGCAAACACAGCACTCATTTTATGTAGGATGAAGTATAAGTCTAATTTTCACTTAAGAAACCAACAATTTGGGGAGGGTGGGGAAATAACTTCTCTTCAATAATTTTAAGCAGAAGTCAGAAGAGTAACATCTTGGTGAATGTAATCAGGGCCACTGATTGCTGAGTCTGTTAGTTAAAAATTGAAGTAAAGTCACATTGAAAGAATCCTGTCTTGAAAATCTTATTAAAACACTTGAGACCAGGGCTGCAGAGATATCTTTAACTGGGAAAGTGCTTACCTTGCAAGTAGGAGGGCTTGAATTTGATCCCTGGGATCATCTCAAATATCTGAACATACAAGTTCATACTCATAGCTTTAGCAATGGAAGGAGGGGAGATGGAAGTAGAAGATCCCTAGGAGATCACTGGAATGCTAATTTATCCTGTTTAGTGATGCTAAAGTAGAAGGCACTTGAGGAAGGACACTCAAAGTTGTCCTCTCGCTTCTACAGGCATACTCACACACACAAATATGTACTGCCTCCAACACTGACATTCAAACTCCAACACACAAGACTTTGGGCCATGCTCTTGCCCCTGTCTCTGCCTCTCAGATGCTTATAACGCAGCCATGATGATTGAATAATCATTTCTCTTACTGGCATTTGTGAGATATGAAGGAAATCTTGACAGTTATTATTCAATGATCAGATAGTATTGGGTGCTCTAGTTAGAAAATTTCTCCCTATATCTTGTTTTAGATATTCAGCCTTCAGTGCAAAACTCTATCAATCCCCATGATCAGACAAATATTTTGATGGAAACATCAATTAGGTTAGTTTTAGTAAATAGGAGAAAACTCTAGGTTTTAGATATTATCTGAAAACAGACTATGAATTTTCATTATACATACCAACACAAGTTCCCTCTCCCTCCCCTTCTCCTATTCTCTCCACATACCCTCCCACTCAACCCCCTCCAATCTTCAGAGAGGGTAAGGCACATTGCTTTGTGGAAGGTCCAAGGCCCTCGCTACTATATTTAGGCTGAGCAAGGTATATATCCAAAGAGAATAGGTTCTCAAAAAGCCAGTACATGCAGTAGGAATGAATCCTGGTGCCATTGCCAGTGCCCCCCCTGTCTACCTCAGCCATACAACTGTCAACCATGTTCAGAAGGACTGATTTGGTCCTATGCTTGTTCCTTCCCAGCCCAGCTTAAATTGGTGAGCTCCCATTATCTCAGGTAGACTGTTTCAGTGGGTGGAACCCATCATGGTCTTGACCCCTTTGCTCATATTCTCATTCCTCCCACTCTTCAGCTGGTCTTTGGCAGTTCAATCCAGTGCTCTGATGCCAGTCTCAGCCTCTGCTTCCATCAATTTCTGGATAAAGGGTCTATGGTAATATTTAAGATATTCATCATTCTGACTACAGGACAAATCAATATTGGGTCCCCTCTAGACTCTATTGCTTAGGATCTTAGCTGGGGTCATCCCTGTGGATTTTTGGGAATTTCTTTAGAGGCAGGTTTCTGCTAATTCTATAATGGCTCCCTCAATCAAGATATCTCTTTTTTGCTTTCATCTCTGTCCTTTCTCCATCACAACATCCCATTCCCTCAAGTTCTCCTCACCCGTAACCTTTTCTTCTCCTCTTCCCCTTCCACCCTCTTTAAGTATCTTTTGACCATTTGAGATTCTTCCTTTTAGAATTCTACATTTAGTTCTGTACTCCATTTTTTAATTGGGTTGATGCAGAGCTGGTTCAACATATGAAAATAGATCAATGTAAATATATAAATAAACTGAAAGAAAAAATATATGATCATTGAATTAGATGCTGAAAAAGCATTTGGCGAAGTCTGACATCCCTTTATGATAAAGGTCTTGGAGACATCAGGGATACAAGGAACATATCTAAATATAATAAAAACAATATGCAGCAAGCCAAAAACCAAGATCAAATTAAATGGAGAGAAACTCAAAGTGATTCTCCTAAAATCAGGAACAAGACAAGGCTGTCCACTATCTCCATATCTCTTCAACATGGTTCTTGAAGTTTTGCCACTAGCAATAAGACAACAAAAGGAGATCAAAGGGATTCAAATTGGAAAGGAAGAAGTCAAACTTTTGTTATTTGCAGATGATATGATAGTATATATAAGTGACACCAAAACTCTAATAGATAACTCCTACAGCTGATAAATACCTTCAGCAATATGGCAGGATACAAGACCAACTCAAAAAAAAAAATCAGTAGCCCTCCTATATACAAATGATAAAGAAGCTGAGAGGAAAATCAGAGAAACATCACCTTTCACAGTAGCCACAAAGAACATAAAATATCTTTGGGTAGCACTAACCAAATAAGTGAAAGACCTATTTGACAAGAACTTTAAGTCTTTGAAGAAAGAAATTGAAGAAAGCACCAGAAAATGGAAACATGTCCCATGATCTTGGATAGGTAGGATCAACATAGTAAAAATGGCAATCCTACCAAAAGCAATCTACAAATTCAATGCAATTCCCATCAAAATCCAAACACAATTCTTCACAGACCTTGAAAGAACAATAATCAGCCGGGCGGTGGTGGTGCACGCCTTTAATCCCAGCACTCGGCAGGCAGAGGCAGGAAGATCTCTGTGAGTTAGAGGCCAGCCTGGTCTACAAGAGCTAGTGCCAGGACAGGCTCCAAAGCTATAGAGAAACCCTGTCTCGAAAAACTTAAAAAAAAAATTAAAAAAAAGAAAGAAAGAACAATAATCAACTTCATATAAGGAAACAAAAAACCCAGGATAGACAAAAAATACTGTACAATAAAGGAACTTCCAGGCATCACCATCCCTGACATCAAGCTATATTATAGAGCTACAGTAATGAAAACAGCTTGGTGCTGGCATAAAAACAGAGAGGTTGACCAATGGAATCAAATCAAAAACCTGGATATTAATCCACACATCAATGAACACCTAATTTTTGAAAAAGAAGCTAAAATTATACAATGGAAAAAACAAGTATCTTCAGCAAATGGTGCTGGCATAACTGGATGCCAACATATAGAAGAATGAAAATAGATTCATATCTTTCCCCACAAACAAAACTCAAGTCCAAATGGGAAAACTTCTTCACCAACCCCACCTCAGACAAAGAACTGATTTCCAAAATATATAAAGAATTCAAGAAATTAGACATCAAAATTCTAAATAACACAAATGATAATATTTTCAACTTCAGGGTTGATGAAAGTTAATGGTATCAAGTTAATAAATTCCATTTGTAGCTTTATAGGTGAAAGGATGTGGTGGTTTAAATGAGAAATATTCCTCATTGGTTTGGGAAAGTGAATACTTAGTCTCCCATTAAAGGAGGTGGTAAGGTCTGTTGAAGGAAGGGAATCAATTGTTGTAGGTTTTGGGAGTTCATAGCATCACCCCACTTCTAGTTTGTTCTATGTTTTGTATTTGCATTTGAAGGACTGACCATGTGATCCTTCAACTTTCTGGTCCTGGCACCCAGCCTGCCTCTTAATGCCCGCTTTCCACCTGCTGTGATGGATCACATCCTTCTGAAACTGTAAGTGAAAATAGACTGACTTTTGTCATGGTGTTATCACAGCAGCAGAAACTAAGAGTTTGGTACAAGGATTGGAGTTTTTTTTCTGAAAAAATCTGTCCATATCTTTTTGAAGGGTGTGAAAGAATTTGGAACTTTGGGAGAAAAGTGGCTGGATGCTACAAGCAGAAGTTAGTGGAGATGTTCTAATAGGAGCATGGCGGACAAAGAACAGTGGGGGATGTGGAGGCCTGGCTCAAGAGGTTTCAGAGGGGAGCATATTAGCCACTTCTCTATGTCTGTGCTATTTTGGTAACTAATGTAGATCCCTCATTTTCTTGCCCTAAGAACCTGCCTGAGGCTAAATTTAAAAGTACTGGACCAATTATGTTTTGGTGAAGGAATTTTCAAGACTGGATATTGAATCTGTGCAATTTTTCTTACTGATTTCTCTTATGCAGGCCTATAATGAAAAAGAGCAAGTCAAGCAGAAGGAAAAACTAGTGTATAGTTGAGAGAATAAAAGAACACTTAGTATTACAGCCAAGTAGGTGCTGAAAGAGTCTGCTCTTGTTAAGGAGATTGGTATAATTAAGAACTGGAACAATGTGGAGGGTACCCTTAGGGAAAGACCCCACCCACCTAATCCTCCATCTGTGAAAGGAAAAGACCTAAGAAATTTTCTGACAGAAGAAAACAACATACAAAATCTGCTGCAAATATAATTCAAGAGGGTTCAAGATTTATCCCAAGTTGGCAATCAGACTTGGCTGTTATACCTGTGGTACTGACTGAGAAGGCATGAATGATGGAAGAATCACGGTGTTGTAGCTTCTCCCTCCATAGTTTCAGAGAGCCACTGGGCCCAGGAAATGCTTGGCAGAGCTTTACTCCATGTGAGAAGAATGGTCTGAGAGGCCAGCAGATCATGAGAGGCCATTGCATAAAGCTGAGGAGGTGAAGCAAACAAAATGTTGATGACAGACTATGAGATGGCCGGCAAGAAAAGCTCCACACAAAAATTGGACCCAGCCCAAGAGAAAGCTGTGTGCTTCAGTCAGGAAATCTGGGGGCTGGGGGAGGAGGCAGAGTCATGCCCTTTTGACAATAAATATGAAGTTATAGGATTTATTTTCCCTTCTGGGTTTTGGTCTTGTTTTGGTCCAGTATTTTCTCATAACGCCTTCATTTCTCCCTGTTGGAAAGGTAATGTATATGCTCTTAGGTATTGCAGGTTGAAAGCATGCAACTTACATTTTGATCTTATAGTTATGTATAATTAAGAAATTACAGGGTCTGAGGATAGGAAAAGTTAAGCAAGTTGTAAGGGTCTAAAAAGTGTTTTAAGATATGTATAAGTTATAAAGGTCCAAGAAAGTGTTTTAAAGTGTGCAAATATGATTTGTAAAGGTATAAGAAAATGATTTAAGATATATGTAAAAATGAAAATTATTTCAGATTTCTTTCCCTTTCTATGCTACCACTGTATGGGGGATCAGCCTCCAGTAGAACAGGGCTCAAAGGAAACCCACAGAGTTGATGGATATTCTGACTTTTTTTATCTGAGTGGGTAAAGGGAAGAAGACACACACTTTCCTGATGGTTCCCTTCAGGCCTTCTTTTTACTCTTCTTTTGCGTTCTCTAGTCTTTATTTTCCTAGTGATTCCCTTCTCTCATTCCTGATATTTTTCTTCTAACCCTATCTTTATTCTTGATGTTTTCCTTCTAACTTTCCCATTTTTGATGCTTTCCTTCTAGCCCATTTTAACTCTATTCTTTTCCTTATATACCCTGGCAAAATCTTTCAGGTAATATAAAAATTACATGTTTAATGTTTACATTGTTTGTTTTCAAGTGAATAATTACAATGAATACAAGTTAAAAACAGCATGGTTTCCTTATCCCTAACATGATTAAACATTTTACATATCACATGTGAAAAACAAATTATCCCAATAACCCACATATATACTCAAGCAACTTCCTATAGATTAACAGAGTGTAAACAAGCAAGGTATTTTTTTCTTAGTCAGTTCTTTTACTGGCAGGCTGCATTTTATGGTTACAAAGAAAGGACCAATACCTTTATTACTAATCTTGAAAGGTAAACTTATAAGGACTCATAAAGGAATCACAAATCTAAACTTTTATACATGAAAAACCAATAGTTAGATCTACTTTAACTCTTTAGTGTGCATACCCATCATCAATACTTTTCAATATCAGGAGATTGAAGGCAGAAATAGGTATAAGGAATTAATCATCGCCTTTGGTCATCAACCAGTCCTAGCAAGAAAGACACATCAGCTAATGATAACTGGGCTGCATTATTCTTGTCCCTTGCCCTTAGAGTTGGTCACTCACCTATGTGCCTTTCTAACACTTTAGATGCTCTTCTTTGGGTTTTCATCTCAAAGCTACTTAACAGAAACATCTTAGTCTAACTCCACTGTTTCCACAGCTTTGTTTCAGCTTTGATGCACTCTGAAACCTGTGAACACATCTCCCATCATTAAGATTAAAGAATTTAAGCTAGGCTGGGATACTGGGACTCAAATGTTTTTCTTAATCATTAACCTAAGCCACAGTCTATAGGGCTTCTCAATAGAAATTCATGTTTCTATTTAAACTAACATTATCATTATCAATTAGACAGTACAGTTTAGGAAGAAATCATCTTCATAATAATGGACAGATAAAAATGCCCAGTAGAAGGGGATGTTTCCATGGGAAAAAATACAACATTACAGGCAGTGGGGATCTCCCCACAGTCATTTATACCATGTCAGATACCAGGGGAAGACAGCAGTGGCAAACATGTAAAGTACCAACAGAAGCAAAAAAACGTTCTGAAGTCTGTGGTCTCAGGGTCTTGCCCATCCAATATTCCTCCTGGGGGACGTGACACCTGAACTTGAATTGTCACCTGCTGCTTCTCTGACATAGTCACTGGCACTATGCTACTGTTATATCAAGATTTCAAACATTCAGAGTTTTAAAATTAATAAATGAAGTTCTGATGAGCTGATAATCTAGCCATGGTAGGCAATGATTACTATTATCGTTGTCACAAGCTCAGGATTTTAAATTGTGGTTGGTTCTTCTCTAAGTGTTGACATAAAACTGCTTCTCACTGTCTGATCTGCATAACCAGATTCTCACTGTCTTTTCTGTGTATCCAGGTTCTTACTGTCTGATCTGTGTATCCAGCCGGTGGAAAGAATGGTGATATTTTAATCCAAAATCATTGTGAATCCCCAAGCCTCTACTATGATTCAAAGACATGAATCTATTGCCTTTTCTACAATGTGGATTTCAGTAGAGATGACAGTGGTAATTCTTCCACATCTAAAACATGTGTGTGTGTGTGTGTGTGTGTGTGTGTGTGTGTCTATATGTGTTTGTGCTTTGACGACCTGACTTTGCAAGCTCCATTTTAAAGAACAGGCTCCATGTTAAGCCATACACTGAGTGGGGACTGATCAGCTCCAGAAATGTGCTGTGATAGCAGAATTTGAACAGATACTCTGAAAATAGACAATTAAGGAGCTAGGGATCAGGGCTATAAAATTTAAAGAGGCCCAAATGTTCTTAGGAGGTATCTTGTCCTTGAAGATACCTTGTCAGTTATGAATAGCTCTTTGTTAGTGTTTTGCACCCAAAAACTGACCAATGGTTTCAGAAACTACGTTACCCTAGGCACTCCTTACTCAATCCCAAGATGATAGGACATGAATACCCTGATTATGGGAGAATTTAAAACTTTTCTCCTTCCCCAGACTTGGGGTTGCACTTCCCTCATTCACTGCCTTGGTGTGGTGGAAGTGTAGCCCAAATTCGTGCTTGAATATTTTAAAAAACTCCCTTGTGCTTTACATCAAAATCCAGTTCCATGGAGTTTCTTTCTGGTGATAATTAACTTGGGTATAATAGTGTATTATACACACACACACACATACACACATATGTTTGCATAAAATATATATACACACACCCTTTAAAATTTCTTGTAAGCTTCAGGGGATTGTCTTGAATCCACTCCTCACAGGTATAATGGGCTTCAGATAAGTGAAGGCATAAGTCACAAACAATCTCACACCAGTTTGGAATTATTATTAATAGAGGCTAATTCTTACATCTTGCTTAACCCATTTTTAATAATCTGTGTAGCACCACAAGGTGGTGGCTTACTGGAAAACATTCAGCATGTCTGGTACTGGATGTAATCATAAATCAGGAACTGCAAAGCCCACAATGAAGGCAGTGACTTAATTCTCTGTCCCAGAGGAAAGAATGGCAGAGAACTGTGTCTTTAAGAGTGAATGGTGTCTTGAAGAAATAGACCCATGATCTAACATCCTTCCATGAAAAGTGGCTCAACTTTGGGATTCCACATTCGGGTGTCAAAATTGTTGATGCTAAACAAAGCTCTCATATCAAAGAGAACAAGAGATCATTTACTCTGTTCAAAGTACACTGAAGACCATGGATTCAAATAGCCACAAACACTACATCAATCTAGAAGTGTTTATATGCACTTTGATAGTCATCGAACAAAAATAAGTCTAATTTAAGGCACATTTCAAATGCACTGGTTCAATCAGGAAGGCAGGTCAGAACAAGTGGCAAATCTGTGATATAGAATATGGATATTCTCGATAATATCTTCAGCTTTGAGGTTGGTAAAAGCTTATGGTCTGCTAGGTGGGGGCAGGAAATCTGGGAGTGTTTTGCCCATTAAACACGAGCTTTTTTAAAAATTCAGTTTGATTTTGTCTGATTTGGATTCCTGTGTCGGTGGAGGGCTTATGGGCTACAAAACCTTTTCACTTGTGAGTTAATAAGCCTTGTATAATTATTAAGAAAGGTGTGTTTTTTCTTTCACTTCTGATAATGTAAGTTCACACAGAATTTTCAATATATCTGAAAATAATTTTGAGATGCCTTAAAGAATGTGAAGAAATAAACATACAACAACAATAATCTCCCATGGTGCTTTTACATTATACAATTTCAAGCATGAAATATGCTTAGTTTCTCTGTTCTTCCAAAGAACCAGGATGACTGTGGTGGTTTAAATAGAATGGACCCCGTAGACCCATACATTTGGATGCTTCGTCTCCAGGGAGTGACACTACTTGCATAGCAATAGGACAGAAACTTAGACACTGACCATCTAGATGATGGTGACAAAATATTTGTGACCTTGGAGTTCAGAAAACAGAGTTGCAATCTATGGTGCTTGGACATGCCAAAGAGATAATAAATAAAATGAATAAGTCACAATAATGTAGTCTCTGAACCAAGGTTTCTAACCTTCCATATACCCTCCCACCCCTTCTTGGTTTTTTCTCCCTCGTCAGTAGGAAGGGTGCCTCTGAGGCTTCTCTGCTACTTGCAGGGAAGATTAGCTCTATGGAAAGATTGAAATGTGTGCCTCACCAGAGTGCAGATGGCATTTGTTCATAACTATTACCTGTTCTTTGGGTTACTCATCCCTCCTAAAATATTATAGTTATCTGAGCCAACTCCACATCTCTCTTTCTAGTCTGCTCTTTACTGAGTTGTTCTTTCCCCAAGTTTATCTCTAATTCCAGAGTCATAGATCTGGTAGATAAATATCCTACACTATACTTAACTAACTTCCACCCAAGCATGGTAGATTCCTCAGCCCCAATAACACTCTGTGACTACTTTAGGATGATGCTAAACTGTGTGAACCATGTGAAATTATTGCTGTCCTGGAAGGAAGAGAGCTATTTTAAAGTGATAGCTGCACCACTCCCTTGAGCTATTAGACTACTGAGACCACCTTAAAAAAGTAGAATTTTCTCAGGAATCTTTTGCTAGAAGGAAAGACTGAGGACATAGGAGTTTAGCCAGAAGGAGGAACATGTCTAATGTAGAAAAATCTACAACTTTTAAGACTAAGTTGCTGGAGGGACTACAGCTGAGACTAGTAATGGGAAGGACCAGACATCCCTAGGGGATAGCTTAGCTATGCATACCCCTTGCCCTCTATTTAAACCTCAACCTCACTTTTGGTCTTTGAAGATGGGTTTGGCTATTAACTGGACCTCTTTGCTCCTCATCCCAATATGACCACCCAGAAGCAGTCCCTTGATTTTTATGTCACAAAAGAAATAATTTATACTCGACACAGTAATAATTTACAGAGTTAGAGTTTAATTAGAACAAGCAAGGAAGAATGACACCCCATATAGAAAAAGAAGGTCCAAACAAAGCCCCAGCATTTTCAATCCTGGCATGCAAGCAGCTCACATGCCTTTTTTCATTACCTTCACTTCTTTGTTTCATTTTCCCCAGATGGCGTTTCCAGAAAAGGGCCAAGCTTTTCTTGGAAGTCTGTCTTACCCATAATTCCTCCTGTTGTAAAAAGATGTATAAATTGCAGGATTATGTATAGGGGTTTAAGTGCCTAGAGTGGAAAGGTTGCAGAAGGGAAAGGGTAGTAGTATTGTCTGCATATCCCCTGAGCAAATGCCTCACACTGCTTTGAGCAGTCACAGTTAAGACCATTAACATCCATTGTTCCTTACATTCTATGTTGTGGACCCACAACACTTTATGGCCCAGCTGGAGTGGCTGCCTCCTATTCTTTGTTGTAAGGAGGTCACTTGTTGGTCCCCAGCTGCTCAGCCCCGAAATAATCACACAGAAACTATATTAGTTAAATCACTGCTTGGCCCATTAGTTCTAGCTTCTTATTGGCTAACTCTTACATATTAATTTTACCCATTTCTATTAATTTGTGTATTGACACATGGCTGTGGCTTATTGGGTAAAGTTCTAGCATTTGTCTCTGGTAGGGTTACATGGCTTCTCTCTTACTCTGCCTCCTTTCTTTCTCCCAGCATTCAGTTTAGATTTCCCCGCCTACCTCAAGACAGTTTCTTCATTAACCAATGGTATTCATAGCATACAGAGGGGAATCCCACATCAATTCTTCTTTACATCCTATTTGTCCTTTACATCCTGTTGGTCAGTCCGTTCTGAAGATAAACTTCCTGATATTCATTCTGAATAAATTTCTTTTTTCTGCTTTTCACTATAACTTTGTAATTATTAGTCTATTGATAATGAGTTGTCAAGTCTGACTTATTAACACTGTTAGAACTGAGGTTCTGACCTTCACAACACCAGTACCAGAATTTTGCTTTGTTGCTTTCTCAGATTGAAAGACAGCCATTAGTTGTGTCTTCTTTATGTATCTCAGCCCAATAAACTCCTTTCACTTTCATTTGATTTCTTTCTTGGTTTTCTTTGGGAAGTGTGGCTGGCTTTTAACTGTCAGTGCTCCCAGCAACAAAAGTCCTCCTCTCTGTTACTGCAGAAAGCCCCAACTTCACTGTCTCATACAAAAGGTATAAAAGTTCCTAATCTAATTGTTTCTATGACTTTCCTAAGACACCTTCATGCCTGTAATAATCTAGCATGCTTTCTTTCTCACCGGATAATCTTATTATCATTTAGGGTACACCAACCCTAGCTTGTTAGTTCTTCTGAAGACAAGGCTCTGACCTTCACAGCTCTAGTAACAGAGCAGGCTCATTTTCTAAGCTAATTAAAAAATTAAAAGGCAACAAAAATATCACAGGAAATCTTGTAGAGTCCCAGCAGAGCCATCATAAGATACCTGGGAAGTCAGTGTCCCTCTGGGGCATTTCATCTCATTAACCCAAGAATATAAGAATGGACACAAATGGAAACTTGAGGGCAAAGAATGGGCTCAAGTAGGGTTTCAAAACAACTTAAGTAGAGTTTAAAGGGAAAACCCAGGCAGCAAGCTATAAATTTTGAAGTTGCCAAGAGGAGAAGAATGGAAAGAAGTATGGAAGTTAGCAGCAGACACAGTCAGTGCAAAGAGGGCAAACTTAGAAGAAGAAAGAAACCTCTAAACAGGGTTTGTTAAGTAAGCAGAACTGAGAATTTATATATGGGATTTGCTAGACTGGCTTACAGATGCAGGCTATGTTATGATTGAAAAGCCAAAAATCCTGCAGTTGTTCAGTTCATGATGTTGGATGTCTCAGCTGTCCTAGTCTGACACTGAGAACTGACTTTGTCTATGATGGGAACCCAAAGAGGCTGGTTCTGTTATCAGGGGAGGACACTGTAGCAATAGGATAGATAAGCAAGGGTGGGGGCAAGCAGGCAAAAAGCAAAGTTTCCTTCTTCCATGTCCTTTTACCAGAGCTGACACCAGAAGGTATGGCCCAGATTTAGGGTATATCTCCTGCTTAAAATCATCTAATCAATAAAGTCCCAGCCCGGGTCTTTGCAGATGCAGTAAAGTAGCATCTGGAAAGTTAGATCCAGCAGCTTGGGTCTTTGATTCTAGATACAGTACAGTTGACAAGCAAGATGAGCCATCAGTTAGCCACGGAAATTAGAAACATAGTTAAGCTGAGGCCTTCAACTAAAAGAAGATAGAAAATAAGAACTAGGTATGTTGTGGTGGTTTGAATAAGATCATATTTGGATGCTTAGGGAGTAGCACTAGGAAGTATGGTCTTATTGGAGGTAGTGCTTCACTGGGGGTTGGGCTTCAAGGTTTCAGAAATTCAAGCTGGGCCCAGTGAGTTATCTTTCTCCCTCTGCATGCCAATACAGATGTAGAACATTTGGCTCCTCCTCCAGCCCCATGTCTGTAAGTGAGCGGCCATGTTAGCTGTCTTGCTTACTGTCATGATGATAATGGACGAAACCTAGCCCCAATCAAACAATTTCCTTTATAAAAATTGCATGGTTATGGTCTCTCTTCACAGCAATAAAACCCTAAGACAGAAGTTGATACCAGGAATGGGGTATTGCTGTGGTAATAGTTTTTGTTTAGAGGAATGTGGGCTTAGGGACTTTGGATTGGGAAAGCAGCTAGATACTTTAAGCAGGGTTTAATGGAAGGCAGTGATACTGAGGGTGATTTGAACAGTGGGGGGCCTGCTTAAGAGGTTTCAGAGAAGAATATTAGCATGTGGCCTAGAGACTGTTCATGTGATATTTTCTCAAACAATTTGTCTGCGTTCTTCCCCTGTTAAAAAAATCTGCCTGGGGCTAAACTGAATATTTTGAATTAATTGTGTAGGCAGAGAAGATTTCAAAAAAGCCTAATGTTGACTGTGTTGTGCAGTTATTAGTGGCCAGTCTTTTTAAATCTATAATGAAAGAGAGCAAGCTGAACAAGGAAAAATACAAAATGCACAGTTTGTGGAGGAAAGGGGTGCCAGGAGCTGTAAACAGATTAAATAAATCTGATGCTAAGTGGAATAAAGGGAATGGTGACCTCAGAGCAAGACTCCAGCCAGCTAAGCTTCCAATTTGTGAAAAGGTATTAATGACAAGTGACAAGAAATTAAAGAAAAATTTAGGGCCAGGTGTGGTGGTGCCTTACTTTAATCCCAGAACTTGGGAAGCAGAGGCTGGTGGATCTCTAAGTTGGAGGCCTGCTTGGACTAGAGTGGTTTTCATGACAGCCAAGCTTGGTAGTGAAGGAAACTGTTGAAAGCAGAAAATGTAATTGAATGAGGAAGCCATGTTCCAGCTCTAGCAAGTAGCAGGACTTGGCACCTTTGGCTGTGTAGTTCTGGATTTAGAAGCAGGAATACAAGAAAGACATTATGAATTTCCCTCTTAATCAGCAGAGACCATGCTTATGTCAGGGGTGTTACTTCAGGGAGGCCCAGAGAGGCCTTTACATAAAGCTGTGAGTGTGAAGCTGGGGTTGCCTTAGAGATCCGAAGATGATGGAGATGCCAGAGCTGTGGGACACTGCCTAAAGATAGCTGCTCACAGGGAGTGGAACCAACCAAGAGAAAGAAACACATTGAAATCAACAAAGCTGAAAAAAGTTGGAGATCTGAAGAGTGCTTGACATCAAATACGGAGGTAGAGTTTGGAGTTTGCCCAGTGCTTTTCAGTTTTGCTTTGGTCCAGTATTTCCTCACTATGTTCCCTTTCCCCTCTTTTGAAATGATGATGTATATTCTGAGCCATTATACATTGGAAGGATATGATCTTATTGATTTTCCTTTTATATGGGATTGCAGTTAAGAGATTGTCACGAAACTCAGAAGAGACTTGTTATTGGTGTGGCTGTTTTTGCTGTTGTTTTTTGTGGTTTGTTTTTTTTTTTTTGCTTGTGATTTTGTTTTTTCAAGACAAGGTTTCTTTGTGTAAAAGCCCTACCTCTTCTAGAATTACCTCTTGTAGTCTGGGCTGGCCTTGAACTAACAGAGATCCTCCTACTTCTGCCTCCCGAGTGCTGGGATTAAAGGAATGTGCCACTACCACCGGACCAGAAGAGACTTTGAAGTTTGAAGTTTTAAAGAGTCTTGAGACTGTGATAGGCTATGAGACTTTTGAAGTTGGACTGTGTGCATTTTTGCATTATGGTATGGTTACCCTCTTACGGGGGTCAGGGAGTGGAATGTGGTGGTTTAAATAAGATTGGTCTCCATAGGCTCAAATATCTTAATGCTTAGGAAGTGGCATTAGGAGGTATGGCCTTGTTGGAGTAAGTGTGTCACTGGAGGTGGGCTTTGATGTTTCAGAAGCTCAAGGTAGGTTCAGTGACTCACTCTTTCTTCCTTCTGTGTGCTGATCCAGATGTAGAAGTCTTGGCTTTTTCTCCAGCATCATGTCTTCCTGTGTAATGGAGGAAGGTCATTGGCTAATAAAGGAACTGCCTTGGCCCATTTCATTGGTTAGAAGATAGGTGGGAGGAGTAAACAGAACAAAACGCTGGGAGGAAGAGGAAGTGAGCTCAGACTCGACAGCTCTCCTCTCCGGAGCAGACGCCTCAGAGAGATGCCATGCTCCCCACTCCAGGGAAGATGCACGCCATGCCCCAGCTCCGACCCAGGATGGACTTAGGCTAGAATCTTCCCGGTAAGACCAGTGCTCACAGATTATTAGAGATGGGTTGATCGGGATATCAGAATTAGCCAGTAAGGGCTAGAACTAAAGGACCAAGCAGTGTTTAAAAGAATACAGTGTCCGTGTAATTATTTCGGGGCATAAGCTAGCCATGGAGGTGGCTGGGGTGTTGGGGACGCAGCCCCGCCGCTCCTATTACAACACCTGTGAGCTGCCATGCTTACTGCCATGATGATACTGAACTAAACTACTAGACTGGTAAGCCAATCCCAACTAAATGATTTACTTTATAAGAGTTGTTTTGGTCATAGTGTCTCTTTACAGCAATATAACTCTAAGTCATAGGTCTTCTCTGAATTAGGGCCCAGCAGGGGGTATATGCAGCTGAACCTTATGGCAGGTCCTAGCAACTGCAGCAGGTAGTGGGATTCTGAGAAGAAAAAGGACATTATCTTGAGGTGGGCCTGCCCGCTAAGGTCGGTTCTCTTCTAGGTCATTGTTCTGTCCTCTAGATTAACCCTTAAGGGAGGAGGCAAGGGCATGCGGGTATATATTGCATTCATAAAGTCCTTATAAATTTATTTCAACTAGCTTGATTATCAAACTTTCCAAGGGTGGAGACATTCTTTTATCTCAAAAGTGACAGGTTACAATCTGGTAGAACCAGGAGTAATAAATAAAACATGTGCATACAGACGTGTAGAAGTTCACAGCCAAGAGAGAAGGGAAATGATGGCAGGCATAATATGGAGCACAGATGAGATTTGTCCTGCAGTTGGATTGTGCCCATTAATTTTCCATTGCTGAACCTCTAGTAATTTAGATTCACCCTTTCCCTTGGCACTGAGAGGGAGATACCATTACAAAAGGTGCTTCTTCTATGGGTGCAAATTTCTTCTACAAAGTGGTGGTTGACTCTGTTTCCAGAGTAACTCTCATGTCTGCACTCCCACAAGAATCAACTCAAAATACACCTTATACTAAAGAGGCATGTTTGAAGATGGCATATTCTGGCCCCCTAGAGTCAATTTTAATTTTGTACATCCCACTGCTCCATAAAAGTTTGCTGAAAAATTATCTCTTAGAAATATATAGGTTTCAGGGTTCCCTGACCTGTGGGAAGTCCAAGGACCACCCACCTCCATCCAGGTCTAGTAAGGTGAGCATTCAAACTGCCTAGGCTCCCCCAAAACCAGTACGTGCAGTAGGATCAAAACCCCATTGCCATTGTTCTTGAGTTCTCAGTAGTCCTCATTGTCCACTATGTTCAGCAAGTCTGGTTTTATCCCAGGCTTTTTCAGACCCAGGCCAGCTGGCCTTGGTGAGTTCCCGATAGAATATCCCCATTGTCTCAGTGTGTGCGTGCACCCCTCGAGGTCCTGAGTTCCTTGCTGGTGCTCTCTCTCCTTCTGCTCCGTATTTGGACCTTGAGATTTCAGTCTGGTGCTCCAATGTGGGTCTCTGTCTCTGTCTCCTTTCATCGCCTGATGAAGGTTAATATTCAGGAGGATGCCTATATCTTTTTCTTTGGGTTCACCTTCTTATTTAGCTTCTCTAGGATGGCGAATTATGGGGCTGATGAGGGAGGGGGACTTGATCAGGGGAGGGGGAGGGAAATGGGAGGTGGTGGCGGGGAGGAGGCAGAAATCTTTAATAAATAAATAGATTAAAAAAATAAAAAATAAAATAAAAAAGAAAAAAATTATAAATAAAGTATCACTACAGTAAAAAAAGAAATATATAGGTTTTTTAAGTCTTATAATATGCATACACATATGTGTGAACCTTGGAAATATATAGGTTTTAAAGTCTTATAATATGCATACACATATGTGTGAACCTATAAAATATATGATAAGCTCCTCCCAAATAGTTGCAATAGGATTAGACTATACTAAGAATGAAAGGATAGATCACAGACTGTGTCATAATTTTATGATGGAAATCCAGCAAAAGTGGGAAATGTGGGAATTAGTATAGCTTCACGTTTCAGTGCTGGCAAGATGGCTGGCTCATCAGTAAAGGGGCTTGACATCAAGCATAGTGACCTGAGTTTCATTTTTAGAACCAACATGGTGGAGGAAATGTTTTTTCTCTAATCTGTATATATAGATCTCACACACACACACACACACACAGAGAGAGAACAAACACATACACATGTACATATACAAACACAGAATGTTGAAAAGACATTTTTGCAAATATCTTTCTACAACCACTGTGCAGAGAAGTTCTTTTTTCCAGATGCCTGTGGTTTTAAAGGTGAAGGCACAGAAGATGGGATGGAAAGGTTGTTGGGAGCAAAGCAATAAAGCAGAAACTACGGCAGAACAAGCCATCAAAGCTGATAACACTTAAGTCCTGATTTCAATTCGAATTATTCTTGGCATGCTTGAAAGCAGTTGACATATTGTTCCTCTATTATATTTGTGTTTCATGCTGCCTCTGCTCTTTCAGATGGAGGAAGCAGGGCTACAAATATGAAAAGGAAAATGCCTTTTTGCAGTATTTTGAAAATTAAAAAAAACAAGAAGTGAAAAGTGCTGAAAATGTCTTGAAGAGTGAGTCCTTGGTCAAACTTGCAGACCTGACCATTCCTCATAATTTGAGCAAACAAAAAGTGCCTTGGGTTGGCATTTTGAGGTCCTGCTTTGTAGTAAAATGAGCGGCAGGCCTCTTCACGTAGCCCAGCTCCCAGCTGCCTGGCTAGCTAGCTTATACTCCGAAATAACAACACACAAATTGTATTCATTTAAACATTGCTTGGCCCATTATATCTATCCGCTTCTTGGCTAACTCTCACATCTTAATTGACCCATTTCTATTAAATCTGTGTATCACCATGTGACTGTGGATTACCAGGATGAGTCTAACCTACTTCCATCTGGGAGAGGAGAGCCATGGCGACTGCCTGACTCTGCTTTCTTTCACCCAGCATTCTGTTCTGTCTACTCCGCCTATTTAAGCTGCTGTCCCATCAAAAGGCCAAGGCAGTTTCTTTATTAACCAATGAAAGTAACACATAGACAGAAGACCAGCTCATTCCTGTCATATCCTGTTCCTTGGGTTTGGGAACTAGGTCCTAGAATACATTGCTCCTTCATATTAAGGTTGTATTAGTTATCTGTCTATTTGCTCTAACAAAATACCAGAAAAAATAACTTAAGGGAGCCACGGTTCCCCCTAGCTCACAGTTTAAAAGTACTTCCCCATCTTCTTCACCAAGGTGGGGGGATATATGGTGGCAGGAGCTTGAGGAAGCTGCTTGCACTGCATCTGAGGTGAGGGTTGTGCCAAGTTCACTGTCTTTTTGATTCAGTCTGTGACAGCAGTCCATAGAAAGGTGCTGCTCAGAGTTAAAGTCTTCTTACTTCACCGGTATGCCCAGAGGCTAGCCTATTTTAGATAATCCATAATAGACATGCCCAGAGGCTTGTCTATTACCATCATAGGGATCTATCACTCTGTTTTCTTAGTTTCTTATGGGAGCGTTGCAGTTTCTGCTGAAGGGACATGGCATCTTAGGAGACAGCTCTAGAGGAAACTTACTGCCCCAGACAATGTGTGTGCAATAATAATGTTTGGACATGTCAACTGGGGTTTCAGTAGAGAAGCCCAGAGTGCAATTTGGGGCTTATTGAATAGGGCTTAAGGTACCACATTGCAAAGGTGATGGTTGGTTTGGTATGACTGGTGGGATCCTGATCAACCCTGCATGAATTAGATCACTCTTATTTCTCATCATCTGCTCTTATCGTCCTGTGTGGTACTGAAGCTTCTGGCACTATTTTGAAGACGGGGTACAGGGCACTAGTTCCTTTCCTGTAGAGCCACCCTGATTAGATTCCTCTTGCAGTTTCCATTATACATCCTTCCCACTGAGTCTCAAGGAACCACATGGCTGAATCTGGTCTTTGGACTCAGAACTCTGTCGACAAAATATAAATATGAATTCATATTTGAACTAATGTAATAGGAATAGAAGACTAAGATCAGATGTAAATTAGCCATTCACTTAATCATTGGAATTCTATGGAAACTTCGTGCTGGAAATTTTGAAAATGTATTTATCAATTATCTTTTACATTCAAAGGAAGTATAAAAAATAGTTTAACAATACGGGATCCCAGCATTTGCACTATATACGCCTCTCTTCTAACAACAGATGGCACATTAGAACCCTGTCAGCACATACTATTCATACATATTCTTTTTTTAACAGTGTGCTTATCAACCTAAGACCCCACCTGCATCAGGAAGCATACATGTTCCTATTCAAACAATGGAGGAAATTGTTCCCTCTTGACAGTCCTATGGCAATTTAATTTAAAGATATCCTGGAATATAACTGGGAGATACAGGCAGTTAATATACCTGGCCTTTATTGATTTAGAATGAAGGTGTTCTCTGGGTGAACTTTGAGGGGAAAAATAATTTCCATTTACCATTCTTATCCCTGTGATTAAAACTTAGGTGAAGCAAAGACTGAAATGATCCAAACCTGTCAATCTAAACTGAAAACCATCAGTTATATATCCCATAGAAACCAAACTCATCCTTCTCTTTTTTTTAATTTATTTATTTATTAAGGATTTCTGCCTCCTCCCTGCAACCGCCTCCCATTTCCCTCCCCCTCCCCCGATCAAGTCTCCCTCCCTCATCTGCTCGAAGAGCAATCAGGGTTCCCTGACCTGTGGGAAGCCCAAGGACCACCCACCTCTACATGGGATGTACTCACTCATATTTGGTTTCTAGCCATAAATAAAGGACATTGAGCTTATAATTCATGTTCCTAGAGAAGCTAAATAAGAAGGTGAATCCAAAGACAAACACATAGGCATCCTCATGAATATTAACCTTCATCAGGCGATGAAAGGAGACAGAGACAGAGACCCACATTGAAGCACCGGACAGAAATCTCAAGGTCCAAATCATCCTTCTCTTGAACTCAATGAAAAGAGGCCCCTAAGTCATGTGGCTTGCCGGTACTCTTGATAGAGTCTTTCTGATCTATACTGTCAGGTTACTTTTGAATGAGGTTTCCTTACCACTCTGAAATCTTTTATTTCTTACTTCAGTTCCTTGAATAAGACAACAAGAACCTGGAAATACATGGTCCATCTGATGGATTAAAGTCTTTGATATCAGTATTAGGTCCAGGTTCAAACAGTGCTGATGACTCAACTGTCTGAATGTTCCTCACAATGTTCTCTTTCCACTCTCTCTACTGCTATAAACTGTTCCAAGGCACAGACAATGACTCATTCATTTTGATGCCTAGGAAAAAGTGATACAGTTACTCCCACAGAAGGGAACTGCATTGAGTGAAGGATAGTGGCTTCAATTATGTAAGGAAGCAAACTTTTGTTAGACAATGTTAATGATCTCTGTTATAAAATCAAAGTCTTTTCACATGTCTAGGGTCTGAATATTAGTGGAAATTTGAAATACTGGTGGAAAGAATGTAAAGAGGTGTTTGGTGTCTGGGAGAGATGTTAAAAAGGCCAAAGACCCAGCAAAGTCATGCATTTGAAGGAAGAATAAGGCAAAGTATAAAGTCTGAGGAAATTGCTCAAGTGGAGAAAGCAGAAAGCAAAATGTGAGAAGCAAAGAGATTGAAGACATCTGTGTGATGGTGGATTTGATGAATTTGATTGGACTAACAAGCATTTATTGGGGTAGTGAGAAGAAATACGTGATGATTGACTAAAGATGTATGATAGGCATCTTTTACTTAGTTCCCACACTAAATAAAAAAGGGGGAAAGAGACAGCTATCTGATCACCAGTATCTTCTCTCTGCTTCATGACTGTGGTGCAGTGTGAAAGTTGTCTCCCTGTCATGCTGCCATGCCTAATTCGTATGTGATGTTGAGCACATGGTATGAGACACACCTGCTGCTTACAGTGGTATAGGAATCAGGACATTAAATCTCTCAGCAAGAGAGGAACCAGTATTGTAGGCTGTATTCTCTAGTGAATAGTCCTAGAAAAATTTAGAGAAGATATTCATTCGTTTGTCCATTTATAAACATTGTTTGAAAACTGAGTTGTTATTCTGTAAATGTATTAGATGTGTGAGAGATCCATCGAGGGTTGCAAAAGTAAACATTGCCGAGTAAGTTTACTTCTTTCACTTATTTATTTATATTTATTTGGTGTGTGTGTATGTGTGTGTGTGTGTGTGTGTGTGTATTGTGAGGGTGTTTCTCCATGGAACTTGCTGGAGTTGTTCTCTTCTTTTTATTATGTGTGGGTTCTAATGATCAAAATTAGATTGTCTGGGCTGGCAGCAAGCATCCTGACCCTCCTCTGCATCACCTCATTGGTCCCATTTATTTCTAAATAGAAAATGTAAACTTAGAAGGCAGATAGAACTAGGCAAAATATAATTGAAAACAACAAATTTAATAATGTTTTATTAGTAGTATTGTTATTATTATAGATGCATGTGCAGATGTTATTATTATAGATGCATGTGCAGGCATCTGTGGACTCCAGATGAAGGCATAGGATCTTCTGGAGCTGGGCTGTTACAGGTGGTTGTCAGCTACCCAACAGTGATGCTGGCAATTATGAATCAATAGATCTGGAAGCTTCCTGTATCAAGTCATTAGACTTTCTTATCATCAGAAGATGTGATTTTTAGGCAACTTAAGTCTCAGGATTCCCCATGTTCGAAGCAATACTGAGTTTGTTTGTTAGCCTTTTGTTAGCCTAAATCCACTCTGGTCCCAAGTAGGATTTCTGTTTTGGGCTTATATTTTGCTGAAGAAGAAAGTGAATAGTCAATGTAGACCCTGCAGACACTGTTTATCTGGATACTTTAAATGAAGTTCTGATGCTGAAGAGATGGCTCAGTGGGTAAAGTGCTTGCTGTGCAAGCACGAGGACCACAGTGACATACCAGCTGCCAGATGAAAAGATGGGCATGGGAGTGCGCGCTTGCAATCCTAGTTCTGGAGAGACAGAGACAGGAAGGTCTCTGAATCTCACTAGCCACCCAGCTAGCCTCATCAGAGAGTTCCAGCCAACCAGTGGAGCCTCTGATTTGAAAGAAACAAGTAGACAAACCAATAACAACAACAAAAATAAAACATAGATAGGTCCCGAGAAACAGCACCCATTGTTTTCCTCAGGCTTCCACACTCAGGTACAGGCACGCGTCCCTACGTAAATACACACAGAGACACATATAGACACACACACACACGCACCTGAAGTCCACCTTAGATATAAACTAGAGGTGCTAACATTCTTTAATTCTATAAACTGAGCAACCCCAAAGCATGACAAACTTCTGCAGCAGAAGCGGGTGGGAGCTCTTTTCCTTGGACAAATTAAATCATCCCCAGCCATCAGATGTTAATTTCCATTTTGAAGTGAGAAAATACACAAGCAATCATCTACAACATAATTATAGGGTATAATAAATAGGCAAAGTATAGATGTATATGTGTGTGTGTGTTTTAAATCACTCCCTCTTCAGGATAACTGACTTTGGGAAATTATTTCTGCAGAATGTGTTCTTCCATTGTTGCAGCGATTTCTCTTAAATGTATTCAAATTTACATGAAAAAAATTAAACTGATTCTGAATCCTAAAGTAATAGGCAGTTAGAAAAAGAAGACAGATCCATTTTGCCTAACAATGGGTTAGATCCCAGTAATTATGCTAGCAGAACAGGTCTGACTGTCAAAAGCAACATCTTTAGGCACACTTCTCCTACTATTACTGATATAGACCAGCTTTTTTTCTTCATTTTGTTTAGTGCATTCATGTGCATGTGACTGTGGATGCAGCGATAAAATTAGAAGACATAAACTATCTTTCTCTATATGCCTATCTATATCTTTCCACATATTTTGAGATAGAGTAACTCACTGAACTTGGAGCTCAGTTAGTGGTCTTCAATGGACAGCCAGTGAGTCGCAGGGATCTTTCTATTTCTGTTCTTCCCAAGTGTTAGGGGTACAGTTGCTGATTGCCGTGCCCAGATTTAAATGTGCATGCTAAGTGTTTGAACTCAGGTTTTCGTCTTGCATGACAATCACGTGACCCATTGAGCTATTGCTCCAGCTCCATCCCATTTATTTTTACAATAAACTGTGAATTTTTCTCGAGAGTTCATCCTTGCCAGTTTGTTCTACTGTGACTCTTCAGAAGCAGTATAATGTCCCCATGAATGGATGCCAACTGACGGGGAAGCCAGCTGATAGATGTCTTCTTCTTAAGGATAGGATGTAGGCAAGACTCACTCAGCATCTGCACTTGGCACCACGACAGCCTGCCATGGGTACTGTCACACTGCTCGTGAGCAGCCTGCAGTGTCGCTTAAGCTTCTGTTTAGCATGCTTTGCAGACATAATATTCACAAAACAAAATCAACTAAGTTGCTGAACATCCCTGTGTGTCCGCATCTCACCATTGTGACCAGGGCACTGGCAGCCACATAAAAGGCACGGTGAAAGATTGGACAGGGCCTGTCTTTTTCTCCCTTGCTGCCACACTGGCAACATCCCACCTCAGAGACACAAGGGATTTATCTAGGATTTGGCCTCAAGATTTGTGTTGCCCCACAGTGACAGGAAGAACACTTTTTAGAAGATTTTGGTGTCACGGAGGACAACCTTAGTTTTTCCCTCAGGCATTGTGTGCCATCTGAATGAGCTTGCAAGACAGATTTAGCAAAGCCAAGTATTTGCATATTTGGGGGATCTGCAAGCAGACACACATAGAGCATTTAAAATACAAGTAGACAGCTCATGTGAAAATTTGTCTTGAGTCAGCTTCGATCAACTGATGAAAAGGTTAATATAAGCTGTAAACTTTGAGAAGCGCAGTTTACAAAGGTTCATTCATTTACTCATTCATTTACTTGCTCTACAAACATCATTTGAACTTCTGGCATGTCAGAGAAATCAAAGCTCAAAGTTTTATGTTTGTTAACTTTATATTCCAAAAGACATTGCATTTTAGCTTTATAGCACCCCTCTTTCTCTATTTTTTTTTTTGAGACACTGCCTTGAACTGCTGATGCTGGGATTACAGGTCCACACTAGCATGGGATACTGGAAATCAAACCGAGGGTGTTGTGCGCGCTAGAAAAGTGGGCAATCTTCTCAGTCTGTGTGTTTGTAAATTAAACATTTAGTGCAGAATTACATACACATATAGAAACATTTGTGCATGTGTGTATATATGTGTAGAATGTTTTCATTAAACGGGTTTCTTAAAGGCACTGAATAATAGAAAGACAACACAAAGGAACAGTTTAAACTGCAAACACATTAGTGAAGGAGCATAAAATAGCACACACAATTTCAGAAAACGCTGAAGAATTATATGCAAAGCAGGAAAACACACAAACAAAATCAAACAAAACAAAGTTAAAAGCTTCCAAAACATGGCCAGTAAACACCAGAGAGTCACCCAAATGGAACCATCTGACTGGAAAGAAGATATTCTGAAGGGACACTAGTGCCCTTCCCTTTGGCTAATCAGACCGTGGAGACAGCGGACCCTGATGAACTGGAAATTTCCCTGAAATCTCATGCTGGGAGAAAGAAAAGGTCGCTAATTTTAGTGAGACCAGGAGAGTCTGGCAAATCAGGAAAAAATGGAGCTGAAGAAACGGTGATGGGCTGGGACCATACCTTGGCCAGGACTGCTTAGCTGTGCATCCTTCTGGCCCTTCTATGTAAAGGGAAATGTCATGCTAAGATCCAGGAGGTGACCTGCTGAGGGTAGGGCCACGGGTCTAGCTTTTGTTTCTTTTTAGTGTGGTCATTGTGAAAAAATCCATTTCTCTGGTTTTTATCATTACTTATTTAATTAACCTTTTAAATATGCAGAGCTTGTTGAAGAGATGTCAGCGCCCAGGTCCTGTCCCTTAATAACTCTGGTAATCATGGGAAGGTGTTCCAGTCAAAAAAAGGATGCTGTCCTGCTCAAAGGAAGCAGGGTGTCACAGTGAAAATTGGAGCTCCACCTCTGGTGTTCCAAAGCTATTGCCTTCATCGTTATTGTTTCTTTGGGTTCCCACTAATGAAACCAGTCACAGGAGGCTTGCTAAATTGCCTGAGCAAGGTCAAGGTGAAGAGAAATTGAGTCCTAGTGAAAGACACACTGTTCATGGTCAAAAGCCAACAACTCTGAGGGAGACAGTAACCCTCTCCCTGACCCCATTTGATTAGAGCTTTATAGGGACAGTTCCCTCTGATTTCAACTCTGCCATCACTTTTTCTAGATAAAGTAGGCAGGTAGTCACAAATGTAGGAATACAAGATAAAGACGAAAAAGAGTTTGGGAACACAAGAAAGGAGAGGAGGTCCCCTGCCTAGAGTCTGATTGAAGTTTCTCAACAGAAGTGAAGCAAGAATTGCAGCACAAATAACAAGCACTTGCACGGCTGGAGAGATGGCTCAACTGCGTTCCCTTCCCAGCACCCACCTTGGGCAGTGCACAACTGCCTCTGGCTTCACCCTCCTGTACAGATTCACAAATCAAAACTAAATAACTCTCAAGAAAGACCCAGGAGCTCCATTTACAATGAAAGGCCTGACAAACTCCTCACACAACCCTATGGACTCAAGGTATTTATCTTATTTCATTACAATCTCATCCACTCCTTCAGTCAACCTGTAATCTCAGTTACTGAAGACTGAAAAAGTAGAGGAAAGGTAGGACCTCCAGAAATCCAGAGAGGTTCTCCACCAGGCACCCTGAGGAAGCAAGCCGTGTGCTTCACTCTTAAGAGGCCTGCTCTCTTCACGAGTGACCATCTGGGCATCTTTGAGAAAATTTCCAAATCGAACTCTACCTCACCATAACTGGGAAGTTCTCAAATCCCTTTCTGGATCATAGCTGTGAATTCCAGGTCTCTTAAATATGAGTGGCAGTCTCTTAAAAAATTAGAGGAGTGCTTTGAGGCAGTGAAGGTTGACAGCGAGGAGCTCACATCTGTTCGCTCACCACTGACAGAAATGGACTCATTCTTTAAATATGGCTCCTGGGCCTCAGCCCCACCCATGTGATCCTTTTCTGTTTTTTCCATTCCCATGTTAAAATAAGCTGCCAATGTCTTGTTAGGCTTCACAAGGCAAATAGACTAGGATGAATGTTTGGTTGTTTAAGGCTCTTGAGGTACACAGAGCTGCTCTGACAGATAATTGCCAAGTGAACTCGCTGTTCACCTCAAGCAAAGGCCCTCACAGTGGAGGAGAGGCAGAAATAGTACAACAGTTTGGTGCTAGCATACCAAGGGATCCCTCTGACTGCCCTCTGACCAAGTGACAGGTTGGAAGCCATACCTTCTTAGCACCTGTTTAGTAACAATGACTTGCGCAGGCCTGAAGATGTCACTTTGATATTCAGAATGCCCTGCAAGGGAAGTTGAAAGTTGTGTGGTGTTAGTGCCCCACCCTTCTGAAGGCCTCTTGGAAGGCTCATTATTCAGATCAGACATTTAATCACAAAAAGTTGACTGTCAAGGTCAGAGTCCTCAAGAGAAGCCAGTCTGAAATACTCTGCTACTTCTCAAGTTAATTTCATATGGGTAATAAATCTTAGAAAGTTAAAAAAGAGGATGGGATTTACTGCATATTAAATTAAGCAGAATATTTTTTGGAGACTCTAAGGCATTTCTCTCTCTTTGTTACTAAAAAAATGCTTGGGACCTTTTAAGACCAACATTTACGTGTTAAACCTGGAAGACACCTACAAATCAAGCTTAGGCAGCATTATGTTCTAAATATAAAACTAATTGTCAACATTTCTCAACAATAAAAACAAGTTTTTTTGGTGACACATCCCCTTTCTGTTCTTTAAAGCCAGTACACTACACTAGACAGTGGGTACTTGGAAAGACTGAGGTGTGTACATACCATCTTAGCTGCTTTCTTGTTACTGTAACAAAATTCCTGGTGACAAAGAGATTAAAGAAGGAGAGGTTCATTCTGTTGCATGGTTGAGAGTGCCGTCCATCATGGTGGGAGGCATGGCGACAGTCACAGTACATTCCTAGTCAGAAGACAGAGACTGGTGAAAGCCTGCAGGCAGCTCACTTTCTCCTATTGTTATTCATTTCGGGTCCCCAGCCATTGTACTACCAAATTTAGGATCATGGTATGTAACCAAATAAAACAGGTTCGGCCACTTATTCTCAATAAGCCAGTCAGAATAGCCAAATTCATAGAAAAAGAAGGAAAAAGGAGATTTACTCAATGTGGAAACCCTGGAAAGGGGGACATCCTGTGACCCCTTCTTGTCAACATTCAGGGATCTGAAGTGATAATAAAGTTTACAAAGATGGCCATGACATGCACTTCTAAGCAATACCAGTCAGTGTGCTGTCCTGCCTGTTTGGTTGGAAGTGAAACCCCAGCCCCCTGACATCCCTATATCCAAGGAGTCTGGGATATTTGGTTGCAAGCATCACCCCAGCCCCAGACATCCATTTCAAGCCTCCTCCCCTGGGAATTGCCTTGGTCTGGACTCCACCTCCAGGAAAGCCTGCCAAGCAGTGTCCCCTCCCCAGGGAAGGTCAAGACCACTCCCACAGTCTATTTAGGCTGCCACCCAGAGAATGAACGTGTGGTCTATCCTTCTCTCTCTCTTCCCCTCACCATGCTTTCCTGGTGCCATCTGGGAGCGCTGCATTAAATATGGACACCTTTTATTCGGTCTGATTGGAATTATTTGCTTTGGTGGAGAGTCTCTTCTAAGAACTATTCCTAACACTGCCTACCACAGTTGCACTGCTGTCTCTGTAAGGCTGCTATAGAAAGTGGAATTTCTATTTTATCAGGTCCTAACCTTTCTGCTCCCAGCCTGAGATTCCCGGGATTTGGAGGTGTGTAGAATTGCAATCTTTTGGAGTTCATTGTTTAACAGTGTTATAGTTAAACTGTCCTATTAAAATACATTCATTTATGCCAGGCTGATTACAATTGGTAGGTGCTATTTACAGCTCAAGTGGCTCCTCCAACCCCACTAACAATCTAGATTGTCCCATCACAGGTCTGCTTAGAGGCTTGTCTACAAGCTGATTTTAGATATGTCAAGCTGACCATCAACATTACCCATTACAGCATAGGTACACATGTGCAGTGTAAACTACACTTGGAGAAAGAGATTGTAGGACAATCACGTCTATGTGGTCCTTACAAGGGAAGGAAGGAGCTTTCTGCGTCTTCTCATTTATTCACCATGCAGCAATGGGAGCAGTGATGTCAAAACCACGTTGCTATTTTTGTTTTATAAGTGATATACCTGAGGCTAAAACACATCTTACAGGCTTCTTGGGAAAGTGCAGATAGCCAGCGGTCCAGCTGAGATTTAAAGCAGTCAGAGCTGGGAGACAACTTGGTGGGATGCGCTGCCAGGTGTTCCGGCTTCCTTTCTGTTGCTGGGATAGAGCACTCTGACCAAAATCTACACAGAGGAGGAAAGGGGTTTATTTCAGCCTACCGGTCACTATCCATTATTGAGGGCAGTTAGTGTAGCAACTCACGCAGAAGTTCAAAAGCAGGCTTGCCTGCTATTCCATGCAGAATTACCTCAAGCCAGAAAACTTGGTCTCAGTCAAGGAACTGCAGTTGGAACTCCAGAGGATGCTGCTTGTAAGATGGCTCACAGGTTAATGCTGAGCTTGCTTTCTTATACAATCAGGTCCATGTTTTGAGGGCTTGGTCCTCCTACATCAATTAACAATCAAGACAATCCCCCACAGAGATTCTCATCAGCCAATATGATCTGAGAACTCCCTTCTTATATAATCACAGACTGTGCCAAGTTGACAGTTGAGCTAACGAGGGTAACACACAGCCTGAGGACCTGGGTTCCTATGTATGTAAAAAGCCAGTCTTGGCATGCAGAGCCTCTACTACATTCCTTAAGTTACCCATGTGAGACATTGTCTTCTTTGTCATTTGACGTTCATGACCTTCACTAATGTCAGCATCTTGTCAAGATCATGCAGAGTCAAAAGGATGAGGTCGACTCTGTATTTTCCCCAAGACTTGCCCTCAGTGTGCTCATCTCGGTTTTACCATTTTGATACTGCTTATCATCGCTGTATACCTATTGGCCATTTCTCCCATCCTGTGTTTGAAGAACTTGGCCTGATATCAAGAGCAGAATTAATTTCAATAGGTGGTTACAATTGTTCTTTTAAACTCAGAAATGAGGAATCACTGGAAATGGAGTTAAAGGGATTTGTCTGATGATGAAGAGAAGCATCACAGATGAAGCTGAAGGTTTCTCCTGTGTAATTTTATGAATGATATATGTGTATATATGTGTGTGTGTGAGTTTCATTTCTGTTACTATAATAAAATACCCTAGCCAAATAAAATAAAATAAAATAATAAAATAAACTCCTTATCAGAGAAAGGTTTTGTTTTGGCTTATGATTCCAAGTAACAAGATCACTGTGGAAGGAGCATGGGGCAGCTAGTGATATCACATCCTGAGTCAAGAGCAGAGATAAATAAGTGCATCCTGCTTGGTCTTAGCTGTTATTCTCTACTCACATGCAAAATCCAGGGCACAGATTATGAGATGGAGTAGCCTACACTCTGGTTGGGTCTTCCCACCTTATACAACCCAGTTAAGGAAGTCTCTCATAGGTGTGCCCATTGACCAACCTGATTTAGTTAATCCCTTATTGGGACTCCTTCCTATATGATTGTAGGTCATGTCAAGTTGACAATAAAAACTAGACTTCACAGTTATTTTACAGAGATCGAGATGTCAAGGGTAGGAAGTATACTAGAAGCAGAGAAGTTAAAGGTGTCTTCTGACATACTAAATTTGGTTTGCTTGCTAGACTTTTAAGTGAGAGTGGTGATTACGCCATTAATGTATTAATGTCATGTCCTCTAGAGGAGTTTTGGAACAGAAATCTGGGGGAACTACCAGGGCAGAGAATGTACCCTCAGTTGGTAGAGTATAAAGCTCTGAGTTTGAGTCCATGTACTCATGAACTGTTCTCAGTGGTTTATGTTGGTAATGTCAGCATGTGAGAGGTAGATGCATGTTAAGTTTGAGGCCAGCCAGGGCTAAAGCGCTGCACCATTTAAAAAAATAAAAAAACTAGTAGGATCAATGATAAATTTCATATACGCACATGTTCTATAGTTAGGAGTACTTTAGCCTTCAACATGCATTCTTGTTACTTCTGCCCATGCTATCTAATTAGCATACGCCCTTAGGAGATAAAAATCTATATTCAGAAAAAAATGTATTTAGAAAATAGAAAGGAATTTATTTTTGTTGGTTGCCTATCTACATACCTTGAAGACTTCATTTGGCAAGAAAACAAGAGATTCTTGATAAAGCACACTTTTAAAGGGCATTGCCAGGAATGTTTCCAATTAGTCCTCTTGGTCTTGCTTCAAGTGATATGACAGAGTTAGTTGACTCCTCATGGGGGGCCTTGCTCTCTCTGAAGAGTGAATGGGGGTGGGTTGGGAAAAATATGGGAGAGTGGATGATGGGAGGGAGGGGGAACTGGGATTGATATATAAAATAAGATTGTTTTAAAAATAAAATTTAAAAGAAGAAAAAAATGAAATGGAACTAAGATGTAATATGCTAAAGCTGCGGTTGAACTGAAGCATAACGATATTGTTACAGGAGTCATAACAGAAGAGAGAGTCTTTTGACGTAGAAGCCCAAACTTCCACTGAGCAAGTTAGCCAAGATCCACTAAATTATCACCAAATATAGATCAAGTACAGTGCCTGGAATGAACAAGTTAAGTTCCTTTTCTTGATGACAGTATCCAATGTTATGTAGATAAAAATTCACTGAATAGAGATCACAGCCAATCAAATCTCACCAGGAGTAATATGAATTGACTCAATAAACTGTAAGTGTAAACCATTCCACAAGCATCAGCCCTAGAAGTGTGAAAGGCAGAATGAGAAATGTCAGTACAGGAAATATCTACCGACATGAAACCATATCACTGTATGAGTCGATCAGTAAAAGAGTTTCAGAATCATTAGTAAAGAAAACAAATGACAAGCTAAGCAACACAAATTAGATCATAACCTTTCTTAAGTGGCCAGTTGAGCCATACCAAACCTTTATGAATACATGATTTCAGTCACAGCAAATTCTTTCAGATATTAATTACACAAGAACATGAGATGCATTCTCTAAGATGTTTTACATAGATAGTAGATCTGGCAGGAGAAATAGACAGGGGGAACATAAGAAACAAAAGAGACAATTTTATTCATAAACTTAGAGAAATTAAAAAATGTTAATTGAGGGACCCCTAAAAATGTCATATAAAGAAGCAAACCAGGCAAAGAAATAAGAATGGAAACCTAGGACAGATGACTTTGTCAACCTGGGTCAGACTTCAGGAAGGCTAATAACTTGTGGTTTATTCCCAATGTATTTGAGCCCAGTATAGTTAAAAAAAATCCTGATGTGATACAATTCCTACTGCACAAGGAAGTGTAACTACATTGAAAATCAGTTCAGGGTGTGGAGGCCCAAGAATGGGAATCTATTCTACCTTGTCTGAAAGTCAGAGAATTTGGGGTTACTCAAAGTTGTTAACAACTGTGGCTACACCCTGACCTAGGGCGTGGTTGCTTGCTGTTGGACATTAAGATGGCCCATAGAGCTGTATCCTCTCCATCTTGATCAGAGGTCAGAGAATTCTAGCATACTTCTGCTTCTTTTGAAATAGGAGGTTTGATCTACAAAGTGGCTGCCTTTAGGATACTTGGTTTAGGGTAGGTTCACTGCCTAAACAACAAAATGCTTTTCACATGAATTAATGACATGATGCCTCAAAGTACTGAAGAAACTAACTGTTCTAGTTGTCTTTTGTATCATGTTAAAGCAGTCTTTTGCCTTTCCCCCGTTTTTGTATTGAGGTATAAAAGTTTATGGAAAATTAAACACAGGCGAACCCCAAACTCAGAACTCAAAACTAAGAAGCAAGAACTCAGTATGCAGGAGATGCAGAGTTGCCCTCCCAATACTATCCTGTTTCTCCGTAATTCTTTCTTATCTCTGTTTCTCCTACCTGACATTCTAATCCTCATGCCCCTACCCTCAAATGTGCAAACTTGCTGCGACTAGGATCACAGCAGAAGCCACCCCCAAAAGGTGGCCTCCTGACTTATGCAGCCCAACATGATGGCGTGTGACGCAGGGTGCATGTCATTTCTTCCAAGGAGATAGGTTCTAGAGATATGCTGCCTGTCCTAGCTTCAAGACCTAAGGATGTGGCCTGGTTTCACTCATTCAAACAATATAGAGGTCATTTGGGCTCTTAACCACTACTGGTCCTGGTCGTGGGAGCTTGGAGGGAGCTTCTGACCTAAAAGGTCTAGTTGTAGGAGTTTTACATGGTCTGGTCCAACAGATAACACCAATCAACAGTCTGTCAATCACTTCCAATTCTCAGCTTTCTGAATGGAAGAACAGGTTCTTCATCTTTCCCATTGGAAAGACAATCCTGTGTGCTTAACATTCCTGGTTTTTCTGGAGCTCTGTGGATACAAGGACCTTTGTTCTATGCTTCCAACAGTTAATGAAGCAGATCTTACTATCTTTGTAAATAACAATTCATGATAAAGGGCTGGAGAGAAGACTCAGAAATTAAGGATATTTGTTGCGCTTACAGAGGACCTGAGTTGAGCTCCCAGTACTCAGGTCAGTTTGCTCGTAACCATCTTCTAAGTCCATCTCCAGAGATTCTGATACTCTCTTCTGTCCTTTGTAATGAGCTGCATGTGTGTGTGTATGCACACAGTTTCCATTTGCTTTTCTGCTGCTGTGAGAAAACATTCTCACCAAAAGCAATTTACTAAGGAAAGATGGTATTTCAGCTGACATTTCTAAGCAATTGTCCATCAGGGAAGGAAGACAAAGCAGAAACCAATGAGGGATGTAGTTTATAAGTAAGTCTCTATTGTTCTCGTTACCAATAAAGACTCAGGCATCAGTGTTGTGGCAAAATCTTGCTAGCTCACAGCAGTCAAGAAGCAATCAGCTGACCTTCCTTTTTTGCTAGATACTCAGCAAGAGAGCATCTTTCCAGGCATCCCAAACCCAAAAAGACTGCAAAACAAGTCTCTTGTTACTCTTTCGTATGTGTTTCTCTCTCTTCCTGGCTTTTTCGTACTCTCTATGGATAATTCCTATGAACTAGTTGCTGACTCTGCCCCATTCAAGGTTGATTTTTTTAAACACCGTCTCAGGTTTCACAGTGCAACCCAATATTCCTCAAGAACTGACAGCTAAAGTTGTCCTCTGAGAATCCACATGTGCATCTGTATTCACAAACATTCATAACAATAAATTAAAATTAAAAATTCTTTTTCATGAAACACATGAATATTTATTCTTCACTGCCTATTTGCTTAAGTTGGACTAAATAAAGCAACTGAATGTATAGAGAACAAAAAGGATAAAACCCAAAGTTTTGTTTATCAATGACACAATTGGATATATTTAAAGTTCAAAGACCTTGGAGACAAATACTTTCAATAAATGAAGTTAGTAATGAGGGTAACAAATTTTCTTTGGGTAAGAGCTGTAGTTTAATGGTAGAGTATTGTCTACTGAGCACAGTATCCTTGGTTTTGATCTCTAGCACTGTGCCTCATTTTGTTGGCCTTGAGGCAATGTTTTTGTGTTGGTTCATTTTGTTTCCTGCAAAGGTGACACTTTATTTATTAATTTATCTTAGTTTTTTGAAAATTTCACACATGAACACTATATTTATATTATTTCAGTCCTCTTTGTTCCTTCTGCAACTCCTCCCATGACTTCACCAATTGCTCTAAAATTAAGGACCTATTCTTCTATAATTTATATTTATATGAATTATACAAGATAGTATATGATATATTATATATAGATTACACACACATATACAGGATACAACTGGTACTACTTATATATGTATGTATTAAGGGATGAGCATTTGGTACTTCATCACCTAGTAGATAGTTCTTTCCTGGAGAAGACTTTTACTTCTTTTAGTGACCATTAATTGTCTATACCTCTTCTTTTAGAAGAGAAGCTTTGTAAGATTTTCCTTGTCCACACTGGCATATCAACTGGTATTATCACTGTGCTCATCTTGTAAGTAGAGATATTGTTAAATGTTCATGGCTGTACCTGTAATTCCTAGAAGCCATTATCTCTCAGCAGATTCCTGGTCCTCGGGTTCTTGCAGTCTCCCTGCCCCCTCTTCTGGATATTCCCCGAGGTTTAGCTGTAGGTGTCCTGCTGTACATATGCCATTTGCAATTAGACACACCATGGTCAGTTGTTCTCTATAGGTAGATCCGTTGTGGATTTCTCTACCAGTCTCTGTGGCTATTTAAATGAGACTGTCCCTCATCACCTCTGGCTTCTGTAGACTTAGTCTAAGTTAGTCAAACAGTATGGGTAGGCTAAGGGAGTGTGGACTTGATGGATGATGTGAGTTACTGGGAGTGGGTTTTCAAAGTTTAAAGACTCCCCAGTTTGAGGGTTCTCTTTTTCTTCCTGTGTGTCATTTAAGATGTGGTCTCTCAGCTTAGTGCTACAGCTACCATGCTTGTCTTCTTGTCACATTTCTTTCCATAATGGTAATGAACTCTCATCCTTCTGGAATTACAAATCCAAATAAACCCTTTCTTCTATAAGTTGGTTTGGTCATCATATTTTATCATAACAATTAAAAAGCTATATACAATCTCCATCCATTGCCAACAGAAGCTTCCTTCACTAAAAATGAGACCTGCACATCAGTCTTGGCATAAGAATAAGCATTTAGAATCAGTAGGAAATCATACTGGTCTAGGAAAGTGGCAGTAGTAGGCTCTTCTCTAGATCCCATGATCTCAACAGCCACTGGCTGGCAAGGATTACCATACCAGGTACAATACCCTAGTACTGAGCAGGCCTTAAATCCAATTAGAGGACTGTTGGCTAGCCTCAAGATACATTTCACTATTATACCCTTAAAGGTGTCTTGACTTGCTGATAATTGTTTTGGTCCATAGGTTCTACAGTTATTTATTATTTTAATTAATATTTACAATTAATTACTTTCTAAAATTCCTCATGGGGAAGGCTTCCAGTTCAGTTCCAACCTATTCCTCCAAGTCCTGGCTTCTAAAATGTGGTATCTTCAGCAACAGGGTCTCATGTTTAATTTTTGGGAGGCAAGCAAGGGCAATAGCAGTAACCTCTATCATTTGAGGAATCTCTTTTACTTCCTCTAAGGAACAATATAAATATACATTGTGGAATAAAGATAAAATGATGTTTCCTTTATGGCATTTTCAAACATCGGTTGTATTATTTGCCCTTCTTCCTCCTTCACTGTCTGTATTGGTTCTCTCTTCTCTTTTCTATCTGATCTCCCATCTTCATACTCCTCTGTAGCATCTGTGTTCTACTATCCACATCTCTAGAGCCACTCCTCCCCTCTCCCCATAATCTGTCTTAATTTCCTATTTTTCTTTCAAGTTACTCCAGGTAACTCAAAACCTGGTATCCAAAGTTTCAGAGCAAGGGTCCACAAATAAGGGAGAACACTTGGCATCTGTCTTTCTGTGTCTGAGTTCTTCACTCAGTATAACATGCTCTAATTCCATCCATTTACCTTCATTTTATTATTTAATATTTCTTTACAGGTGAATAGAATTCCACTGTGCATATGGACCACATTTACATAATCAGTTGAAGGACATTTAGGTCGTTTCTACTTCCTAAGCAATTATGAATACAGTGGTGATGAACTCGGATGAATGGTGCTTTTTATAAAACGCCTACAATAATCAAGTACCATAGACGCAAAGTTCTTCACAATTATGATACCTTAAGGACAATGTATTTCAGGCTTATATCTCTGCTGAGAAATCTTAGTTGATGAGGTATGAAGAACAGAAATTTCACAGTGTGCAATACAATGCACAACTAGGAAGTCCAGTTCCCCTTCTCGCATGATGAGTGGCTGCCATACAACCAAACTAAAACCTGATGCCAGCTCTCCCTCTTGGCTCAACTATTCCTGTTAGTGAATTGTCTTATAGCATCAGGGGAGTGATACAATACTGAGCAGAAAACCAAGCCTGACTGGGTTAGACGTGGTACTATCAAATTTGAGTATACTTTTAAAATGTTCATTTCTTAATTAATTATTTATTTGTTTTTTTCAAGATAGGGTTTCTCTGTGTAACAGCCCTGACTGTCTTGGAACTAGCCCTTATAGACCAGACTGACCTCAAACACACAGAAATCCTCCTGTCTCTGCCTCCTGAGTGCTAGGATTAAAGGCGTTTGCCACAACCGCCCAGTTAAATGTTTATTTCTTTGACATGTGTATGAATGTATGTATGTATGTCTGCATGTGGACATGAGTGCAGGTGCTCAAGGAGACCAGGAGGCCATTGGATCCAATGGAGCTGGAGTTACAAGTGTTTGTGAGCCACCTAACTTGGGTGCTGAGAACATAACTTGTATCCTCTGGAATAGTATTGTGGTGGTTTGAAAGAAAATGTCTCCCAAAGGAGTTGCACTATTAGGAGGTGTGGCCTTGTTGGGGTAGGTGTGGTCTTGCTAGAGGAAGTGTATCACTGGTGGAGGCAGGCTTTGGAGTTTCATATATGCTCAGGCCTTGTCCAGTGAGACAGGCTACTTCATCCTGCCTGTGAGTCAAGATGAAGGGCTCTTAGCTCCTTCTCCAACACCATTTCTGCCTGCACGTTACCATGTCACACCATGATGATAATGGACTAAACCTCTGAAACTGTTAGCCACCTAATTAAATGTTTTTACTTTCTAAGAATTGTCTTGTTTATGGTGTTGCAGGAGGCCACATGTTTGTTCCCTGCTGCTCAGGCCCAAAATAACCACACAAAAACTATAATATTTAAATCACTGCTTGGCCAATCACTTAAGCATATTGCTAGCTAGCTCTTATATCTTTGGTTAATCCATTTCTATTATTTTATATTTTACCACAAGGGTTGTGGTCTACCAGCAAGGTTCCATCTTGCGGCTGGTGTTCTGCTCCTCTGGTGGCTCCATGGCATCTCTCTGACTCAGCCTACTCTCTGACTCAGCCTGACTATATTCTGCTAAGCTATTGGCTGAAAGCAGCTTCTATATTCATTAACCAATAAAAGCAACACACACAGAAGAACTTCCCATACCAGTCATGGTACCTCTTCAGAGCAATAGAAATCCTAAGGCAGGCAACAAACACAGTTAAGCAATGAGCCATTTATTCAGTTCCAAACTTGTACTTGAGTTTGTTAAATCAAATAAGTATGAGTCCAGCCCTGAATTTCCATATTGGTGGACCTTGGCAATCCTAAGAGATCATATTTAAAGAAAGCTTGAAGGTGATGTTGAATCTGAAGTTGTTCATCTGAAAGAGATAGTAGAAGGTATCATTCACATTTGATCATAGACAGCATTGATGAAATTTCATGTGGAGACCAAGCAGTTCTGAAGCAGTAGAATAAGGTAAGATGAGCATAATTAAATAACAAAGGCCATCAAAAATTACATCAAAGAATTGGTGAAGATATTGAAAATCCAAATCATGCTAGTGATTCCAGATACAGATTTATGCATGGATAAAATTGCAATACTTTAAAGCATTGGCATAGCAAATCACTAGGAGAGGTGAACTTTCTTTTTTTCTTTTTCTTTTTTTTTTGAACTTTCTCACAATAAGACAGGAATAGCTATTAAAAACAGAGTTGGAAGGAAATTGGGTTTGGTAGCACATATCTGAAATTCTAACACCTTGGAGTTGCAGGCAGGGACATCAGGGGTTTGAGAACAGCCTGGATTATATTAGATCATGACTCAAAAATATCAGCTGGTTGATCTTGCAATCCACCTGTGGTAAGCAGAGCATAATTTAGGACCAGCTAACTGATCCCTCTGTGTGGCGAGGAAAGAAAGAAAACAAGAAGAGAAAGTAGTACAAAGAAGAGGAAAGAGAACCGATTTGTTATTACTCCTACTTTGACATCTGATATAACTTTAATAGAGTGAATTAATATCTGAATGGACTAAATTAATTTCAGTATGGATAGACACTATTTTACTGATTTTGATGATAACTAAAACATACAGAATAATTCTTGTTTTAGGAAGTAAATATTGAAGTATTCTGTAGTAAAAAGATATTATGTCCTCCATGTACTGTCAGTAATTCAGGAAATATAAGAGAGAACAGGTGTCAGGTTTAGAATTGGAGCATAATGTAGTTTCAAAATATCAATATTGGGCAATCTTGGTGAAATGTATATGCAGTATTTTGTTTTACTTTGTAATTTATCCTCCTTAATATTCAATCTTTCTGCAATTTGAAACTCATTTTTCCTGTAAATTATAGGAAAACTTGATCAAAACTTTTTGGTGAATATTGATTTTTTTAAAAAAAAATTCTTAAAAAAAATTCTTTATCATTTATAATTCTTATTAAACACATCAAAATATATATTGCATACTTTTTCAGCTCTTTCAAATATTTCTTTTCTTCATAGGGTTTTGGATAGTATTGTGCCCTGTATTCAAAAAGTTTATTTACATATGGTAGTTCTGAGAATTTTAGATGCAATGATTTTTCTTGGGCATGGTCTCATGTAGCACAGAATTTCCCAGAACTTATTTTGTACTAGATGATAACTTTGAACTCCTAATCCTCCTGCCTCTACCTCTGGAGCTCTTGGATAATAGGCGTGAGCCACCACACTCATTTACACTGTGCTGGTCATTAAACTTAGGATTTTGTTCATGCTAGCCAAGAGCTCTGCCAACTGGGCTATATCCCCAGTCTTTAGAACTCTTTATAACTCTATTTGAGTGCTTATCTTCTTACATTTAAAGAAGTTACCTCTTATTTAATTTAAAGAAAGCCTTTTCTTCCTACTTAATCTAAATAATCCCTCCTACTATTCATAACCTAGTGTTCAAGCCCCAATACAACCAACCAAAAAAATAAACATCGTCAATGTCTTTTTTCATGCCCCTTCTCATTTTAACTGTAGCAATTTTAAAGTTTGATTCACTTACTTTAAATAAATATTACATTATGCTAGGAGCTGGTAGACTAAGAATGAAGAATTGTCTAGTTCACTACTTGTTTTTGTAAATAAAATTTTACTGAAATAGCCAGTTGTAATGGTCTGCAATCTTAGGTCTCAAGCAGATGAGGTGGGAGGATCCCAACATGGAGGCCATCTGTGGCTACATTTGAGTTGAAGCAAATCTAGGGTACATAAGGAAATCCTGTCTACAGAAGAAGAAGAAGAAAAATTTCAGTGTAAAACAGCTATGATTAATAACTTATATGAGGAAGGTAGGAAGATCTTGGAATACCTAGGCACAAAAGATAAAGTGAGGAGTTACTTAGGAAAAACTATTCTATTGGCTTCAGGTTTAGGCTATCACACAGACTTCTGGCAGGTAAATGTTTTCAGGATCTAGGCACTAGCTGACACACCTGGGCCACATATGGATCATAATAGATACGTGTGCTGGTGGCTGTACAGTCACACAGAGGTAGGTGCACAGTTGTATGGATAGAGGCAAACACACAGACTTGTGTGTTTAACCAAAGATTAAGGCTAAAGGCTTCTGACCCCACAGGCATGCTTATAAGGAACTCACACAGAAATGGCAGTCTGTCAGGAACACATACAGCACAATCCATCACTGCTTATGTTGCAGGTTCCTGAATGTCGGGTATCAGCAATTTTCTGCTTCCTTATAGTTCTTTTGTAGCCATTTTTTGCCATCTTGGCTCACGTCAGAGATTCACATCAGTACTATGTTGGCAAAATATTAACTGTCTCTTATGGTCCTCTGTTCCCTAAGATTTACAAATTGCTCATAGCTGCTTTAAACTTCCAGAGTTGACTTGTGACAGAGAACAAACATGACAAACATGACCTGACATATATGTCAACCCTAATTTTGATTTTAACGGTAAATAAATGTAGACCATATTTAAAGATTAGTTCAGACTTTACATTTATCTTTTTGTATTATACTCTAGAAGGCTCTGAACAATGCTCTTGACTTCATATATATATATATACATATATGAAATTTTTCCAATGATTCTTTAGGGGTGCCACAAATTACATTTAGAATGAAGCAAGACAAACATGCAGTTAGAATTAGAATCAGAAAGTATGTGGTAACTTACTCCCATCCATATGAGCAATGGTACTCACATTAACGTGATTTTGGAAAAGCACATGCAAGTGTGTGTGTGTAAGTGTGAGTGTGTGTGTTTCTGGATATGTGTGCATGCCTGTGTTGGCTTAAGTTTGATGTCAGGAGTCTTCCTCAATGACTCTCCACCTCACTTTTAGAGAGAGGAACTCACCTATAAGACCAGACTGACTGACTGGTGATAGCGGTGACTTTTTTGCCTCTGCCTTCACAGCCATGGCAGTAAGGATGGGTCTCACCACACGAAATGTTTTATGTGTGTGCTGGGATCAAACTTAGTTCTCATGCTTGCCTGGCAAGCTCTTCACCCACAGAGTCAGCTACCCAACTCCATGTTTATTTCCTGTAGAAGGAGGAGCAGACTGCATCCTGCTGCCTGGCTAGCTTTACCCCTGAAATAACCACACAGAAATTGCATTAATTAAATTACTGCCTGGCCCATTAGCTCTAGCCTCTTATTGGCTAACTCTCACATCTTGACTAACTCATTTCTATTAAATCTGTGTATCACCATGTGACTGTGGCTTACCGGCAAGATTCTAACCTATTTCCATCTCAGGCCAGAGATTCATGGCATCTGTCACACTGCCCTTCTTCCCAGAATTCTGTTCTGTCTACTCTGCCTATCTAAGTGATGCCCTATCAAAAGGCCAAGACAGTTTCTTTTTTCAAGCAATGAAAGCAACACAAATACAGAAGGACCTCCTATACCATTTCCCCTTTTCTGTTTAAACAAAAAAGAAGGCTTTAACATAGTAAAATTACATATAACAAAACAGTTATCAAGCAAGAATTAAAAATACAATATTTATATCTATTTTATCTTTTATCATAACAAAGGAAAACTATAACTATCTATCTATTCTTCAACTCTATCCAAGACTCCACAAGGATATAATATTACCTAAGTAAACAAGAAATAAGAAGCTTCCAAAACACTAGAAATAACAGAGACATCTTGATGCCTGTACAGTCACCCAAAGTTCTTCTGTACCACTGGGGCATCCATGTTCAGCCTACAGGCCCATAGTATCCATCAGACTTTTCCATGAAGCAGGAATTTTGTTTTCTTTTTTCCATTCAAAAATTTACACTTCCTCCCCTCCTCCCATTCCCCTCCACTCATCCACTCACCCTCCTCCTTCCCCCTCCCTCCTTAAGAGAGGACAGGGAATCCTGCCCTGTAGGAAGTCCAAGGCCCTCCCCCCTACATCCAGGACTAAGAAGCTTTGCATTCAAATAGACTAGGGTCACAAAAAGCCAGTACATGTAGTAGAAACAAGTCCCAGGGCCTTTATCAATGGCTTCTCAGTCATCCCCCATTGTCAGACACATTCAGAGAGTTTGGTTTGATCGCATGCTCATTCAGTCCTGGTCCAGCTGGATTTGGTGAGGTCCCATTAGAACAGGCACATTGTCTCAGTGGGGGGACCAGCTCCTCACACTCCAGACTTCTTTGCTTATCTTCTCCCTCCTTCTGCTCTTCAACTGGACCTTGGGAGCTCAGTCCATTGCTCTGATGAGGGTCTCTGTCTCTATCTCCATCCATAGCCAGATGAAGATTCTATGATTATATTCAAGATAAACATCAGTGTGATAGTGGGGCAAGGCCAGTTCAGGCACCTTCTGCACTGCTGCCCAAAGACCTAGCTGGGGACATCCCCGTGGACACCTGGTATTCCCTCAAGAGCCAAGTCTCCTGTCAACCCTAAAATGGCTCCCTCATTGTAGATATCTTCTTCCCTGCTCCTATATCTGCCCTTCCTCCATCTCCACCCTCCCACTTTCTCAAGCTTGCTCAGTCTTTCCTTTCTCCCTTCTCTCTCACCCTCTCTCCTTCCTCACCCCACCCCTTCCCACACCCACATGCTCCCAACTTTTCCCCAGCCATCTTGTTTCCTTCCAATTTCCAGAAGGATCTATATATGTTTTTCTTTGGGTTCACCTTGTTATTTGGCTTCTCTAGGCTTAATGTGCTTTGTTTATGGTTAGAGTCTACTAATGAGTGAGTACATACCATATTCATCTTTTTGGGTCTGGGTTATCTCACTCAGGATAGTTTTTCTATTTCCATCCATTTGCATGCGAAATTCAAAATGTCATTGTTTTTTTAGCACTGAGTAGTACTCTAATGTGTACTACTAATTCCATACTTTCTTTATCCATTTTTCCATTGAGGAGCATCTAGGTTGTTTCCAGGTCCTGACTATTACAAATAATGCTTTTATGAACACTCAATTTCTTTCTTCAAAGCCTTAAAGTTAGTGTCAAATAGATCTTTCATTTCCTTTGTTAGTGTAACCCCAAGATACTTTATGCTATTTGTGGCTATAGTGAAAGGTGAAGTTATTCTGGTTTCTCTCTCTGCTTCTCTATCCTTTGTGTACAGAAAGGCTACTGATTTTTTTTTTGAGTTGATCTTGTATCCTGTCATATCACTGAAGGTATTTATCAGCTGTAGGAGTTCTTTGGAAGAATTTTTGGGGTCACTGATGTACACAATCATATCATCTGCAAATAACAAAAGCTTGACTTCTTCCTTTCCGATTCGAATCCCCTTGATCTCCTTATGTCATCTTATTACTATTGCTAGAACTTCAAGCAGTATGTTAAAAAGATATGGTAAGAATGGACAGCTTTGTTTTGTTCCTGATTTTGGTGGAATGGCTTTGAGGTTCTCTCCACTTAATTTGATATTAGCTGTTGGTTTGCTGTATATTGCTTTTATTATATTTAGATATGATCTTTGTATCCCTAACCTCTCCAAGACCTTTATCATAAAGGAGTGTTGAATTTTGTCAAATGCTTTTTCATCATCTAATGAAATGATCATATATTTTTTTGTTCAGTTTATTTATATGATGGATTACATTGATAGATTTTCATATGTTGAACCAGCCCTGCATTTCTGGAATGACGCCTACTTGATCATAATGGATTATTTTTTGATGCGTTCTTGGATTTGGTTTTCCAGTAATTTATTGAGAATTTTTGCATCAATGTTCAAGAGTGAAATTGGTCTGTAATTCTCTGTCTTGGTTGAGTCTTTGTGTGGTTTTGGTATCTTCATAAAAAGAGTTTGGCAATGACTCTTCTTTTTCTATTATATGAATCACCTTAAGAAGTATAGGTTTCAGATCTTCTTGGATTATCTGATAAAACTCTGCATTCAAACAATCTGGTCCTGGGCTTTTTTTGGTTGGGAGTTTTTTTTTAAATTTTTTTATTGAAAAAAATTTCTGCCTCCTCCCTGCTTCCTATTTTCCTCCCCCTAATCCCATCCTCCCCTCTCCCCCTCTCCAGTCCAAAGAGTAGTCAGGGTTCCCTGTCCTGTTGGAAGTCCTCCCTCCTCCATCCAAGTCTAGGAAGGTGAGCATCCAAACAGGCTAGGCTCCCACAAAGCCAGTACATGCATTAGTATCAAAACCCAGTGCCACTGTCCTTGGCTTCTCATCAACCCTCATTGTCCATCATATTCAGAGAGTCCGGTTTTATCCCAAGCTTGTTCAGTTCCAGTTCAGCTGGCTTTGGTGAGCTCCCAATAGACCAGCCCCACTGTCTCAGTGGGTGGGTGCACCCCTCGCGGTCCTGACTTCCTTGCTCATGTTCTGCCTCCTTCTGTTCCTCATTTGGAGCTTGAGAGCTCAGTCTGGTGCTACATTGTGGGTCTCTGTCTCTATCTCCATCCATCGCCAGATGAAGGTTCTATGGTGATTTGCAAGATGTTCATAAGGTTCCTTCTCTTCAGCAGCCGAAGAAACTAGCTGGGTGCATCTCCCTGGATACCTGGGAACCCCTCTAGAGTCAAGTCTCTTGCCAACCCTAAAATGGCTCTTTTAATTAAGATATATACTTGCCTGCTCCCATATCCACCCTTTTTTTAATCCCAACCATCCCATTTCCCCCAAGCTCTCCCCACACTCCCCATCTCACTTTTCTCTCCCCATTTCCCCTTACCCCCATTCCACCCCACCCCCAAGTTCCCAATTTTTGCCCAACAATCTTGTCTACTTCCGATATCCAGGAGGATAACTGTATGTTTTTCTTTGGGTTCACATTCTTATTTAGCTTCTTTCTTTAGGATCACGAATTATAGGCTCAATGTCCTTTATTTACTCTAATGTGTATATATTCCACACTTTCTTCATCCATTCTTCCATTGAAGGGCATCTAGGTTCTGGCTATTACAAATAATACTGCTATGAACATAGTTGAACAAATGGTCTCGTCATATGATAGGGCATCTCTTGGGTATATTCCCAGGAGTGGTATTGCTGGGTCCAGGGGTAGGTTGATCCCGAATTTCCTGAGAAACCGAAACACTGATTTCCAAATTGGTTGCACAAGATTGCATTCCCACCAGCAATGGATGATGGTATCCCTTCCTCCACAACCTCTCCAGCATAGGCTATCATTGGTGTTTATTATTTTAGCCATTCTGACAGGTGTAAGATGATATCTCAAAGTTGTTTTGATTTGCATTTCCCTGATCGCTAAGGAGGTTGAGCATGACCTTAAGTGTCTTTTGGCCATTTGAACATCTTCTGTTGAGAATTCTCTGTTCAGTTCAGTGCCCAATTTTTTAATTGGGTTAATTAGCATTTTAAAGTCTAGTTTCCAGATTTCTCTATATATTTTGGAGTTCAGACCTTTGTCTGTTGCGGTGTTAGTGAAGTTCTTCTTCCAGTCAGTAGGTTGCCTTTTTGTCTTAGTGACAGTGTCCTTTGCTTTAAAGAAGCTTCTCAATTTTAGTAGGTCCCATTTATTCAATATTGCCATTAATGTCTGAGCTGTTGGGGTTACACATAGGAAGCGATCTCCTGTGCCCATCTGTTGTAGGGTACTTCCCACTTTCTCTTCTATCAGGTTCAATGTGTTCTGACTGATATTGAGGTCTTTAATCCATTTGGACTTGAGTTTTGTGCATGGTGATAGATATGGGTCTATTTTCATTCTTTTACAGGTTGACATCCAGTTGTGCCAGCACCATTTGTTGAAGATGCTTTCTTTCTTCCATTGTATACTTTTAGTTCCTTTATCAAATATGAGGTGTTTATAGGTGTGTGGGTTAAAATCCGGGTATTCTATATGATTCCATTGGTCGACTTCTCTGTTTTTATGCCAGTACCACACTGTTTTCATTACTGTAGCTCTGTAATAGAGTTTGAAGTCATGGATGGTAATGCCTCCAGAAGATCCTTTATTGTATAAGATTGTTTTGGCTATCCTGGGTTTTTTGTTTTTCCATATAAAGTTGATTATTATCCTCTCTAGATCTGTGAAGAATTTTGATGGTACCGTGATGGGGATTGCATTGAATCTATAAATTGCCTTTGGTAGAATTGCCATTTTTACTATGTTGATCCTCCCAATCCAAGAGCAAGGGAGGTCCTTCCATTTTCTGGTGTCCTCTTCAATTTCTTTCTTCAATGCCTTAAAGTTCTTGTCAAATAGATCTTTCACTTCCTTGGTTAGAGTTACCCCAAGATATTTTATGCTGTTTGTGGCTATCGTGAAAGGAGAAGCTTCTCTGATTTCCCTCTCTGATTCCATATCCTTTGTGTATAAGAGGACGACTGATTTTTTGGAGTTGATCTTGTATCCTGCCACATTACTAAAGCTGTTTATCAGCTGTAAAAGTTCTTTGGTGGGGTTTTTGGGGTCGCTTATGTATACTATCATATCATCTGTGAATAACGAAAGTTTAACTTCTTCATTTCCAATTCGAATCCCCTTGATCCACTTATGTTGTCTTATTGCTATTGGTAGAACTACAAGCACTATATTGAAGAGGTATGGCGAGAGTGGACAGCCTTGTCGTGTTCCCGATTTTAGTGGGATGGCTTTGAGTTTCTCTCTGTTTAATTTGATGTTAGCTGTCGGCTTGCTGTAAATAGCTTTTATTATATTTAGGTATGACCCTTGTATCCCTAATCTTTCCAATACTTTTATCATAAAGGGATGTTGAATTGTGTCAAATGCTTTTTCAGCATCTAATGAAATGATCATATGTTTTTTTTTCAGTTCATTTATATTATGGATTACATTGATAGATTTTTGTATGTTGATCCAGCCCTGCATCTCTGGGATGAAGCCTACTTGATCATAATGGATAATTTTTCGGATGTGTTCTTGGATTCGGTTTGCCAGTATTTTATTGAGGATTTTTGCGTCGATGTTCATGAATGAGATTGGCCTGTAATTCTCTTTCTTGGTTGAGTCTTTGTGTGGTTTTGATATTAGAGTAACTGTAGCTTCATAAAAGGAATTTGGTAATGACCCTTCTGTTTCTATATTGTGAAATACATTGAGGAGTATAGGTATTAGCTCTTCTTGGAAGTTCTGGTAGAATTCCACATTGAAACCATCTGGCCCTGGGCTTTTGTTGGTGGGGAGGTTTTTGATTACAGCTTCTAATTCTTCACGACTAACAGGTCTATTTAGATTGTTCGCCTGGTCCTGGTTTAACTTTGGTATATGGTATTTATCTAAAAAAGTGTCCATTTCTTTTACATTTTCCAGTTTTGTGGCATACAGGCTTTTGTAGTAAGATCTAATGATTCTCTGAATTTCCTCTGTGTCTGTGGTTATGTCCCCTTTTTCATTTCTGATCTTATTAATTTGCATACTCTCTCTGTCGTTTGATTAGTTTGGATAGGAGTTTATCAATCTTGTTGATTTTCTCCAGGAACCAGCTTTTTGTTTCATTGATCATTTAGATTGTTTTTTGGGTTTCTATTTTGTTGATTTCAGTCCTCAGTTTGATTATTTCCAGTCTTCTACTCCTCCTAGGTGAGTCTGCTTCTTTTTTTTCTTGAGCTTTCAGGTGGGCTGTTAAGTCTTCAATATGTGCTTTCTCTGTTTTCTTTAAGTGGGCACTTAGTGCAATGAACTTTCCTCTTAGCACTGATTTCATAGTGTCCCATAAGTTTGAGTATGTGGTTTCTTTATTTTCATTGAGTTCAAGGAAGACTTTAATTTCTTTCTTTATATCTTCCTTAATCCAGGTATGGTTCAGTAGTTGACTGTTTAGTTTCCACGAGTTTGTAGGCTTTCTGGGGGAAGCATAGTTGTTGAATTCTAACTTTAATCCATGGTGATCTGATAAGACACAGGCGTAACTAATATTTATTTTAACTGTGGAAGTTTTCTTTGTTACCGAGTATGTGGTCAATTTTCGAGAAGGTTCCATGAGCTGCAGAGAAGAATGTATATTCTTTCTTATTTGGGTGGAATGTTCTCTAGATGTCTGTTAAGTCCATTTGATTCATTACCTCCATTAATTCTCTTATTTCTCTGTTATTTTTCTGTCTGATTGACCTGTCCATTGGTGAGAGAGGAGTGTTGAAGTCTCCTACTATTAGTGTGTGCACTTTGATGGCTGCCTTGAGTTTTAGTAATGTTTCTTTTACGTACGTGGGTGCTTTTATATTTGGGTCACAGATATTCAGGATTGAGACTTCATCCTGATAAATTGTTCCTGTTATTAGTATAAAATGTCCCTCTCCATCTCTTTTGATTGATTTAAGTTTGAAGTCCAGTTTGTTAGAAATTAGTATGGCCACACCTACTTGTTTCTTAGGTCCATTTGCTTGATAAGCCTTTTCCCAACCCTTTACTCTGAGTAGGTGCCTGTCTCTGTGGTTGAGGTGTGTTTCTTGTAAACAGCACAATGTTGGATCCTGTTTTCGTATCCAATCTCTTAGCCTGTGCCTTTTTATAGGTGAGTTGAGTCCATTGACATTAAGTGATATTAATGACCAGTGGTTGTTAACTCCGGTCACTTTTTTAGTAGTAGAGTTTGTGTGTCCCTTCTTTGAGTTGCGCTGGTGAAGGATCTCTAGATGTCTGAGTTATTGTGGTCATTGTTGGACTCCTTGGTTAGTGATTTTCTTTCTATTACTTTCTGTAAGGCTGAATTTGTGGCTATGTATTGTTTAAATTTGTTTTTATCCTAGAAAATTTTTGTTTTCTCCATTTATAGTGAATGAAAGCTTGGCTGGGTAGAGTAGTCTGGGCTTGCATCCATGGTCTCTTAGTTCCTGCAGTAAATCTATCCAGGACCTTCTGGCTTTCATGGTTTCCAAAGAGAAGTCAGGTGTAAGTCTGATAGGTTTACCTTTATAAGTAACTTGGCCTTTTTCCTTTTGAGCTCTTAATATTCTTTCTTTATTCTGTATGCTTTGTTTTTTGATTATTATATGGCAAGGGGATTTTTTTCTTGATCCAGCCTATTCGGTGTTCTGTATGCTTCTTGAACCTTCATAGGTACATCTTTCTTTAGGTTGGGAAAGTTTTCTTCTATAATTTTATTAAATATATTTTCTGGAATGTTGAGCTGCACTTCTTCTCCTTCTAGATGTAGAACTCCTATTATTCTTAGGTTTGGTCTTTTTATTGTGTCCCATATTTCCTGAATGTTTTGTGATGAGAGTTTGTTGGACTTGCTGTTTTCTTTGATCAGTGCATTTATTTTCTCTCTGTTATCTTCAGAATCTGAGACTCTTTCTTCTATCTCTGTATTCTGCTGGTTATGCTTGTTTCTGTAGTCTCTATTCGTTTACCTAGATTTTCCATGTTCAGCTGTCCCTCTGTTTGTGTTTTCTTCTTTGCCTCCATTTAAGTTTTCAAGTCTTTAACTGTTTCCATTAATGTTTGATTGTTTTTTCTTGGTTTCCTAGGGTATCATTCACTGATTCATTCAATTCTTCAAACTATCTGTTATAGTTCTTATCCATTTCTATAAAGGCATTTTTTACATGCTGTTTAAGGGTGTCAATCACTTTCATAAAGTCCATTTTTTCTACTTCTTCTTGATTAAGGTGCTCCTGTCCTCCTGTTGTGAGGTCCCTGGGTTCTGGTGGTTTCATGTTGTTTTTCAGATTGTTGGGTGAATTCTTGCATTGGCGCCTGCCCATCTCTTCCTCCGAATGCTTCCCTATGAAGCTTCTTTTACATGATCAGGTCTCCTTGCCTACTGATGTACCTTCCCAGTAATGGCATTCCCCAGTGATGGCTCTCCTAGTGCTCGAGTGATGTCTCTCCTGGTGCCGAGATCAGATCTCCGTGCTGATTGGGTAAGTCATAAACAAAGTGCCTACCTTGCTTGCTGCAGGCAGGCTATTGAAACAAAGGAGTTCCCACCCTCTAGGTTGCCCTCAGGATTTGGCCCCAGTGCCCCGAAGAGGGAAGGGAGGCAGAAAAGCTGTCTGTGAGATTCTTGGCTCAGGAACAGTTTTTGCTCCTGCACTGAGGAGATCCACCCAGAGAGTCAGTTATAGCATAGATTGCACCAGGACGCCAATACTCTCATGGCTGCGTTTGAAGGAAGAGATGGGCAGGCACCAATGCAAGAATTTCTCAAACATCTGAAAAACAACATGATAACACTAGAATCCAACAAACATTCAACAGGAAGACTTGAACACCCTTATCCAGAAGAAGTAGAAGAAATAGACTTTAAATGTAACATTATGAAAGTGATAGAGTCCCTTAAACAGGATGTGAAAAACTCCATTAAATAAATGGATGGGAAGAATAACAAAAAGTTGAAGAAATGAATAAATTCCTCGAAGATACCTTAGGAAGCCAAAAAAGAGCAATCAAACAGGTAATGGAAACAGTTCAATGCTTGAAAACTGAAATGGAGGTAATGAAGAAAACACAAACTGAGGGATGGCTGGATATGGAAAATCTGGATAAACAAACAGGGACTACAGAGACAAGTATAACCAACAGAATGTAAGAGATAGAAGAAAAAAACTTACATGCTGAAAATGCTATAGAGGAAATAAACTCATTGATCAAAGAAAACAACAAATCCAAAAATTTTTTAACAGAAACATCCAGGAAATCTGGAATACCATGAAAAGAACCAAGCCTAAGAATAATCAGGGTAGAAGAAGAAGAAGAATTACAGCTCAAAGGCCCAGAAAATATATTCAACAAAGTTATAGAAGAAAACATTTCCAACCTAAAGAAGGATATCCCTATGAAATACAAGAAGCATACAGAACACTGAAAATATAATAATCAAATCACAAAATGTACAGAATAAAGAAAGAATATTAAGAGTGACAAAGGAAAAAGATCAAGTAACATATAAAGGTAAACTTATCAGAATTACACCTGACTTCTCTATAGAAACCACGAAAGCCAGAAGGTCTTGGATAGATGTGCTGCAGAAACTAAGAGGCCATGGATGCAAGCCCAGACTACTATATTCAGCCAAGCATTCTTTCACTATCAATGGAAAAAAACAAGGTATTACAGGATAAAAACAAATGTAAACAATATGTCACCACAAACCCAGCCTTACAAAAATAAATAGAAGAAAAATCACAAACCAAGGAACCCAACAACACCCACAGTAAATTAGACATCTAATAACCTTCCACAAGCTCAACAAAAAGAAGGGAAACACACAAACTCTACCACCAAAAAAAATAACCAGAGTTAACAACCACTGGTCATTAATATCACTTAATATCAAGGGTCTCAATTCACCTATAGGGAACCCGTTCTGCTCTTCAGGCTGATGAGAGAGGGAGAGTTGATTGGGGGAGGGGGAGGGATATGGGAGGTGGTAGTGGGGAAGAGACAGAAATCTTTAGTAAATAAATAAATAAATAAATAAATAGGCACAAGTTAAGAGAATGGATGCAAAAGCAGGATCCAGCATTATGCTGCTTACAGGAAACACACCTCAACCACAAAGACAGACATTTACTCTGGAATGGGTTGGAAAAAGGTTTATCAATCAAAACGACCTAAGAAACAAGTGGGTGTGGCTATTCTAATATCTAAGAAAATTGACTTCAAACTAAAATCAATCAGAAGAGATGGAGATGGAAACTTTATACTCATAAAAGGAACAATTCATCAGGATGAAGTCTCAATCCTAAATATCTATGCCGCTAATATAAAAGCACCCACATATAAAAAAGAAACATTACTAGAACTCATAGCACACATAAAAACCAACATTCTAATATTAGAAGACTTCGACACTTCTATCTCACCAATGGACAGGTCAACCAGACAGAAACCTAACAGAGAAATATCAGAACTAATGGAAGTAATGAACCAAATGGACTTAACAGACATCTATAGAACATTCCACCCAAATAGGAAAGAATATACCTTCTTCTCAGCATCTCATGGAACCTTCTTGAAAATTGATCACATAGTTGGTAACAAAGCAAACTTTCACAGATACAAAAAAAAATTTTAGTAACCACATGTGTCTTATGGGATCACCATGGAATAAAGTTAGAATTTAACACAAATCTACCCCCAGAAAGCCTACAAACTCATGAAAACTGAACAGTCAGCTACTGAACCACCCCTGGGCCAGGGAAGAAATAAAGAAAGAAATTAAAGTCTTCCTTGAATTCAACACAAATATTTGGACACTACTCTTTGGCAAGTTATGTGCAAATGTCCCTCCCTGGATGACTGTTTTTCTTCACATTGTCCTTTTCTTTACAGTGATGGGAACTGAACACAGGATCTTGCCCATACAAGGCAAGTACTGCATTGACCTATATCCCTGCCCTGTTCACATCTCTGTGGTATCTTAAAATAAATACAAATTCAGAGTTTCAAAAAAAAAAAAAGACACAACATACCCAAACCTATGGGACACTATGAAAGCAGTGCTAAGAGGAAAGTTCATAGCACTAAGTGCCCACATTAAAAAAAATAAAAGGAGAAATCTCACATTAGAGACTTAACAGCACAGCTGAAATCTCTAGAAAAAAAAGAAGCATACTCACCAAGGTGGAGGAGAACACTGGAAATAATCAAACTGAGGACTGAAATCAACAAAATAGAAACACAGAAAACAATCCAAAGAATCAATGAAACAAGGAGCTGGTTCTTTGAGAAAATCAACAAGATTGCCAAGCCCCTATCCAAACTAATCAAAAGGCAGAGAGAGAACGTGCAAATTAACAAGATCAGAAATGAAAAGGGGGACATAACAACAGACACTAAGGAAATTCAGAGAATCATTAGGTCTTACTACAAAGACCGATAAGCCACAAAGTTGGAAAATGTGAAAGAAATGGACTTGTTTTTAGATACCATATACCACAATTAAATCAAGACCAGGTAAACAATTTAAATAGACCTATAAGTCGTGAGGAAATAGAAGCTCAGCGGTAAAAAACAATGACATCTTGAATTTTGCATGCAAATGGATGGAAATAGAAAACACTATCCTGAGTGAGGTAACCCAGACCCAAAAAGATGAACATTGGATGTACTCACTCATAATTGGTTTCTAGCTATAAATAAGGGTCACGGAGTCTACAATTGGTGAACCTAAAGAAGCTAAATAAGATGGTGAACCCAAAGAAAAACATATAGTTATGCTCCTGGCTATGGGAAGTAGACAAAATTGCCGGGGGAAAAAATTGGGATCCTGGGGTTGGGGTGGGATGGGGGTAAGAGGAGATGGGGAGAGAAAAGTGAGAAGGGAGAATGGGGGAAACTTTGAAAAACAGGATGATTGGGATAAAGGAAGGTTTGATAGGGGAGCAGGGAAGCACATATCTTAGTTAAGGGAGCCACCTTAGGGTTGGCAAGAGACTTGAACCTAGAGTGGCTCCCAGGAGCCCAAGGCGATGTCCCCAGTTAGTTCCTGGGGCAGCTGAGGATAGGGAACCTGAAATGACCCTATCCTATAGCAATACTGATGAATATCTTGCATATCACCATAGAACCTTCATCTGGTGATGGATGGAGATAGAGACGGATACCATTAACAACCTATATTTCCTAATTATACATTATGTTTTTAAGTGAACTACACAATTACAATAACTTAATCAAGAGCAGAAGTATACATGTAATAAGATTGACCTTAAATTTATATCAATAAAACAAAATCCATTCCAATGCAAATTATTCATATCTATATCATATCCCTCTTTAAATGTAAAAGAACATTTACAAACAATATTTGCAAATATGGGCACAGTTTTTTCTCTCCAAACTGCTTCCTGCTGTATGGGGATGCTCTTAATCAGGTCCTTCATGGTATATCGTGTGTGCGGGGTTCATCTCAGTCACCAGTTTGAGCAAAGTAATTTTTTGAGGGTGTTCACAGCAACCTTTCAGGAGGGCATGGTCTATCATACCATACTGGTCTAGAAGTAATCCACACGGGTCTCATCTGTGAAAACAAAAGAAGAATCTTTTTTCCAAAGCATCATATCCTTAGACCCAAATTTTAAAGTCAAGATATCTTTATAATATACATTCTGGTTTAGCTTGGCAGCCCATTCAATGAAATGTCTCTCTGTATTTAGCTCCTTAACAGTCAAAAAATTTAAAGAAAACACAATGTACATAATCCAGACTCTGAATTTTCCATTTTATGTGGCTTATTTTTTTTATCTGTGACTATCCCTGTCTCTTTAAAGACTTTACCCTTTTTTAAAAGTATTAACTTTATTTTATGAGTCTTTATGCTCTTTATCTTTCATCTTGCAAGGCTCTGTATATTTACTCAACACTTTGACCCCTTTAGAGGTTTTTTTTTATGTCTGAATCTGTCCTATTGCATTGTCTATAATTCTCTACTGTCTTGAAGAGCTTTAAAAATGCTAAGCAGCTTGATAGCTACTCTGGATGTTGGCTATGCTTCTTTCCGACTTCAAAATGGTGGATGTACCATTTCTGCCAGCTCTGAAACTTCCAGATAGGAGTCACACTCAGAACTTTAACTCTGAGAATGAGTCTGCAGCACATAAACTCTTTTTATTTGAGTTATAGCCAAATCTGCTATGTGGAGTACTGCACAGCCTGGAAACATCTCTCTGTATGGAGGCAGAAATCCGCTATGCTCTGCTGCTTGTACATGCCTAGTAGACTTTTTTTTAATTTATTTTTTTATTAAGGATTTCTGCCTCCTCCCCGCCACCGCTTCCCATTTCCCCCCCCTCCCCCGATCAAGTCCCCCTCCCTCATCAGCTCGAAGAGCAATCAGGGTTCCCTGACCTGTGGGATAATGTGGATGTTCTATCGGGAACTCACCAAGGCCAGCTGGCCCGGGTCTGAAAATGCATGGGATAAAACCGGACTGGCTGAACATAGCGGACAACGAGGCCTACTTAGAACTCAAGAACAATGGCAGTGGGTTTTTGATCCTACTGCACGTACTGGCTTTGGGGGAGCCTAGGCAGTTTGGATGCTCGCCTAGTAGACTTGATCTTGCTGCCTGCCCAGGCAGGGAGTGCTGAGTCTCAGGCATGTCCTCAGCCAGTTTCTTCCAACCCTAGTGGGCACAGAAACACCCGGGTCCCACAACTATCATTGAAATGCTTTATAGCCAGAGTTCACACTGGCAGCACAGCCCAGGAAGTTGTATTTTGAAATGGCTTGGCTTTTTTTTTTTTTGGTACAGCTTCTGTATCATGAAATTCTCTCTGCATCACGCCACCAGCAAACAGCAAAAAACTGTGTTAAACCCTCTCTCTCTCTCTCTCTCTCTCTCTCTCTCTCTCTCTCTCTCTCTCTCTCTCTCTCTCTCTCTTTTTAAGCCCTCTCAGGTTTTTATATGGAGTTAGTCTACCATGTTGGGCACCATTCTGTAGAAGGAGGAGTGGGCTGCATCCTGCCACCTGGCTATCTTAACCCCTGAAATAACTGCACAGAAATTGTATTAATTAAATTACTGCCTGGCCCATTAGCTCTAGCCTCTTGATTAACCCATTTCTATTAAATCTGTGTATCACCATGTGACTGTGGCTTACCAGCAAGATTCTAACTTATGCCCATCTCAGGCCAGAGGTTCATGGAGTCTGCCACACTGCCCTTCTTCCCAGAATTCCGTTCTGTCTACTCTGCCTATCTAAGTGCTGCTCTATCAGAAGGACAAGGCAGTTTCTTTTTTCAACCAGTGAAAGCAACACAAATACAGAAGGACCTCCTACACCAATTTCCAAATCATGGGCAACTTAGACACTAATTTGGTGAACCTGAGATTTAACTTAACTAAATTATTACTGAAACTTAGTGGATGCTACAGTTCAGATCTTAAATACTATATAAGAACCCCCGTGTTAAAGGCTTGATTCTCATTGTGGTATAGGGCTGTACTGAAAACTTTAAGAGGCAGCACTTGACAGGATATTATCTGGTAGTGAGTGGTATGTTCTCAAAGGGGACTGACTGTTGGACCCTGTTCTCTTCTGTTTTCCTACCACCTCTGAGATAGAGTAACCTTCACCATGATAAACTCCCTAAATGAGGCCCCATCACAGGCTCCAAACAACTAGGCCAATGTATCACAAGCTGAAGTCTCAGCACTTTGCACAGGTCAATCCTTTGTAAATTGAAGTCTTGGTACTCTGCACCTGGCAAACCTTGTCTCTCTCCTAAGTTTTTCAAGTTATTGAATCTTAGGTATTTGCTGCAACAACAGAAACCTGACCAATTCAGCAGGAATTCCAATAGATGGGTCCATGCTAGGCATGGTTGATGGAGTCAGGATCTGTAAGTGATCCTAGAAGTATCTACTGTGGCTTTCAACAATGTACAGACACATTTGTTTGGAGTCACAGTTAATTAATTTCCAAACAATGAATCATGAGCATATCAGCTTCAATCTGTGCACCATCAGGAAGTTCTCCACCCCATGGAGACAGATTGACATAAACAAGGCTGTTTAGGATACAGTTTTCCTTTTCTTGTCTGCATAACTGCAATTGTCACCAATAAATCCAGTCCTCAGTGAACAGTTGCCAGACATGTGTCTGTTTTCACAGAGCAAACACAGAAGTGTGGCACTCTAAATCAATGGAGTGAGAAAGCAGTATATTCAGTAGCCCGTAGATTTTTCAATACTGATGAAAGTTGGATTTTTTTTTCCTCCTGTTATCTGCAGATGCATGCAAAAAAGGAAAAGCTCATCCAAAGAGGCATTTTTAAAAACCGTATGTGTATGTGCGTGTTCATGTTGGTATATGTCAATGTGGGCACTCACATGCATGGCACATGTGTAGGGGTCAGACAACAACCTTTGGTGTGGTCTTCACTTTCCACTTGGCTTGAGACAGGGTCTCATTTTGGTTGGTCATCAATATATATATCAGGCTAAATATTCTCCTCTCTCCATTCCTTAGGTCACTTCAGGGACTCCTGCTTCTAAGTCTGGCTTTAGTTGGGTTCTGGTTTCTGAGGATCTGAATTTATGTGCTATATATTGCTCACTGAGCCATAAAAATGAAATTTTAAACAATATTTCTGGATCTATGATTCATACAATTGTGTGCTTGTTAGCTGTTATCCTCTTAATGTAGACTATAGTCATCTAAGAAGAGAGAATTCAGTTGAGGAACTTCCTGCATCAGATTGGCCTATGGATATGTCTGTGGGGTGTTTTGTTGATTAATGATGATTGACATGGGAGGGCTCTGCCAACTGTGGGAGATGCCACTCCTTGGCAGGTGGTCTTGTCTTGTATAAAAAGCAAGACGGTCATGTTATGGGAAGCAAACCAGTCAGCAGTGCTCCTCTGTGGTTCTGCCTCTACTGCTGCTTATGTTTCTGCCTTTCACTTCCCTCAGGATGGACTGGGTTGTGTAAAGAAACCCTCTCCTTCCCAGGTTGCTTTTAACAGTGGTGTTCTGTCATGGAAACAGGAAGAAAATAATATGCTATAGTTCACAATTAAATGATTTTCATGCCTATGGGTTAATCAGACTTTCCTATTTACAAATATTATTGAAATAAGTAAAGTTAAACAAAAGTCATGTTTATTGAATGACTAAATCTTGATTCTGTTTTGACCCTTGTTTTTTGCAACAGGATCATATCACTGTAATTCTACCAATCATACCATGAACTAAGAACCAATTGTTAAAAACAAAAACATAAGCCTGTCATGTATATTTCTTATTCACACTAGGCTGGGACAATATGGCATTCTTAAATTCCATGCATAACACAGCATTGACTTATGATAAAATAATAAAAATGTTCTCTTTTGACATAGTATGTATAATTTCAAAATTCAGTATCAACAAAAGATTAGAATTCAAGCTAAGTGATTCTTCCAGGAGGAATACTTTGTCTTTGACATTGTTTATTACTGGTGAAACTTGGTGATAATGAGAAACAAGCTCATATATACATATGTGTGTGTGTGTGTGTATATATGTGTATATATATATATGGTATACAACATAAAAATGTATATGTTTGTCTATGTGTGTGTGTGTATCAATGTCATTGTTTAGTTTCCTTTTGCTGCAATAAAATATTGTGGCAAAAGCAATGTAAGTATGACAGGGTTTATTTTGTCTCCCAGTTCAAGAGCATACTCCACTATGGCATCATGACAAGAGTCGTGGTGGGGAGAGACTGAAGCAGCCTGGTTCATTGCATGTACTTTTAAGAAGCAAAAAGCAATGAATGATTGAACATTGCTTTACAGGCATGGCCAGTGATCACCCTCCCAGGCGATTCTAATCTCATCAGTACAACAACCTGCACAGTCAGCTTTAGCATCATCATCATCATTTTTAAATTTCACACAGAGAATGTAGCCTATTGTCTGTATTTAAGAATCACTTTACCCTACAGTCTACGTATGCCAATAGCAATTTTAAATAAAATTTTATTATCTACTTTTAAATTTTCATCCAGTTATCTATTGTGTATTGAACATATTTCAAAACCTGCAGTTTTCCTCTTCCTACCCTACCCTTTACATTTATCTCCTTTGTTTCCCTAGATAATTTTAAGTCTATATTTATTTTATGTGTACATGCATGATTTTATATGACTATGTAAAACCTGGAGCCACAGAAACACTTGAACATCAACGTTTATCATAGTACTTATAATAGCTAAATTACAGGTCCAACCTAGGTATTCAACAACTGAGGAAAATGTGGTTTATATACCCAGTGGATTATTTTTTCATCCATAGAGAAGAATGAGGTTACGCTGCTGGTAGGAAAATAGATGCAACTGGAGATAATCATATTAATCAAATTGAGCCAGTCTCAGAAGGACAAATATGTGTTTTCTCACAATGGTGCCTTTTCTACAGTTGGTCTGTTACTCTAGTCTGGGAGGTGGTAGAGAAAAGATGCTCTCCTATATAAAATACTTTCTGACTAAGCGGTGATTTTAAGTGTGCATGATGCATAGAACAAACAAAGCTGAGCAGTACACAGACCTAGGGTTACATGTAGAATATGGAAACGTTTATTGGTCAAAGAATGTGTGAATGAATATAAGAAAAACCATCTGATGTGGACCTGTGCTCTAGAACTTGCAGTGACTACTGTCATAGCAACAAGGAAGCAATCTGGCTGCTTACAGGCCATAGAGAATAACAGAAAATCATGCCTCCATAGTGTTCCAGTACTTCCTGCGTGCTCATATTCAGTGTTCCATGCCTGATCACCTTCACTCTTTGCTGGAGGTGTGTCTATCAGTTCTTGGCACTGCCTTTGGAGTCCAGATACTTAGGCCTTCCAAAGTAGCTAAAGACTATTAGTCTCCAAAAGTCCTTCTGCACCATATTGAGGCTGCTAGGCTTCCTGCTTCATGGAATGAGCAAATCTGGGTTTTTTTCAGCCTCTCCTACACGAAGATTGCCATTGTTGACTACTCAATCCATCATCTTATAAGTCAATCTAATAATAAATGTTATTAATATATTCATTCTATAAGTTATGTTTCTCTAGAATATAAAGATATTTAGTACTCTAGTATTATCAAAAATATAAGAGAATTGTATCTGCAAATTTCTGGCAAGTGGCACATATGTTCAAATAGAGTGATTTCTCTAGCTATAATAAAAATGAGTGTGGAGGGTCAGAATCCAGGTCACTTATGATGAACCCAAAGCTATAACTGCAGGGCTAGGAGAAGTTAGAATCCAATAGAAGTGACCCTATATGGTCTTTAATTTGTGTACAGTCATGGAGCAGAGTCAGGAGATATCTTAGCTTTGCCTTTGCTACTGGTTGGCTGTGTGGCTGCTAAGCTCTGATTTCTCTTTTCCTAAAACTTTTTCAGTTTCCTCTAAGGTAAGGTTATTGTTACTGAACCATTCTGAATTCATAGGTCTATTACCAGTATATTTCCAACCAGATAATGTAAGTGATGTGTTTATGCTATTGTCTCTGTCTGATCTGTCTCCATCACATCACAGTCTCTCTTCACAGACAACCCACACTATTGTCACCACAATATCATCTGGAGTCCCATTTCTCTTCATATGTCCATCAGGTGAATCTCCCATATATCTATCCATAGACTGACGGTGTTTGGGGTGCAGTAACTAGTGAGAGACAAAAGAGTAAAGTGTTGGCAATTTTGATGGTGAATAATGATTTTCTACTTAATAGCATCTAGAATCCACATGGAGATGAGTCTCTGTGCATGCCTATGAAGGATTATCTTAATTGGGCTGATTGGGGTGGGAAGACTATCTTTAGTGCAGCACCATTTGTTGGGCTGAGGTTCCGGGCAGAACAAAAAGGAGAAAGTGAATTGAGACTCAGCATTCATCTCTGTTTCCTGGCTACTGATGTCATGGCGACAGCCATGACACAGTCCTGCCACCATGACCTTCTCAGCATGATTGACCTCATCCTCAAACTGTGAGTCAAAGTAAGCCCTTCCTTCTTTTACTTGCTTCTTGTAAGATATTTTGTCTTCGTAACAGTAATAGTAATATACTGAGGATGGAAAATTATTGTCCAGATTTGAGGTGATTGAACTTCCTTGTTTTGGATAGCTACCAAGACACAGATATCTCAAGGATATGGTCAGGAGGACTCCTATCTGATTTTGTAGCTAAAAAAATCTATGTGAATGGTAATTATTTTCAGAATCTTAAAGTAGTGTTGTTAAAATTTCTTTGGCTTTCTTTAGAAAGGTACACTTTATTCTCTATCTATCCACTTAATCATTTATTTATTCATTCACAAACATTAATTTACTGCATGTAATGGAGTAAGTGCTGTCTTAGAAATTGTAACAAAGGCAAAAATTCCAGATTGTTTAATATTTTTAAAAACACAATCCATTACAAATAGTTTCTGTAGTTATAACAAGGCTGCCTAATATGCTCAAATTTCAGAAGCTTATAATGCCATACATTGATTTCTCACGCTCCATGGCTATGGCTTGCTGAAGTGTTCTGCTCAGACTGCTTTCAGTCTGAGATCAGATTTGTTCTTGCTCCATCCTCCTTTATTTGGCAGCCTCCAGAGCATCCCTCCTCTGGAGAAGAATAGGAATGCTGGAGAATGAGATGCTCCTGGTGATTTTGAGGGTTTCAGGAAGGGCATTTTATAATCTAACTATCATCTGTGCTCTCTGACCAAACTCATGGTACACAGTCAAGACCAGGATCACCCAGAATCTGATGGGCACACTCAGTTCACAAGAGGTGACAGCCAAAGTTCAGATGACAAAGGCATAGGTGTATCATTCTATTAATGAAAACCCTAAAGAACTGAAAACTCAGTTTGATATACCATATGGGGAATTGGGAGGGGTGGGGTGTCAGAGGAAAGAGCATTACTATTGCATTATATGCATTGTATTATATATATATATATATATATATATATATATATATATATATATATTTATATATATAGTAAAGACAAATCACCTCCTAGCAGATGATTGGAGCAGAGACTTTAGGAGGAAAGTTGAGTGAAATTTTAGTCTTTGGGGAGATGGCTAAATTGATGACATGATTGCTGAGAAACTAAGTTCAGATATACAGCACCCATGTAAAACCTGGGCATGGTAGCACACACCTGTAGCTATGGCACCAGGAAGAGGAGGTAGCATTCCTGACCAGTTAGCGGTGCCAAATCAGCAGGATCCAGCTTCAGTGAGATATTCTCTGTAAGTAAGCAAAACAAACAAATGGGCTTGAGAGACGTTTTCAGTGGTTAAGAGTACTTCTCTTGCAGAGAATTTGGGTTCTCTTCACAGGGCTAACATTGGAAGTCTCACAACCACCTATGACTCCAATTTCAGGGGATTTGATTCCTTCTTCTGGCCTCTGTGGGAACATGTACACACACACACACACACACATGCACACACATACACTTACACACACACAAACACAGACTGTCACTGACATTATCAAATATTGTGTTTGCGGTTTCTCTCCATTCTACTAAAACCAAACTACTTTGTCATATTAGCTGAGGTTATGTCCACAATGACCTTTGATGTGCTTTGACTTTAAAAGTCATAAAGAAGCCTAGATATAAATAATTCATAAAACTGCATTTAAGTTAACTTAACCAATAGCATGCCATTAAAAGGAGATTGTGAAAACAGCTCAATTTTATTTTTTAATTAACTTCCTGAATAAGAGTTGACAATTGTCTTGATCCGAGGAAATGTTCTACTTAAATGCCAGACAGTTTTGAAATCTCTAATGAAAATCAAAGAGCCCTGTCTGGAAATATGTTGTTACCTTTATTTTTTGAGTGAGAGAAAGGGCTTGGCTATAGTTTATGAACCACTCTCTGCATAGTGTTCTCTATCCAGTAAAATAGCAATGTTAATGTATTCTTTCTTCTCTGCAAACCCAGCCTCTAGAAGCCACTTCCCTGTTCATTATGCTCTTCGCCCTTTATAGCATCCTGTCCATCAATGGCCAGCATATCATCTTTGTTCTATATTCACTGAGTTGCCCATGATCCTTCAATATCACACATACTGACACACAGCCAACATCAGATGTTTCAATAACACACACATGTATAAACCATAATCCTCACACATTAGAAAATGAAATTTCTAAGTAACTATTCTAAGAACACATGACACATAGTTTTGCTTGTTTTTTCTTCTTTAGTAAGCCCAATTTGAAACAATTCTTCAAATTATTATATAAAATTGGAAGCATGGAGCTGGTGAGATGGCTCAGTGGAAGACACCTTCCGCAAACATGATTACCTAAGTTTGAGCTCAGGACACACTGATAAAAGAAGAGAACCAATTTCTGAAGGCTTTCTCTGATCTTCACATGAGGAATTAGGCATGTCCTTGTGTGTATATGAACACACATACATTAAATCAATCTATCAATAACAATCTTTTAAAAGTGGAAAGAGGACAAGTTTATGTTTATTTAGTTCTATTTAGTCTCTTACTGAACCATGAAAACACCTGATCCTGAGGTGCATGGGGAAGGTGTGGCTATAAGGTAGGATGTAAGCTCCCTGAGGGTGCCTGAGCTCCTTTTGTGTGGAATGGCTCTGATGTGCTGGAGAAGAGAGCCGGGGACAAGGCCTGAGCTTCTGTCTGTATGGCATCCATGGTATCACTTACTATGAGATAAACAATAAGAGACTGGGGTATAGACAGGGCACTGGTGAACCCAAACTAGATCTGTCCTGCTTCTGATACAAATAACCTCATCCCAGGAGATAGACTCTGCCGTAGTAGTGATTCATTCCTTCTATGAACCATGAATCTACCTGTCATCTTTCCAAGTCTCTGCCCCTCAATAGGGGTATTTGTGGGAGGAAATTTTATGTATTTGTTACATGTCACTTTGCTATGACACAGTACCCGACCAAGCAACTCAAGCAAGGAAGGTTTTGCTGTGGCCCCAAGACCCTGGAGACGCAGTATGCAATGGCAGGGATTGTATGGCTGCTGGGAGGAGCAGGAAGTCCTCTCTGTGTGTAGATTCTGAATTTGTAATCGTAGTTCTACCTGAGGTTTTGTTTTCTTTTCTTTTTCTTATGCTTTATTTTATTACTAACTTGGACAACATGCCCATTTTCAATGTATCAGTTTGATCTCTCAAATTCCTTTATAAAATATTCGGCATACACAATGATCTCTTCATTTGATGGAACTTGTTATTTACCTCACTTTGTATGAATTTTAAACTTTTCCATTTTTTCTATGTGTTCTTTGTAACCATTTGAGGATGTCATGTTTATATACAATAGATATCCAGGAATTTTTGACTAGGAATGAAATGTGAAGTTTGCAACTGGACAACATTTAATTTAACATTTTCTTTGCTTTATGCATATATTTCTTATATCTTCAACACCTGAGAGTCTTTCTTCCATCTTTTGTCTTCTGTTGGTGAAGCTTACTTCTATATATTTCTAATTTTGTTGCTGTAGTTATGTCTATTGCTGACCAAACCATTCCTAGTGCCTGAAATACAACCCTCAATGTCCCTATCTACCTCTTAATGTCTGAAATAGTTTCCTACTTTGAACTGAGGTTACCTCCCAGACAGACAAAGTTGACTGTTTGCTTGAGGTTCTGATTCTTTATTACAAATCCGTATGCGCCCTTCCCATGTGTTGTATCTCAGTCTTCTCGATGTTTACTTTCATAACAAGGTTTTCACTTACTTCCACCACTTTGTTTATTATGGCCTGCAGGTCATTTGGACTTTCAGCAAATAGTGCTGTATCATAGGCAAAACACAAGAAAAATATTGACAGGAGCAAGATAGAGGAAGTTATCAAGAGAGCGAAATGCAGGAAGGGCCTAGGAGTGGATGGCATCAAGGTGAAAAAGCTGGAGGCAGCTACAATAGGTTCAGGGGCTGAGGCACTTCTCAGGCCCTTCACAAGGATATAGGAATACAATGTGACTCCCACAGAATGGAAGCACTCAGTCATAATTCCCATACACAAGAAGAACAAGCTGGGCTGCTCAAATTATAAGGGCATTTGTGTGTTGCAGAATAGCAGCAACATTTTCTCCTCCATTATCCTGCAAAAATCAAGTGCAGAAGAGATGAAATCCTAGCAGAGGCGCAGTTCAGATTCAGGGCTAATGGGAACACAATTGATCAGATCTTCACTTTGAGGCAACTGGAATTAAAATACGAAAAATTTGGAAAAGACTTAAATGTCTGTTACATTGACTTCAGAAAGGCATTTGGTAGCATTTGGAGGAAAGGACTTTGGGAAACATTGAGGTTCTACAGGTACCCACAGAAAATCATAAGAATACTAGAAAATGCCTATAAAGATACCACTGCATCAGTCAAAGTCTGTGGAGAACTAAGTGATGAGTTTAAGAGTTTAGGAGTATTACAGGGATGCATCCTCTCACTACTACTCTTTAATATATTGCTAGAACTATTGTGGTTAATTTCTTGCTTCTTAAATTACATGTTACATGTAAAAATTCCTGACACAAAACACCAACAAACAATCTGGGACAATATCAAAAGACCACACCTAGGAATAATAGTAACAGAAGAAAGAGAAGAATCCCAGCTTAAGAGCCTGCTTAGCAGGTAAGGTTCAGTTCTAGCTCTTCCTTCCCTCTTTGGCATAGCCTTATGATCCCAGAAAATTGGGATCTTCAATATGGAAGGAAAATATGATATGCAATGATACAGACTAAGCTTTTAAGTAACAGTCCAATTCCCTGGTCAATTTCTCTGGAACACATAAGAGAGGAAAGTTTTCTATTACAGCAGTTAGTAAAAAATGATTATTCTGATTGGGCATGAAAAGATACAGAAAGAGACCATACATTTATTTTTTTTAGGCCAGCTTCAAGGAAATTGAATTTTCTCTTGAGCAAAGAACAATTGGAATCTAAAGGCTGTAAAAGATATTGCTCTATTAAGAATGTTACAAAAATTATTTTTCATTCGAAAAATGTGTGGTAGATACTGAAACATCTGCTTCAAAAGTAAAATGTTCAGTGATACATCTGGATGTTTATTCTGTGAGATGTCAGCAATGAGGATAATTGTAAATAGAGAGCTAAACTGCTTAAATGTTAAGCTTTCTTGTACATGTTTGATGATGTGAGACAAAAAAATCTTTATATTTGTCAGGCAATTAAGTAATTTGGAATATCTAAATGGCACCAACTGTAAACAAAATACTATTCTTAAAATTGTTTATTTGAAAGAATGCATTAACCAATGATTAGAATATATGAGACATTTACTTCTTGGTTAAAAGTATTTTACCCCATTGGGTAAGTAGTAAAGTGACTGATAAAACCTAGAAGTGCAGAATGATTTTTCTGAAAGGTTAATAGACCAGACTGATAAGTAGACTATCAAGTCTCATTTTCATGCAAAAGAAAGCAGAATTTATGAGAAACAAAGTCTAAATAATGCAATTTGCACAATAGTTGTATTTCAAGATGAATTAGGCCACATAGTTAGGCTTGTTTTCACATGGGGATATGGCAGGATGCAGCAAGATCTGGAGAATCATGGGGAGAGCAGACATTTGACTCCAGTGTATGTCCATAGGAAGAAAGTGCTGAATCTGGGTAGTTGGTAGTGCTTTTGAAGAAAGGACTGCACAGTTTAGAGGGTGGAAACAGGAAGCAGACCTTATGACATTAGTATGACAGAGAGTGAAAGGATGTCAGTGACCATGCTAATGCACAGAGCTGAGCAGCTCCTTGAAGACAATGGTTGTCTATCCAATGTTCCATTTTGTGTTGACTTCATTTACTTCAGTAGCATTAAACCATCTCCATTAAAACTGCTCCATCACAATGTTGGGGAAAAAATTATAGTCTCTCCATTGTAGATGTCAACTCATGTAACAGGCTCCCAGACCTTAGCACACCTGACACCATGTTAGAGTCACCATTCTGACCTTCACATTCTGAATGGAGCTCCCAACACTGACCAAAGTGGGAACAAAGACAATCCATCTAAGCCCTGCTCCAGGATCCAGGAAAAGTCCTTCAGGCTACTAGTATTTCTTTTGAGCTTCTGTTCTTCTGCTTCTTTCTAGCTGTTTTTGCTAACTGAAGCATGTCAACCAGGATGTGACTTTATGCATTAAAAAACAAAGAACTGTGAGGATCAAGGCTTTATGATTTGAGCAAGTTCCCCATGCAGTTGCCTGACAGTGATAAACAGTGATAAAGACTCTCCCCCCCCCCCTCGCAAGCTTTAAGAATGTCCATGTGTGTTTTCTAGTAGGTGTAACTCCTAAAATCCTAACTAAAAATTGAACCTTTCAGTCTCCACTGAGGCAAGAGGCACCAGGGCACAAAGATGGCCAAAGGCATAGCAGAACACTCAGTCAGGAAGTAACAGGGCACTCAGTCAGGAAGTACCAGGGCACTCAGTCAGGAAGTACTAGAGCACTCAGTCAGGAAGTACCAGGGCACTCGGTCAGGAAGTACCAGGGCACTCAGTCAGGAAGTACCAGGGCACTCGGTCAGGAAGTGCCAGAGCACTCAGTAAGGAAGTACCAGAGCACTATGCCAGGAAGTACCAGGGCACTCGGTCAGGAAGTACCAGAGCACTCAGTCAGGAAGTACCAGGGCACTCGGTCAGGAAGTACCAGGGCACTCGGTCAGGAAGTACCAGAGCACACAGTCAGGAAGTACCAGAGCACTATGTCAGGAAGTACCAGGGCACTCAGTCAAGAAGTACCAGGGCACTCGGTCAGGAAGTACCAGGGCACTCGGTCAGGAAGTACCAGGGCACTATGTCAGGAAGTACCAGAGCACTATGTCAGGAAGTACCAGAGCACTATGTCAGGAAGTACCAGGGCACTATGCCAGGAAGTACCAGAGCACTATGTCAGGAAGTACCAGGGCACTCAGTCAGGAAGTACCAGAGCACTATGTCAGGAAGTACCAGAGCACTATGTCAGGAAGTACCAGAGCACTATGTCAGGAAGTACCAGGGCATTCAGTCAGGAAGTACCAGGGCACTATGTCAGGAAGTACCAGGGCACTCAGTCAGGAAGTACCAGGGCACTATGTCAGGAAGTACCAGGGCACTATGTCAGAAAGTACCAGGGCACTATGTCAGGAAGTACCAGGGCACTCAGTCAGGAAGTACCAGGGCACTATGTCAGGAAGAACCAGGGCACTATGTCAGGAAGTACCAGGGCACTATGTCAGGAATACCAGGGCACTCAGTCAGGAAGTACCAGGGCATTCAGTCAGGAAGTACCAGGGCACTCAGTCAGGAAGTACCAGAGCACTCAGTCAGGAAGTACCAGGGCACTCAGTCAGGAAGTACCAGAGCACTCAGTCAGGAAGTACCAGGGCACTCAGTCAGGAAGTACCAGAGCACTCAGTCAGGAAGTACCAGGGCACTCAGTCAGGAAGTACCAGGGCACTCAGTCAGGAAGTACCAGGGCACTCAGTCAGGAAGTACCAGGGCACTCAGTCAGGAAGTACCAGAGCACTATGTCAGGAAGTACCAGGGCACTCAGTCAGGAAGTACCAGAGCACTATGTCAGGAAGTACCAGGGCACTCAGTCAGGAAGTACCAGGGCACTCAGTCAGGAAGTGCCAGGGCATTCAGTCAGGAAGTACCAGGGCACTCAGTCAGGAAGTACCAGGGCACTCAGTCAGGAAGTACCAGAGCACTATGTCAGGAAGTACCAGGGCACTCAGTCAGGAAGTACCAGAGAACTCAGTCAGGAAGTACCAGGGCACTATGTCAGGAAGTACCAGGGCACTCAGTCAGCAAGTACCAGAGAACTCAGTCAGGAAGTACCAGGGCACTATGTCAGGAAGTACCAGGGCACTCAGTCAGCAAGTACCAGAGAACTCAGTCAGGAAGTACCAGGGCACTCAGTCAGCAAGTACCAGAGAACTCAGTCAGGAAGTACCAGGGCACTCAGTCAGCAAGAATCAGGGCACTTGGTCAGGAAGTACCAGAGCATTCAGGAAGAACCAGAGCATTCAGACAGGAAGTACCAGAACACGACCTCGTGGACCACATAGCTCTCTTTTCTTGTGTAGCCCATGAAAATATTTGCACACTAATTGCCTCATTCTACACTGATATAACTTCCTTGCTGGAACAAAGACATTCTAAAGAGACGCTTGTGCCTCTCCCTTTGACTGTCAGACTATAGAAACAACTGAGTTTCAGGATTTGCAGTTTCCCCAGGAACTCACTGTAGGGAGAAGAAAAATGCTGGATCTTTGGGGCTAACCCAAAGGGAGTTTATTTCCCAGGATGGAACTTCAGGCAGTCCTAACAACTTATGACATTACTCTGAAGGATAGACTGGAGTTGAGACAACAGGCATTCAAGAGTCACTGCTGATTGAACTTTGCATTTTTAAAATCAGTGTGAACCTCTCTAGTGATGCTGGGCCGCAGTGGCAGCCACAGCTCTGAAACCATAGTTATATACAAGACCACTTTATAAACTGTGTTCGCAACCCCAAACGGAGCTGTGACAATTGGCATCAGAAAAAAGTTTCTGAACCATAATGGCCAAAACTCAGCTCAAAATAAAACCCGTGATGAATCTGAGGGATTTCTGGCCTCACTCTGCCATGCTGAGCCACAGTCTTTTATGGTATTAGTTCTGAGCACACAGCACACTGCACTGTACATGTCCTCATGCAGCAGGACCTCAGATGTAAACACAGAGCATTGTGCAGTTCTCACCCTACACACAACTGTTTCTGTGCTTATGGAAACCTGAGTTAATTATGAAAACAAAAATGGTTAGCATTTTCCAGCCATAATTGCTCAGCATCTCAGCATTTAAACATCAGATCAGATGTTTTGATTGCACTGTTATGATATTTGCTATTAGCTTTGTGTGTGTGTTGGGGGGGGGTCGCTGTGTCTCACCCATTCAAGAAAAAATATTTAATTGCTTAGTCACATTCCCAGCTCCTCACAATTTTGACTTGAAAATTTGCTGTTTGGAGTGCAGTGGGATAGATGGGTCAGCGGATAAGTACATGGGCCAAGCCTGATGACCTGAATTTGATCCCCAGGATGCACCTGGAGGAAGGAGAGAACTGATTCCCACAAGTTGTCCTCTGACCTCACATCTGTATCTGTACACATGTGTGCCACAGGTACACACAGTCATCTACACACTGACAGAATAAATAAAATATAATCAAACAACTGACAAAAATGTTTTAATTGTCGAGCTGCTGTTTGAGTTTTATTAGAAAGTCTTTTAGTGAATTTTGGCTTGGGATTCAGGACAGAATTTTCAACAATTTTGGAAATGGCCCTAAATGTACTTCTTTCATTTTGTTTTGTGTGCTTAGATGAAGGGACTTCCTCAGCATTGACCTTTATGGAATTGAAATATTGACAAAACTCAGAAAAACACTGAGGAATATCCCTGTTGTGTGGATCAAATATTCAAACAAGATTTAATTCTTCATGTGAAAACAAACAGCACCATATCATTAGCTTCCAAATTACTCTCATCTTTTATACATGGCCAGGTTACAGACAAAGGAACTACTTTAATCTAAAATTCCTTGGGACTTTTTAAATTAGTGAATATTTGAGATTTCTATACTTGCTTTAAACTTACCCTAGAGTCATGTAAAACTATTCTAGGCCTGGGGTGTCACAAGTGTAGAAGCTGGTGGCTGGACACGCGATGCTGCAGTCAGACCCATGTTTAGTTTCCAGCACACAAGCTAGCATGGCCTGGAACTTGAAGCAGGTTATCTGATAACTTCTAGCTTTTTTGAGCACTCACACTTGCGGCACACACACACACACACACACACACACACACACACACACACACACACGTAACAGAAAGGTTTTGAATGGAAATACTGAAAAAGCAGAGATTCCCAGCATGTGGAGCGGTTGAGTCAGGCTTTGGAGACCAGTTACTTGCTCAACGTGGCACAGTCAACTGCGGTGGGTGGATGGGGAGCAGCCCCATCTTAAGACAATGAACATCTTGATTTTTTCATTTTCAGTACACATAAGATAAAGGGTTGTAGGGGATGGTATCCACTACAAAGGAAAAAACAAAATGTTCCTAAGGATTTAGAGGTCCCTCCATTTTAATCCCTGTGGCCTTCCTTCAAAGAGTCAGGGAAGATTTCATGGCAATTCTCAGAGCGCCTTCTTATCTCCTTTTTCTCTTCTACTCTCTCTCCTCTTTTTCCTCCTCTTCTCACACAGAAGCCCTTAGCCATGCTCTCTATTGTCTGCCTTAAGGTTTTGAGCTGCTGCAGCAAGACTTTTTAAAAGAGCAAAAGTAGAGTTTGCTGTATAATGTTCGTATTTTACTTCTGCTTTTAATATAAAAATTAAATGCAATATAGTTTTTGCTTACTCATTATTTTTCAGGTCAAGTTTGCTGCATTGAACTTATGATTTTCACATGCATTTTTAAATAAAGCGGATAAGTTTATATTGGCACAGACTGAATACTTAGTGACAACTGGACAAAATGATTCCTGCAAAGGCACATATTGTGTTTGGTGGGAGTCCATTGTATTTTTATCCTTTCAGTTCTCAGGTATAAATCTTCTCATCAAAAGGAGTGTCCTGTGGAGAGAAGCGCTGCTCCCTTTTCCTCTCATTTGAAGTAGAAAGTGTGAAGGACCTGGCTGGCTGCAGTAATTGGCTGTCATACACTATTTAGCTACCACTTTGAAGGTGAGGCGCTTCCTCCTCTACTGTTCTGTCTGTGCTACTAAATATTCTAAATAGGCAGATCAAAGTGAAGTGTTCATTTTTTATCACCTGTCTTTCATTTCCAATACTTTTTAAAAAGTTTTTTGGGGGGATGGTAATAGTCAAAGACTGTGGGGTTTGAGACATCACCAAGACTTTGAACAGAGATGGACTGTTTCTTGACTGACAGATGGAAGCAGGACTTCAGTGACAAGGGCTGCACTACCTGAAATGCTTGCAGGACTTGGAATATTGTCTTTAAAAAGTTGAAAGCAGAAATTTACCATCGGAGAGAGGAAAATGTCAGGTCTAGTGGGGAAAAAAAGTGAAAGATATTCTCATGAGTGTGTTTATAGAATGCTTGGCAAACTTATTGATTGCATGCCTGTAGTCCAAAATGGAATTCTACCTTTGAGAGATTGCCTTTGCTGACACCTGAGCACTGTCTCCAAGAAGGTGGGTATGTGTCTATAAGGAGACTCTCTTGGCTTTGCAGGTGCAGGAAGGCATTACTTTACAGCATAATTATTCTCCCGGAGCCAGCATTTCAAACACTCATAATTATGTTATTTTTCCTTATGTTGAAAGACAAGGCTTTGTGTTGACTACCTTCCAACGATAGTGAAGTCTCTGTTTATCTGTCTATCTCTGTCTATCTGTCTGTCTCTCTTTCTCTCACACATGCTCTCTGTACAAGAACAAGTAAATGTTTTATGGGGTTTGTGTGTGCAAACACAAGCCTCTGTGTCTACTCAATGTGCTTCTTGACCCCATGCCCCTTGGCTCTTTTTCTTGTGTTTGTTTTGTTCCATTCTGTACTGTTCTTTTTACTTTATTTTATCATTATTATTTTTTAGATTCCCCGTTTGTATTCTAATGAGAGGAAGAAAGGGCGTGGATTTGGATGGTGGGGGAAGTGGGGAGGATCTGGGAGGAGTTGGGGGAGAAGGAACCATAGTCAGATTATACTGTATAGCATATGTTTTCAAAAAGAATTTTGACTGAAAAACTGTGCATTTCTTTTTTTTAAAATGCATCTTATATTTCAATTTAAGATATTTAGATAGAAGTAAATTCTGAGTAGAGGGACCCATGCTCAACTACCTAGGATCAGGTATCCCTGGTATTTGTATCCACTGTGTTGACAAGTTCTCATTTCTCGGGGAATTTTAGTTAAGTGTGCAATTAAAATAAGCCTCACAATTTCAAATGGCAAACACGGTAAACCTGAGGAACTTTAGTCTTAGTGTGTTCCCTCAACAGAGTTTTTGAAGATCTTACCAATGTCTGGCTTTATTCTGAACAATTCTAACACTCTCTCAGGGACACAGTCTGTATCTTTATAGCCTAGTACATGTGTGATGGGGGTACTTTTATATTCTATGAGGACACATCTGCACTCATCAAGTAGAGTCAAATCTGTATTTTCATGATATTAACATCTTAGTACATGCACACTGTTAATGATCTGTTTGTACTGCGTCAATCTCCTCTAACCAGCATGGCCTTGGCATAGTGCAAGGTTGATATTGGAAAAGGCAAATTGGATTCAGTGTTTAATGAAGTGCCTCAGACCAAATGATGCCCAGAGAATTAGAGGAAACTGCAGAAGACAATAAAGAGAGAGGCACCAACACCACAGAACTCAACTCAAAGCTGTCCACTCTATCAGAGAGATAAGGCTGAACACTGGAATGATGGGTTTCCTTTGTCTCAGCCCTGTAGAGATCCTGTTCCCTATAAAGGCCGGGAATGAGATGGAAGGCAGATTTTTCTAAGATGATGATGTTCTTTTGCCTTCTCAGAGCGCTAGTTCTCTGAACAAAAATTGTTTTGGACATTCCGTTCCTATCCTTACTCACTGGCGTGCATGGTGACAGAATGAATTACAGGATTATAGTTACAAAAAGAAGAGGATCTAATTATTTATTTACTCTTCTTTTAATATATATATATATCTATTTTAGCAATAACATAAAAAATAGAAACAAAAATGGCTAAAATTCTCTATGAGAGCTGATTTCTTGGTTCAGTAGCTAAATAAAAACCCTTGCCAGCCACAAATCCTCACAAGCTGAGATTGAATCCTGAGATAGGCACAGCAGAAGGAGAGACGAGACTTGCAAGGTGTTCATTGGCTTTCACATGTGGCACACACCACACCCACCCCAAGCAAACACACACACACGGACATCAAATTAAAATTTCATAAGGTTTTAAAGTCATATATTAATTTAGTTCAAACAAATATTCTATTTGTCTTAGGCTGAAATGTCTTTGATAGGCACAATCATGAAGATTAAGTAGGATTGTATGTGACTGTCTTACATATTAAAGATTATTTGGTAAGTAGTCCCTTGTCAACATCTTCATTCCTTTTTATTGTAAGAACAAATTTCACTGTAAGGTCAAGTTAGAGTGTCTTCCTCTTTTGAATAGCATTAAAATAACCTGGAAATTTGGAGTTTGAGTAAAAATTCTTTACAGTTTTCCTTCCATTTTCTTTCTGGAAACAATCTAATTCTGAAGAACAATACCATTTAGGTAATAATATAAGAAACTTTGAGAAAAAAAGCACACAAACTAGGCTGAAAATGACTTCTAAAATTAAGTGTGTCAAATAAATAAGGACAGCTTCAGACTTCAATGTATTTGTGAAGATTGTGATGTTTGCAGTGATTTTATGGACTTATGTATTCCACGTGTTTGTGTCTTCCTATGTTCATGTTTCCACCTAACCCCAACATGATACGTTAATAAATGGGTCCTTCAGGATACATTTTAGTCGTGAAAGCTCTACCTTGTAATTGGGATTTATAGTCTTATAAAATATCTATAGAGCAACCTGTTCTCTATTACCATTTAGGGGACTCCAGTAGAAGCTGATGATTGTTCAGACTGTCACCTAGGTGACAGAACACTTGTTATCCACAGTGGAACACAGGAAGGCTTCATTTGGTTCATGGCTTCAGAGCATCCATTGCAGCCAGCAGGTGCCACTGCTTCCAGGTGAGGTGATGCAGAGCTTGATGGTAGGAAAGTTCTGGATGAGTGGAGCTTGCTGACTACTCATGGTGGTCACAGAGCAGACAGGTGCAGTGATGAAATGAGGCAAGATACAGCACCAAGAACATGCTGTGTGCAACTCTCTTTGACCACTAACCCTTACCTCCCCAAGTCCAGGACTTTCCAATCAGTGGCAAACCCCCAATATAGATGGACTGATGTGGGAAGGTCATTTGTCAATCTGTTGTTTCATTGGTTAATCAGTAAAGAAAACTGCATGGCCTGATAGGCCAGAAAATTAGGTAGGTGGAGTAGACAGAACAGAATGCTGGGAAGAAGGGAAGTGAGCTAGACACCATAGCTCTCTTCTCCAGGCCAGACGTGATGAAGCTCCGGCCCAAGATGGACATAGGCTAGAATCCTTCCTGGTAAGCAACCACCTCGTGGTGCTACACAGATTATTAGAAATGGGTTAACCAAGATATGAGAGTTAGCCAAGAAGAGGCTAGATGTAATGGGGCAAGCAGTGTTTAAAAGAATACAATTTATGTGTTTTATTTCAGGGCATAAGTTAGCCAGGTGTGCAGAAGCCAGGCAGGATGAAAAGCAGGCCTGCCCGCAGCCCCCAACTACAGATGGACACTTTCCAGAATGAGTCTTTGGGCACCTTGATCTTAGAATTCTAAACCTTCAGAACTGAGAATAACATATGTTCTTGTCTAAAATTTAGCCAACTGAAAATAGTCTAAGTATGTTAGGGGATCAAGTCAATACTCAAATCCCTGCTTTCTACTCTGTCAGTGGGTCCCAAAGCCATACTCTGAGAAATGGAACTATAAGTATCACTTCAACATTAACGGGTAGAAAAGGGACACACTTGGAGGTGGTTGCTAGGATGCTGTAATAGCAGGCTGGAAATTGTATTCATTTTTCTTGTGTCTTACTGACAGAAGTAGTTGAATCACAGTTTGAGGGGTCCTCGTGCCAGGAGCATGAGGCAGTTGGTCACGGTGCATCTACAGGCAGGAAGAAGGCAGTGATAGAGGCAGTGATGGAGGCTGGTGCTCAGTTCACTTTCTCTTCTTTATCTAGTCCAAGACCCCAGACCATTGGATGGTGTTACCTGCATTCAGAGAAGATCTATCTCCCTCAGTTAAACCTCTATGGCAATGCCCTCATGGTCATACCCAGATGTGATGCTTAATCCAATCACATTGACAGTGAAGATTAACCACCACAGAAACAAGTTGTCAAAACCATAACCTGTGTATGAAGGGTTTTCTAAAGACCCTCATGCAAGCAGAAAATGTTCAGTATAAGGAAACAAAACTGCAATTTTATGTTGTGTTATGAGAAGTACATTTCAGAATGGCCTACATAGTATCATCAATATCATTTTGAGAAAACATTTGTGACTTTTTAGAAATCAAATTGTAGAAGGAAGGGAAAAAGATAGATTTCATGATGTGATAAATCATATAGCATTGTATATTTTTTTAAAGAACAACATAGTGTATCTTAGAAATACAATATTATTTCCATGCTGCCTCAGAATAAAAGGATAATTGGGTAACGTTTGAGCTGAAGAGTTTTCAAGCTTTTTTTATTCACGCCTCATAGTGTCACCATGAAAATGTATCTGCTTGTAGCTTTCTGACTCCATCCGATGCATTTTTAATCTTTACAGGGCACAGAAAACAGAGATGATTAGAAATTCCAATATAACAGTTTTTTTTCTGAACTTCACAAAAGTGCCATTTTTTTCTTTATTACTCATTACTTTCTTTGGAAAGCAAATAAAACTCCTGACTCCTTGTAGCCATCTAGCTCCAATGTTCTGTGTTCTGTGTCCTTAGTTAACAGGCAGCTGGGTGAAGGTTGGCCTACATCCAAGATGATGATTGCTTTCTCCATGTATTCTTTGCTGGTGGCTCTCTAAATAATGGCTTCTGCTTTTAATGAGGGATATTCAGAATGATTAACTCTCAGGTGATTAATAGATGGTGTTTCTGGGAATTGAGTAGAGAAGAGTCATTTAAACAAATCTGGTCTGTTGTGTTTGCCACAAATCAAATAACACTCCGCCTTGGATGGCTGCTGTGTCTTTTCCTCATCAGATATGAGTGTAAATGTGTATTTGCCCTAGATGACACCACTGGTTGTACAAAGGAACAATTCTACTCAGTCCAACTTAGTGAACCACTGAGTTTGTTAATGTTCCTCACAAGAGTATAGGTGAGCAGCTGTTTATACAATCATTTGTCACTGAAAGGCAGCCCCAGGAGGGAAAAGTCTGCCCTACCTATATGGGGGAAAAATTCATGAAAGTTGCATCCCTGGAGGCTCCCCTGGCAAAGCTAGCAGACCTTTCTACTGGTGATCAAGTCTCTTCTACCCAGAAGTATCTATCTGTAACCCTGGAAATGGTCTTGCTAATAATGTGTAAGACTTAGGAGTTCAGTGAAGTTAAACTTACCTTGGTAAAGTTTATCTGCTTAGGTCACTTTATGTGTTTAATATACTCCTGGAGTCATAAGAGCCTCCCTCCTCCTTCCTAAGAGAACGCTTTAATTCCGAGGAAACAGTTGCACAGCACTGTGATTTCGAAATTAGGCAGCTACTGCCACAGAGAGACCAAGACTGTGGATTGGTTCTGGAAGAAGCGATGACAGGCAGTGTGTCAGGGGCCTCTTCAGCATCAGTGTCATCTGGTGAAGTATCATGGGGTGTCACTCCAAAAATAGGCAAGTTACTAAATCATGAGCCTCAGACCTGTCATATTCCAAATGGCAGGGATAATGAATAATGGGTGGGGTTAAATGAAGATTAAATAATACGGTGCCCACAAAAACATCTTGCAAAATGCCAAATATACCCTGTTAGTCACTCTGTTACTTTCAAATCCCTTCCTTCAACAAGGCAGAGAACTCAACATTTTCCTGGGAGTGTGAGATCTTCAAAGGTAGTGGGGCTTATAGAAAAAAAAAATTCTATGATATGCACTATTCTTGAAAAACTCATCTCTAGCTCCAGAGCCAACACATTTGCTGCCATGGTCATAATATGGTGTTTTCAAAAAATCATATGCCATTAATTGCTATATTTTCAGCCTTTGATATCAATTTCATAGCCTTATAAGAAAGATTAAAACAATGCATTCTGACAATGATACATAAACATAAAAGGAAACAGATACATTTTCTGCTTCAAGCATTCAAAATGGAAAGTTTCATTTTAAGTGGCATAAAGAGGCAGGTAGCTTGTCCTGGAACAAAATCTCATCTTTTCATTAATCATATTTTTGATTGGCTATGCCACAATAACAAACAAATCCAACGTCCCAGTGGTTTGTAGCCACATGTGTTAGTGTCTTGCTCATATCTGGCAGCTTAATGCACAGCCCAAGTTTATCTTGTACCTCTTGGTGATAACAAGAAATTTGATTTATTAACACTTTTTCAACTCTTTTTATAAAAATAATTTTTAAAATGATTTTTAACTTATAAGTCATAAAGTAAATGATTATAAGCTTTCAAATTAATGAGTTTGTATAACAAATATCCATGCTAAACCACCTAAAGGAAATCTGAATGCTTTCATCCGCAGACACATTATTTTTCAGTGTCATTTCTGCCACAATGTGTAGGCGGAGGCTGCTTGTTCGTTTCCCGGCCGCATTGACCTGAAATAATCACACAGAAACTGTATTAATTACAATACTGTTTGGCCAATAGCTTAAGCATATTTCTATCTATCTCTTATATTTTCGATTAACCAATCACTATTAATCTGTGCATCACCATCAGGTCGTGGCCTACCTGCAAGATTCAAGCAGACTCCTGTGGGTGTCTTTCTCCTTTGGCCACTATACAGCATCTTCCTGACTCTGCCTACTCTCTCTGTCTCTTCCAGCATGTCTATATTCTGCCCTTTCACAGGCTGAAACAGCTTCTTTTATTAATCATTGGTAGTAAAACATATTCACAGCATACAGAGGGGAATCCCACATCAACAATGGCTGGTTTTCTCTTCTCCAGAGGGCCGTCTAAGTGACAATATTGAACAATATGAACTGTTGTGTGTGCTCTTAGTGCAGTCACTAAGAGCAAGCTGTGTGTCTTCTATATTTAGGCTTTATCTGTATTCACTGAAAATACTCGGAGCCAGTTATTGTTTTGTTAACTTGGCAAAATCTGTGGTTATCCTGGAAGAGGAAACATCAGTAAGAAGGTTTCTTCTTCAGATTGGCCCATAGGCAAATCTGTAGAACATTCTCTTGATAAATTATTGATGTTGGAAGGTCCAGATCTTGTGGGCAGTCTGTCCTAGGCAGGTGAACTGGGTTATATAAGAAAGCAAGTAAGTAAGTCATGGAAGCAAGTCAGTAGTCACCACCCCTCCATAGCCCCTGCTTTGGTTCCTGCCTCGACTCTTAGAAGATGAGCTACAAGTTATAAGATGAAATAAACCCTTCCCTCCCCAAGTTACTTTAGATTGTGGTGTTTATTGAAGCAATAGAAAGCAAACTGAGACCATTTCCTTGTTATCAAATAGAAGTTCTTTTTATTTTTTCTATGGGTGTGTAAGTGTATATGTTAATGTTAGTACATATGTACACGTGGGAGCCCAGATTTCTCAAGCACTTATCAATTTTTTTCATACAGGTACTATCTTTGAATTTAGAGGCCACCAGAATGACTAGGCTGGCTTGTTCAGTCTCCCAAAAACTGAGACTAGAAGTTTGTCACCTTTACAATCTTTCTATTGGGAACTCTGGATACTGAACTCAGGTCCTCATAAATGAATAACAATCACTTTACTGACTGAACTATCTCCCCAGTCCCCAAATATCTTTTAATTGAATAAATATAGCAATCACATTTACATGATTTCTGTTGATGAATATTGGATTGTTCTTGGCTAACACTATGAAAAACTGTTACTCACCATGTAGAAGTCCTGTGTATATATTTTTGTATCTTTTGCAAAAATACCCGGGAAGGAAAAGGCTGGGAACAACATAAGCATTCTTCATAGTGGCTGCTCCAAGTAGCTCTCAAAGTGAGGAGGGTTTACATTTCATAACTTTCAAATGACAACATTTTTCTTTTTTTAATTGGAGTTCTGGTGTCATATCTGAGTTTTGACCTAGCTTAGTGTCTTCTAGTGGGCTTTTAAAAGGTTTTTCTTTCCTTTTTAGAACTGTTTCACTTTTAGTTTATTAATAAGTTTATTTATTATTTAACTAAAATAAACTTTTAGCTTAGTTATCCATTTTTTAAACCTGGTACAAGAAAGGAACAGATTAAAGTTTTATTTGTGTCTTCTTTTGTTCATTTGTTTACTTGTTAGTTTTTCCTTTGTTTTCTTTTGTATGTCAATATCCAATTGTTCCAGTCATTTGTGGAAAAGATTCTTCAGTTTCCAACTCTTCTAAATTTTGTTGGAAACCAGTAGTTCTGAATTTTGAGGTTTATTTCTATAGTGTCTATGATACTTCATTGAGTTATCTCTATAGAACCCAATACCCACTTGCTTGGTTATTGTATCTTTATACTGTGTGTGTGTGTGTGTGTGTGTGTGTGTGTGTGTGCGTGCATGTGTGTGTATGCCCAAGCATATTATTGTGTACATGTAGAGGTCATAGGACAACATGCAAATTATCTCCTTCCATAGATGGAATCAGGCTCAAATGACATCAGTCTTACTGATGAGCCCCTTTATCCATTGAACCATCTCAACAGCTCATTGTTACAACTCTTAAAACCAACTGAATTCAGTCCTTAACTGTGTTTTCTAATGAGTTGTTTTAGTTAGTATAATTCCTTAGACTTTTCACGTAAACTTTATAATTAGCTTGTTAATGCCAACAATAAAAGCTTCAGTTATTTTAATGAGGTATTGTTAGGATGCATAAGTGATTTACATATGTTTATATTTTTATATTATGCCTTCCAATCCATGACAATTGTGTGTTATTGCTTCATTTATTTTGATCTCTTTCATTTTCTTCCAGTAAATATTTTATTTTACTTTTCAGAGCATAATTTTCCATATATTCTATCAAATTTACCCTTAAATTTATTGCAATTTTGGGCTACTAAATATTTTTCTAAAGTTTTCCTATTATTTTATGTAAGCTTGGCCACATAAAATTACTGTTTTAGAAATACTGTGTGTTCTGTTACTTCGAGAAATTTAGTTATTAATTTCAGTAGCTTTTTGTACACAGCATTGCATTATCTGCAAAGATAGTATCAAGTTTTTATTTGGTTCTTGTAGTATCTTTTTTTTTTCCTTTGGTTTTTCGAGACAGGGTTTCTCTGTGGTTTTGGAGCCTGTCCTGGAACTAGCTCTTGTAGGCCAGGCTGGTCTCGAACTCACAGAGATCCACCTGCTTCTGCCTCCTGAGTGCTGGGATTAAAGGCGTGTGGCACCACCGCCAGGCTTGTAGTATCTTTTAAGTTACATTTATTCACTGTGTGTGTGTGTGTGTATGCAAGTATGCATGCGCGTGTGTTTACATACACTCACCATGGAATACATGGAAGTCAGAAAATAAGTTTTGGTAATAAGTTTTCTTTTTCCATCATGCTGGTCTATGCAATCAAATTTAGGTTGCCAGACTTTTTCACCAACACTTTCTTTGGATGAGCCACCTCACCAGCTCTGTCCATTATCAATTTATCAATTTACTGTTATTCTTTGTCCTTTGGACTAAACTAATTTTAAAGTAAAATCAACAAATCATTAGCGATGTATCTGCTTCTGAGTCAACTGAACAGCATAGTCTTTAGTGTACCACTAAAAACATGGTTATGATTACACAAACACAATTGGGGCAACTGTTGTATTATAGACTTACAAAACCATATCTTAGAGTTTATTAGTTACGTTTGTGTTGTAGTAATATAAATCTGGTTAATGTAAAAAATATGGTTAACTGTGAATAAGAGAAATTCCCAGTTAACTCTGGATTGTTGGAAAGTTCTCTTATTCTCCTGTTTTGTACAGGAACATGTATTTGCAGTCCACCTGCTGGAGTTGTGATTAACTAAGGAAAATTCTAATCCTACTTCAGTTGCAACTTCCTCTTGGTTTTAATGTTGTAGTTTGAATGTGAAATGCCCACCGACTGTGCTCAGAAGTCTGAACACTTGCACCCCAGTTGCTGGTGCTGTTTGTAGAGGTTATAGGAAGGTGACTTTGCCAGAGGAAGCCAGGAGTCAAGTGGAGTGGGCTTTGAGGTTTTATAGCCCCTGCCTTCTTCCTTTTCCGGCTGCCACGCCTCCCACACGAGGATGGACTCTATTCCTCTGGATCTGTAAGACAAAAGAAACACTTTCTACTTCAAGTAGTTCTTGTCAGAATATTTTATAAAAGCAGCAGGAGAAGAGACTAAGGTACAAATCTTCACTTTGAGAGGTGACACTATGTGGCCAGGAAGGTGATACTTCACATTTACTGAATTGTATCCGTGAACATTCAAATCATTGTACTTGATTATTAAGAAAGGAGATACTTTCATTAAGAAAAAACACTAAATTATAATTTTATAGCCATAAATGTAAGCTTACTAGGCATAGTGGAGAAACATGGCTTTATTAATTTGTTTGGATCGAAAGCTTCCACTGTACTAAGGTAAATAAGTACAGCTCCCCCAATAGTTTACAAGGGTTTCTTGTTGTATTTGGGTGGTGGTGATGTTTTTTTCAAGGAAATAGATCCCCACTAAATCTTTGTTGATGTTTATAGATGCCATTTCTATATAGTGCATATGTTCAGAAGTCAGGTGAGATATGGGTGCATGATGTCATCCAATAGTACACAGCAACTCTTTCCAGATGTTCAGCTCTATGCCACTACCCATTAATGGCGTCTGTGTGACAAGTGCCTATTGTTGTGTGGAAATGGAAACATTCCACTAAATTGAGACAACTTTTATCATGACCACCTACTAGATAAGCATTTCTACTTAGTATGGTCACATATATTGTGTTCCTGGGGGAAGGGTTGGAAACAGTAGAAAGAATCTCCCATAGGGTTACCCTGTCTTACTATATTTAGGTAGTTTTCTACTATAGTGATCTCCTATTGAAAACACAGACTTTCAGATGCAGCTATGCCAAGACCATATCTATATGTAGACATAGAAGTTATCCATCACACATGAAATTACAGTTTGAGGGTTATAGCACTCTGTGCTATTTAAATATTTTAGTGTATCTCTTTCTCCAATTATGTATTTCTGACTTGTTATTTAACACTTTGTCACTGAATGATTAACATTAATTGTCAACTTGAGAGCATCTACAATCATCTAAGAGAGAAGGCTCCAGTCATACCTGAGATTATCTCAACTATGGTTAGCTTCGAAAGTGTCTGTAAGTATCTTGAGTAAGCTAAATTAAATCAGCATGAAGACCCATATTAATTGAGAGGGGCATTCCAGGAAAGTGTCCAGACTGTACTATCAGGAAGAAAGTGAGCTGCATTGCATCTACTCATTTCTCTCTACTTCTGGACTCTAGATGTGATGTGACCAGCCACTTCAGCTTCCTCGACTCCCCACTGTGAAAGGCTTTACCTTTAAAGTACTGAGTTAATCCTTTTCTTTCTTTAGTATCATCTGTTGTGGTATTTTGCCACAGTGACAGGAAAATTAACCAGAACAGTCACCGAATGGTAGCCTACTCTATTCCCACCTGCTGCAGGAGCTCACTAATTGAATACGAGATTTTTCAATGCATGCTGCTTCCTTTTTTGAGTCATTGCTCCAGTCACAGGCACAGCAAAATGTCCCCAGTTTCTAGGGTTTGTACAATGACTCTGTAACATGGGCTGCCTTCTGATAATCAATGATGCTTCATTTCTGCCATGATGAGTTTCTGACATCTTAAGTCATCCTTAAAGAGAGTATTGCTTTATGTCTATTGGGACCTGTGACTCAAGAAAAGATACTCTATCATAAGCCAGAGGCTTGCTGAGATCTTTCAATCTGTGTTCCCAAGCCTAGCAGACATGTCCAGTATTGTCTCTTCTGTTCACTTTACCACAGGGAAAGAGCTTTCAGCTTCCCTAGTTGGCAGCATTGCAGAGTCCTGGTTTCTGGTTCTTTCCATGAACTCCTCCACATAAAAATTGTGATCCACTTTATAAAAAGTTTGTACAACTTTGATTATCTAAAAAAGGACGGATTCAAAGACAGATTGATGGGTGAAGATGTTTTAATTAATTTTCTTTCTGTCTCTGTCTGGATTCCCTACCCTCTCTCTGTTTGTGTTTGTCATAAAAATAAAAAGATCATAAAAAGGGAGAAGATATCTAAAGAGAAAGCAAACAAAAAAGAGGGTAAAAAAAAATACATGTGATAAAAAAGCAGAGTGGAGTACTATTGGGGAAAAATGGGAGCTAGCCAAGAATGAGCAAGGGGCATGAAGAAGGTGAAAGAGATGACTGAGAACAAAATATAACAATTTAAATGATGTATGAAATCACCATTATGAAACTCATTAGCTCATAGTTTAACTTAAAATTAAAACCATACAGTAATCTTTTGCAATCTACAGGATAGAAAGCAAGCTGAACACTATAATTGCTCAATATTTTCTTTGTTTTAATCCTAGTAATCTGTTTACAGGTCATGAATTCAGAAACACTTTCACTTTTTTTCTGTTTTAGCTGGGCGGTGATGGCACACACCTTTAATCTGAGCATTTACAGAGGCAGGCAGATCTCTGTAAATTCAAGACCAACCCAGTCTACAAGAGCTAGTTCCATGATAGCTAGGGCTGTGACACAGAGAAACTCTGTCTTGAAAAACAAAACAGAAAGCCCTCTCTGACATCATTAGTAAAAGCAACAGCAAAATAATCCAAGAGACAGCAGATCACCAATATGTGAGCTATAATTCTGTTATCACTGATAACAAATAACACCATATAACTAGGTATGTTTAAACATTTTGAAACTTAGTTGGTCAATGTCTTTAAATTTTTAATTTGTTGAGCCTATCTTCATAGCATGGTGGTCTGATCATGTCTAGTTTTAAAAGTCCTAAAATTTCTGCTTTTCATTTGCTCAAATATTAGTCATTATTAGTGATATTTTAATTCAAGAATATAAGTGCATAATCATCCACAAACCCTTTCATATAAGGTTAATGCCACATGTTTGACAAAGGGTTTCCTGCTGAGCCTACATCCTCCTTTCCTGTTAGCCAGGCCAGCAGTGATCCCTTGTTTACAACTTCCAGTTAAGTTTCTGAATCAAATCCACAAGGATTTCTGTCTTCTTTACACATGTGTGCATTTGTGTATTGTGTGTGGTGCATGCATGTGAGTGTCCTGGTGCATACATCCATGAGTATGCATGTGGAGTCTACAGTAAGACATCGACATCTTTTTCTAACACTTGGGTCTCAAAGCCTTGAGTCAGGATCTCTCACTGAACAGAAACTCACCCTTTTGTCTAGGCTGCATAAAGAGCAAAATCTTGGAATTTGTCTATCTACATATCCACAGTACTGAGATTTCAAGCACAGGCTATCATGTCTGGGATTTTATTTTTTAATATTTGTGGGAATTTAGATCCTTGAGTCTGCATATATCACACTTCCTCACTGAGCCATCTCCTCAACCTCTACACCACCGTTTCCAACTTACTGATTTTCAGAACCACATACATGAGCTCTGCATCGTCAATACTCCAGTCTCCCTCTTCTAACTGCTCCATGTCTCCATCCCTCATTTGGGTTTCTTGTTTAACATTATGGATATTCTGCCATTTTGCCTTTTGCCATCTCTTTTCTCAAGCTCTGGTAATTGTAATATTTCTATCATTTTCCAAAATTCTGACCATTTGTTCAGACAACTGTGCTTATTTCTCAGTGTTGCTGGGTAGAGATCAAGGGTGGTGCCTGCCTGCTACCACATTCTGTACATCAGAAAGTTCTTCATTATCTTCCAGTCTTTCTTCCTTCTCATTCTCTTCCCTTTGAAACTATTATAAAGACCCTTCCTGGCTCATGACAGTTGGAGTTATGATCTTTGTCTTTACCATGGCGAGAAAGGAACAGGACCTCTATGTTTGCACTGAGACCAGCTGTCTCAGGATGTTGAACACATCATAAACCAGCCACTACCTTGAGGCTTAAAGAAAATCAACAAGGGAAATTTGGTACACAAATATGTGGGCATTGTTTTGTTGACACAGGCGAAATGCTGTTTTGACTGATGGTGTTTTCATCTTTGGATGGGTTGAATGAAATGTTTTCTACAAACCATGGAATGCTTGTCCAGAAAAGAGTAGACAGCTCTATGGTATCCTGTTTGCTTCATCCTGCTATCTTGGTGTATCAGTGTGTGCAGTGTGTGTGTGTGTGTGTGTGTGTGTACACATGCATGTAGGTGCACATGTTTGTAGGTCTACATGTATGTGTGTATGGTAGTTAGAAGTCAATTTCTGGCATTGTACTTTGGGATGCCTCCCACATTATTTTCTTTAAACCATTTTTGACATTTATTTATATCTTTTTATTGTTTTGATTTATTGTGTGTGTCAGGAGGTACATGTGCCACCGGGTATGTGTAGAGGTCAGAGAGCAGCTTGCTGAAGTCCTCTCTTCCCACAGTGTGGGTCCTGGATAACAAATACCTTTCCCACAGACATATGTCACCAGTCCCATGTTCTTTTTTAAGATAGAGTCTCTCACTTGTCTGGAATTCAACTCTGCTCGGTTGGCAGGTGAGCCTGTTTCCACCTCCCTAGCACTGGAATGACAAGAATCTGCCCCACCAGTCCCAGTCTCTCCTGTGGGTTCTGGAGATTGAAATAAGATCTGCATGTGTATGTTGTAGTCACTTCACCAAATGAGCTTTCTTCTTGCGGAAGGCCCTCCCGCAACACTTTCTTCCTAGCATCGTGTTCCATTTTCAGTAATTTTAGCAACAGTATTTTCAAGTTCAATGGATTCTTCTCTTTGCTTCGTGCAATCTTCCTAGTGAATTCCTCACGTACTGTTTTCATTTCTAATATTTCTTTGTTTTTAATTTTCCCCATTTCATTCATTTCTCCAGTTTTATCATCTTTGTTTAACATTCCACTAGATATGTCAGCATTTTAACAAAGTATTTCATTATAGTTTCTGACAATGTTTTTTCTACACTTATGACCTTAGTTTCTTCTACATTTATGAACTTAGTCTCTTCTTTCTCCATGAGACAGAAGCTTGTTTTCCTGATTTTGACCTCTAGTGTTCAAAGGATGTTGATGTATCTTATTGTCAAATTCTTAGCTTCAACCTTTTTCTTTATGGCTATTAGGTGCTCTCAATTTTTCTATATCATCTATCTATCTATATCTATCTATCTATCTATCTATCTATCTATCTATCTATCTATCTATCTATCTATCTATCTATCATCTATCTTTATCAGGGCATACTTTTTGACAAGCATGCTTCATGGATGCAGTGGCCCTGCACACCCAGTTCCTCATTTAACACCCTTCACACATGAGTATGGTTCTCTTTATGCATTAGAAGCTCAGTTACAGTGTAAACGCACTGGATTGGAGACTAACGAGGCAAGCAGTAGGATAGATGCTGCGCCTCCGAGCAATGAGACAACATAGCAGATAAATGTGTTTGCCATCAAGCGTAATGAGTTCAGATTCCCAGTTCCCACATGATAGGAGAGAATCAACTCCTGCATCTTTTCTTCTGGCTGCTATTCACATCCCAAGGCACACTGAACCCACATGCATGCATTCATGTGAACACATTAAATAAATGTAATAAAATTTTAAATCTGATCTTCATCCTACATGATTCAGTTGCTTTAGATAAAATTGGATCATTCTTTCAAGACTCAGGATTTTTTCCAAGAGCAGATAAGATAATACCCCCCTGCAGAATCATTTTCAATATTAAACAAAAAACAAAGGGACTTAGGGCCTGACATTCATTAGGAAGTTGTTAAACTGCAATTGTTATTATTTGCTTCATGGCTCCAACCTCATTGAATTTTAATTTTTTTCCCTGAAAAATAACAATTATGTTGTATAGTAGTGAGCTAGTATTATGTACCTTTCAAGATAGAGTAGCTTGAAAGTTTAATAACTGAACATTATAAGCCAATTTCTAAATCACAAATTTTCTTACATGGGATATATTTTAACAGAAACCTGTAAGGAGGGCACTATGACCCTTGACAGATGAGAAAATGGCTATGAGGAGAGAGCTGCCAATGACAGCATCTATGCCAGTTTTTGTATCTCTCTAATTCTAACTCTGTGTTTTTCCATTGCTTGATTCTAGATCCTGTAAGAACCAGTCTGCAGTAGTAGGCTAAGAGGCACAAATGGCCTTGTGATTTCTATTCCTTTCCCACAATGCATTATAAACTGATTTGCTGCTTCACAGCCTTCTGGGTGTTTCTGATCATCATTTCATGTGCACACGATTTTGCAACCTCTTGTCTTTGTTTCCAAATAAAGCTACGTGTTCAGCTTGGTTTTGCTTTGTGGCATGTTATTTGCAATACTTTCTAATTTAGTCCTTGTTCAGGGAAATGTGGAGTGTACTGGCCAACTTTTGTGGCTCATTGAGAATTCAAGTTTAAGAGAATTCACTTAGCATTATGATCTTCTTTTTCTAAAGTCATAACCATTTTGGCCTGTCTGTTTGACTGACTGTCTCTCAGTCTGTCCGTCCATCCATTCATCCATCCATCCATCCATCCATCCATCCATCCATCCATCCATCCACAACCTACATACCTACCTACCTACATACCATCCATTTATCCATCCATCCATCCATCCATCCATCCATCCATCCATCCATTTATCTACCTATCCACCCATTCATCTCTCTATGTCTCTATCTTTCTCTATCTATCTATCTATCAATATTGATCTATCATCAATCAATATTGTACTGTGAGTACAAGTTACATGCATGTGGTTCTGCTTCCAGGCCATGAAAAATATGGAGTATTTTATTGTTTAGTAGATCTTTAAAACAGATTCTATGACAAGAAAAATTGATAATTACCTTTTACAAAAGATGAGTAATCCCAAGCACCATTTGAGTGCAATATATCTAAAAAATATTTATGTTAATGTATTCTCTAATCACAGATACTTGTTTATAAACTCACAGGCCAGCAATATCTTACTCATAAGATGGAAAGCAACTGAAAAACATAACCAAATGTCTACCTCCAGCCTCTTCATGTATATAAACCTATATATAGAAGACATATACAAGTGTATACACTAAAATTCGTGTACGTGTGCGCACACACACACACACACACACACACACACACACACACAAACTTGGGTAATGCCAAAGCTAAAATCATAGTCATTGAGCCTCTCTATGGTCACAAGAGTCAAAATGGGAAGTTGGAAGATGACCCATATAGCACATGGAAGAAGAGGGATTCAGAGCCCAGAACCCCTCACGAACACCATTAATACAGTAAAACCTTTTTATTTCCAGATCTTAATTCACTGTGGCACCATTTGTTTGACTATGTCCTCCTATAGCTGGAATGAAAGATCCATTCAGGAGAAATCTAGGAAGTACATATTAGGTACTGTGCTGAGGGTAGGTAATCAGTTATTTAACAAGAGAAACTCTCTGCTTCTCAATATATTTCTAGGAAATGAGAAATACAAACAACCAGACCTGTGCTGTTCGGGAAAAAGTGAAAGTATTTTTGTACATAGGCTTCTGAGTGCACATGTAGAGCATCTAATGCCATAGATGGCTTTTAAAAATCTTTTTCTTTCTACCAGCAACTGACAAGCTAATTGATTATCTGCTATGTTGTTCATCTCCTGTGTTCTCTAGCCTTCATATCTTTGATTATATTAGATTTTTCTCCTTGAATATTGCTCCCCTTTTTCTATGAGGATGTTTGTAAATCAATTCACAGTTTAGGTGTTTATTTTTGCATTTTCCAAACTAGGTCACTTATTTCTCCTGCAAACATCTGTAACTTTTAAATATCCTGTCACCCACATTTCTTCCATGTGTGCCCGTCTTTTATTTGTTCTTATAGATTGTGAACCCCTCAAGGCCAGGGTTTAGCTGCTGTGTGTGTTTTGTTCAGTATCTAGATTAGAAAACAGCATAGCATGACTCTTGGTAAATGTGTGAAAGGCAAGGCTGAATCAATTTAATAAGATTTTTTAAAAACTACTGATTTTGGTGTTGAGGAGACGGCTTCACGGGTAACTTACCTGCTGCCAAGCCTGATGATCTGAGTTTGATCCCCAGGATCCACACAGTGAAGGAGAACCGGGTCTAGTAAAGTGTCTTCTACCATCCTTATGTGTTCTGAGGCATGCACATTCCCCAATAAATTAATCTTAAGTATTATTGGTCTTAGCGCTGGGGTGAGAAGGTGGAGTTTGCTCACCCTTGCCTATGCCCACCCCTAAGAAATAGATACTGTTAATACAATTTTGAACAACTGAAAAAAATTATTAATCTGTATATAAGATAAAATGGATGAAGATGTAACCTTCCTTTGTCCTAAAAATGAACAAATCTGGAACACTGCAGTCTTAGAAGTACATGGAATACCTACTTGAAATTGAAAAGTTAAATGTTTTCACTGTTCTTGAAAGTTGGTTTGATTATCATAATGGTTCCCCGGGAAATTGTCTCTGTGGATACCTGCCTGAAGTTACTACATATAAACTCATGCAGGCATACATCAAAGTTGTGTGTGTGTATAAAATATATTTTTATCATAATATATAATTTTATAATAATATGAAAATAAATAAAATTACATTATATACAAATATACAATAAAATCATATAACTATATAATTTTTATTATTTAAGAATTTTACACAATGTATTTCTAACATAGTTACTCCTAATGCCTCCCAGATCTGTTCCCTTCTCCCTATAGCTCCTCAACTTCCTGTCATATTTTCCTTTTTTCTTTTTTTAATTTATTTATTTATTAAGGATTTCTGCCTCCTCCCCGCCACCGCCTCCCATTTCCCTCCCCCTCCCCCGATCAAGTCCCCCTCCCTCATCTGCTCGAAGAGCAATCAGGGTTCCCTGACCTGTGGGAAGCCCAAGGACTGTCCACCTCTATCCAGGTCTAGTAAGGTGAGCATCCAAATTGCCTAGGCTCCCCCAAAGCCAGTACGTGCAGTAGGATCAAAAACCCACTGTGATTGTTCTTGAGTTCTCAGTATTCTTCATTGTCCGCTATGTTGTGGAGAAAGGGGTACACTCACCCATTGCTGGTGGGAATGCAAACTTGTGCAACCACTCTGGAAAGCAGTCTGGCGGTTTCTCAGGAAATTCGGGATCAACCTACCCCTGGACCCAGCAATACCACTCTTGGGAATTTACCCAAAAGAGACCCTATCATACAACAAAAGTATATGCTCAACTATGTTCATAGCAGCATTGTTTGTAATAGCCAGAACCTGGAAACAACCTAGATGCCCTTCAATGGAAGAATGGATGAAGAAAGTATGGAATATATACATATTAGAGTATTACTCAGCAGTAAAAAACAAGGACTTCTTGAATTTTGCATACAAATGGATGGAAATAGAAAACACTATCCTGAATGAGGTAAGCCAGACCCAAAAAGAGGAACATGGGATGTACTCACTCATAATTGGTTTCTAGCCATATTTTCATTTTTAATAACCCACCATTTTGTTATCCCCGTACACTCCTGGGTGTGGGACTATTCACTGGAGCATAGTCAACCTTGCAGGGTCCATAGCCTTAAAGAAACCATCATCTGCCCACTACTCCTCAGTCAGGAGGCTTGTGAACCCTTCTTCCCTCTCTGCTAGACTGTTGACTGGCTTGATCTGGTGCAGATCTTGTTCAACCAACCACAGCTGCTGGGAGTGTGTGAGTGCAGTGGTCATGTAGTGCCCAGAAGACACCATTTGCACTGACCTTCCCTGACCGTACTCTAAAATTCTGCATAAATAAATATGTCTTTAGAAAGCTCTCCTTTGCACTGGCTAAAATTGATATGTGCATCCTACTTTCTAATATTGTGCTTGTTGCATTAATATTTGGTGGGAAAGAATGAGGCTTTGTATTCTGTGCTATGCTGGATATCTTATAAATAATAATTCCTTTTAAACAAGCTCCAACTCTAGCGGTATGCCTGTTTCTATTTTATAGATGAGGTTTAGTATCCTGCTGGAGAATCCAGGGGCTGTGAAGGATAGAACTGAAGTAGGATTTAGCAACTCCTTTTTTTATTCTTTATTGAGCTCTACATTATTCTCTGCTCCCCTACTGCTTCTCCCCTCCCCTTCAACCCTCTTTCAAGGTCTCCATGCTCCCAATTTACTCAGTAGATCTTGTTTTTTTCTACTTCTCATGTAGATTAGATCTATGTATGTCTCTCTTAGGATCCTAATTGTTGTCTAAGTTCTCTGAGATTGTGATTTGTGGGCTGTTTTTCTTTGCTTTATGTTTAAAAACCACTTCTGAGTGAATACATGTGATAATTGTCTTTCTGGGTCTGGGCTACCTCATTCAAAAGGTTATTTTCTAGCTCCATTCATTTGCCTGCAAAATTCAAGATGTTATTATTTTTCTGCTGTGTAGTACTCCATTGTGTCAATGTACCATATTTTCCTTATCTATTCTTCGGTTGAGGGGCATTTAGGTTGTTTCCAGGTTCTGGCTATGACAAACAATGCTGCTATGAACATAGTTGAGCACATGTCCTTGTGGCACAGTTAAGCATCCTTTGGATATATACCCCAAAGTGGTATTACTGGGTTTGAGGAAGGTTGTTTCCTAATCTTTTGAGAAATTGCCACACTGACATCCAAAGGGGGTGTACCAGCTTGCATTCCCACCAGCAATACAAAAGTGTTTACCCCACATCCTCTCCAACATAAGTTGTCATCAGTGTTTTTGATCTTGGCCATTCTTACAAGTGTCAGATGGAATCTCAGAGTTGTTTTGATTTGCATTACTCTGATGACTTAGGATATTGAGCATTTCCTTAAGTGTCTTTTAGCCATTTTAGATTCCTCTGTTGAGAGTTCTCTGTTTAGGTCTGTATTTTTATTTTTATTGGATTATTTGTTCTTTTGATGACTAATTTCTTGAGTTCTTTGTATATTTTGGAGATCAGACCTCTGTCTGATTAGGGTTAGTGAAGATCTTTTCCCATTCTGTAGGCTGCTGTTTTGTCTTGTTGACCATGTCCTTTGCTTTCCAGAAGCTTCTCAGTTTCAGGAGGTCCCATTTATTAATTGTTTTTCTCAATGTCTGTGCTGCTGGCGTTATATTTAGGAAGTGGTCTCCTGTGCTGATGTGTTCAAGTGCCCACTTCTCTTCTATAGGGTTCAGTGTGGCTGGCTTTATACTGAGGTCCTTGATCCATTTGAAGTAGAGTTTTGTGTATGGTGATAGATATGGGTTTATTTTCATTCTTCTACAAATTGATATACAGTTACGCCAGCACCATTTGTTAAATATGCAGATGACTATGTGTCCCAGACTCCATTATTCCATGTGTGTATCAGACACCAAATAAAATCAATGGAAATCTATTGTAAAATATTTAACAATTTATTTTTAATTACATTTTGTGTGTGTATGTGTGTGTGAATGTGTATGTGTGTATGTTAAACCATTCTCAAACAGCAAGTCCATGTAAAATAAATGAAGAAAGGACTGTCTTGGTTTCTCCTAAATCCTCCTATTTTCTGGCATGAATTGACAGACTTTGCAGATCATATGTGTTATCCCTGGGTCCAGAGCCTGCTCATCTTCTGCTGGAGTGGATTCTGTTTGCCCTGCAGATAGAACTTTCTTGTAAATTTTTCATGGGAGACAGATTTTATATCTAAGAATACTGCCTTGGGCCAAAAAATTCATTTAACACAGATGGAAAGTGAGTGTCAAATGGGAGAAATAACTTGGGTGAGAAAGTTTATGATCCTGGTGGCTCAGACATCCGCAGACTGTGGGGCTCCGTGTCCACCATCTGCCACTGGGCCCTGTGTCAGTCAGCTTTCCATGGCTGTAACAAACGCCGAGATGATAAGCCCTTAAAAAGTGGAAAGTCAACTGAGGGCCAGCGTTCCACCTTCTCTGTGTCTTCATCCACTAGAGGGGAGAAAATAGCCTTCCACTACAGTGTCCGGGAGCTGTTCCTTTCACCTCTCTCTCTGTGTCACCATGGCTTCCAGCCCCTCAACTGGAGCAACATTTAACCTTCCCTTTACAAAAAGAAAAAGAAAACAGAGGTTTTGTTGTGTTTTGTCTGTTTGGATTTTTGTTCCTTAGAGGTTTCAGCCCACAGTTATTTGTGGCTGCTTCCTCTGCACTGCGGCGTGGTTGCAGGTGGGTGTCAATATCCAGTGGGTGTCCACTGAGATTTTTAGCTTCTTGTGCCTCCTGATAATACAATGACAGTGACCTATGAACAGGCCAGACATTGGCTGGGCCATAGGTGTGAGGAAAGCCAGAAAGGCTTTCCCGATGCCTAGAGGGCTATGGCCCCTTATAGCTCTGACCCTTTATGTCGCTTTTACAAACTCTGCTTTTTCCTCACAGGCTAGCCTTAGTTGGGGAGGTGTCCAGTCTTTTTTTTTTTCTTCAAATTTGTTTTTGTCGTGGTCCAACTAATGTGTGTTTGTGTGTGTACACGTATGGGTAGATGCATAAGCACCTGTGTGCACTTGCATGTTATATTCATTATATTGGTAAAATTTTACTTTCTGTTCTGAGTTCTTTGAGTAGCAAGCAATAAGGCTGGATTGCCTTCCCCGGCCCCAAATTCAAGCCCACGAGTGTTTATGTCAGGTGTCCTTGGAGTCCCATATTCTGGATGAGGCTGACTCTGTCTCTTTAATGAAAAGAGGGGAAACATCAAGCAGTTAAGGGTGTTAAAATCTCCATGTCCCTGAGAACATCTAGGAGGTAAAATATTCCCAAGAAAGGTTAATATTTTTTCTCCTATGGTACAAAAGTGGGAGAGAAGCTGGAAGTTCAGGAACTTAAGTTCACCCACAGAGAGAGGCCAACTCTCAACTGAGCTTCCCCAGTCCGTGCCTGCTGGATGCTGTACCTAATGACTTGCTGATGCTGTCTGTGTTTGCCCTCCCAGTAAGGCTGCTCCAGTCATCTCTGCTGGATGCTGTGAGCTCCTGATTTGACAGTCCTCCTTCCTGACTGGACAAGCCTGAGAACCCAGTGCAGCCTGAGTGAAGCAGCGGCTCAACTTTAGCCTCTTTAGGGATCACCACTGGGCGCTCACCCCACAGACAATCCAGATGCCACCCTTGACCCTGACCTCTAGCTGGGGCAGAAATAGAAAGCTAACAAATTCCTACAGCAGCGCAAGGTAAGGGTCAGCTGGGAGTAGGCATGAGTGCTGTGGACTGTATTTTTAATTTCAGTAATCTACAGAGTGCTCAGGCCCCTTCTAGCACTGGGCACCAGAGCTACCCAGGGTTCCTAGAATAAGCTACTGCAGGCCTCTCCTTGATGGAGTGCTATTTACTACAGCTTCTTGACACCCTTTATTTGTGGCTGCCTTGATGTTTGGCTAGCTTGTCACTGAATTATTCCTGATTTCTACTTTTGTCCTTCTGAACACTGAGGCAAAGGAGCCTGCCGTAGATGCTCTGCATGGGCCACCCCACCCTGCCTGTGCTACATCCCTGTCCCTAGGCTGGCCTGCGAATCTGCTTCAGCCCTGTGTCTTCAGAGGCTGGAGATAACAGCTCGCCCTAGGACTGATTCCTTAGAGCAGACAGCAGGCACACAGGCAATGGCTTTGTTAACAAACAGCTCTTGGGATCACACAAAGAACGTGGAAAGCAGTAAGAGCTGTGGGGGCTCCCTGCCATGGTTTAAATAGCTTTGTTCTTCCCTCGTGAGGACGCAAATACAATGAATGCCTGAACTTTCTAAAAAAAAAAAAGCACAGAATGAAGCCATCTCAAGAGACAGCCTTTTCCCTTATTGGTAACAGTGACAGTTGTGATGGTGGTGATGTATATTAATCAGGGTTCTCTAAAGGAACAGAACTGATAGATTACACATACACGCACAGACACACACATTCACACTCACTCACTCATACACCACACACTAACACACACTCACTCACACACCACACACACACATTCACACACATTACATACACAGATTCACTCACACACCACACACTACACACACACACACACACAAACTCACACACTACACACACTCACTCACACACTACACACACTCACTCATACCACACATACACATTCACACACACTACACACACAGACTCACTCATACACCACATACACACATAGACACACCCACACATACTCACACACTACCACACACTCACTCACACACCACATACACATTCACACACATTACACACACAGACTCACTCACACACCACACACTACACACACAGACACACACACTATTCACACATACTCACTCACACACACTATCCACACATACTCACTCACACACACACACTACACACACACACACACACACACACACTATACACACACTAAAAGGGATCTGTGTAGTTCAGTAGTGGCTATGTCACTACAGACAGGCTAAGCATTCAGTTATTGCTTAGTTCACAAGGCTGGATGTCTCTACAGTATCAGTCTGCTGCCGGGGTTCAGGAGGGGATTCCTGAGGAGCTACTGGTCCTCGGTTTGTATTCTAATTCAGCTGCAGCAACTCGCCAAGGAGGGTGAAGAAAATCAGGTCCAAAGTAATAGCGTCCTGTTTCCATATCCCTGTGTGGGGGCTGATTTAGAATGGATTTTCCAATTTCAAATACTTTGACTAAGAAAGTTTCTCACATGAGTGCCCAGAAGCTTGGGTTTTGGTTGATTCCAGATGTACTCAAGTTGATAACCAAGATCAGCCATCACATCACTAGAGATCTTAGTGCTGGTGGTGATGATGGGGGTAATGGGGGCCACGGTGATAGTGCCCTGCGTTTGAAAGCTTTACCACTGATGATACAGGATGTTCAAATGGCATAAAAGATGCGCCGTGAACAGAGCCCTCCTCGGGACAGACTTGGCTCAACCACAAGCTTTTGGTGAGTCATGGCATGCTTACCCTACACCCAGGGACTGTGACTTCTTTTTGTACAAAAAAAGACTTGGCTAACAGGATCTCTAGCCCCCCTCCCTTACAATGCTAAATTTCATTTTAAAGGGTTGCATTTCAAGATGGTGGCTGGGAGATGTTATATTACAGAAATATTTCCATTGCTATGACCAATACCTGACAAGAGGAGACTTCAGGGAAGAGAGGTTTATTTTTGCCTTATGGTTTGAGGGGATACAGTCCATGCAGGCGGGCATGGCAAGGCTGTGTGCAGAAGAGTGTAGCAGTTGCATGCTACATGGCATCAGAAGAGGGAGTTGGGAAAGGCATTTCAGAAAACCTTTTCCCCATTTCACTCAGTTCAGGACCACAGACCATTAGATCCTTCCCTCCTCAGGCCAGACTTTCTTCCTCAGTTAACACTGGATGGCAACCCCCAGCTACTGGACCAAACCATCGTACTCAATTATTACTGGAAGCCCCCCCAAACCAGACAGACTGTCCTCCTCTGATCATTGCCTGAGTCCCCACAACTGGAGCAGATGATCCTCTTCAGTGAGTCCTCTCAGAGAACTCTCTCACAGACATACCCATAGGTATGTATCACTAATAACCTCAGGATTTATTAATCTCACCAAATTGATAGTCAAATTAACCATGACCAGATGATTTCAATAACACTTGAATTATTTTCCTTCAAAACCCATATATTTACATATGAAAATGAATACAGATACCTCCACAAACATACCTATATTCATTCATTTCCAGAGATGTGGAGTTCTCACTAAGGGTAGGCACAGATTATAGTTTTATTAGCCTTTTAACTGTGATCGTCTTAACATGCCTTCTTCTCAGCAATACTCAGGTTTTCTTGATTTCTTCATAATGGGCCGAAATTTCCCTTCTTTATAACTTTGTTACAGGACTCAAATGAGAAAATGTGGCTAATGCTGGTTCTACCTACTAGAAAGATAAGAACACGTGGGTATCATGGTCCAGTCTCGAACCACGGGATTTTAAAATATAGCAGTATATTATTGAATTAGTGCATTTCCCCGAAGTCCTGGTGCATTTGACGCCCTTTTCTAACTGTGTTTTAAACACCTGTGACAGCTGGATCACAGCTGGTATTCTTCGTTGTGGGAAACGGTGGCTGTGTCAGCCTTCTACAGTGGACCACTGAGAATTTTACCCAGCCTCCCAGACTAGACGTCTACTCATCTGCGCTGGAAAACATGGATCCTTGATCACTTTGTGATGATTTCTGGAGGTTCCTTTCTCTGTGTTGATTGATAAATGCTAATGTTTATAGATGCCATTCTACAATATTATTCATGATGGCTAAACAACTAAAAATTATAAGGTTCTTCTTTGTTTCTTGTGTAACCGGGCCCCAGACCTTAGTAGGCCTCCAGACCTGAGCATAAATGACTCCACGAAAAAGGGACAATAATTTAGGCTATAAAATTCAGTCCATAGACAATACCACCTGCCAAAACTAAACAAAGGCCTAATCTATCAAAGTCCATAGTTCTGGGAAATGTACGAACCTTTCTTTTTGGTTTCTGTAATTCTTGTTAACTGAAGTATGTCAACCGGGAACATGGCCTTTGTGCTTAAAAGTTCACCCTGAGAATGGCATAGGGCTGCCTACACTGGGATCCCAAACACCCAGGGTACTCATTGGCTGACTAATAAAGACTTCCTATTGACTTAAAGCCGTGTCGGAGCAGTCTTCTCTGGTGAATACCACCAACACTTCAGAATTATTTTTCCAAATTAAATGCTTATAATTAAGAGTATTTTGAATCTCACCAGGGAGTGGGGGCACACTCCTTTAATCTCAGCTCTAGAGAGGCAGAGGCAGGTGGATCTTTGTGATTCGAGGTCAGCCTGGTCTACAGAGTGAGTTTCAAAACAGCCACAACAGTTACACAGAGAAACCCTGTCTCTAGAAACAACAACAAAAAGAGTACTTGATTCTCTAGGATCCAGAGGTTTAGAGGAAGAGGATTTGTGTCCCGGGGAAAGCTTCCCACTGCCACACATCTGTTCCCTGTGCCCTTTCTGTCTCTGTGCCCCCGGCTGTCCTGAGATACTCGGTTCACACTTGCTTGCTGCCTTAATGTTTTGCCACACCACAGAGCCCCACAATGGAACCATCAGAATGTGGACAGAAACCATGTACCAAGTAGATCTTTCTGCCTTTTCAGTTAATCTTCCAGGTGCCTGGCAGTGACACAGGGTCCAAGTGGCACACCCAATCTGGAGGTAGCGTGACTAGTTTGTAGTAGTCTCCCCTCATCTTCAGGGTATGTTTTAAAACCACAGAGAGTGTCAACTGAGTATGTACTATCTTTGTTTCTGCATTTACACATATGCTCCTAAAAAATATTTACACCTACAATAAACTTTAATTTATAAGCTAGGTAAGACTAGGTACAATAAGAGATTATCAGCCACTATCAAGATATTTTTAAAGTAGTACCTTAAAATAAAAAATAAAAACGAAGTCAATGGTGTCTTCATTTTTCCTCAAAATAATTTGTGTGTGTCCCTGTCTGCATCCATGTTCTTGTGTGTGGCATATGTGTGTGATGTGTGTAGGGAGGCTTTGTAGGTCTGTGCATGTCTGTACATATGTGTACAAGGGCTAGAGCAGAGGAGAGCATACACTTTCCTGCTCTTTATTCTCAGTCTTAGTCATTAGGGACAAGGTCTGTCACCAAGCTCGGAACTAAGATGGTAGCTAGAAAGCACTAGCTAACCTCCTGCATGGACTCGCAAAGCATGCGGGGACTACAGGTGCATGTATAGGCATACTTAGCCTTTTGTGTGTGTGCTGGGTTCCAAGTCTGGACCCATGAACTTGTGATTAGTACATTTCCCCACTGGGACCATCCTCCAGCTCTCTCCCAAAACACCTTGTTGCCTTTTGCAGACCATGGTTGTGCTTGAGTAACAAACTATGGAATATTACCCTGTGCATGCGAGTTTCCTGAACTTGAACGCTGTGTTGAACAGAAACGGGTGACCTCTGGGGCATGATTAGCACAATGTCTGTATCATAGCTCCTTGCTCCATCACTTAGGGCTTTGAGTCCGTTGACTCTTGGTGAATAAAATAGAGCCATGCATCACCATTAACATCAGCAAAGGCAGCCAGCAAGCCCTGGCAATCTCCTGTCTCCTCTCCAACAGCACTGGGGTGTCAGGGACAGGTGCCCAATACTTCGTCTTTGAGGTCCGGAACTCAGATCCTCAAGTTTGCAAAGCTCCCAAGTCACAAGCCCCATACTTTTTATGGAACCATAAGCAGTACAACAACATAGAAGAGACCTTCTGAGCACCCAAGCTTGCTGGAAATAGTTCTGCTGGCTGTTACCCACCGAGCCACCTTTGCTCCCGCTTTCTTCTGAGGAGTTGTGCAACCTCAGCAGTTGCATCTGTAATGGCCACATGCTGTCACACTGTCTGCCCTCCAGAATCTTCTTTTAATAAACAATCAGCTAAACAAGTGGCTAGATTGACCAGATCAGCCAAATGTGGAGCTGGGGGACTTGTTTTTGTCCTAATGGAGTGTCCCCTGGACACAGGCAGCAACGTAGAAGTTCGAGACTATTTATGGTCACGGTAACGCTGAGAGTTGCATCCTCTGTTAAGTCACACAATGCTCAGAGGGCGGCTGGCGATTCATTAATTCACTATGATGATTTGTCCTCATTATTCTAATTGCTGCCTTGTCTCCTCAGACCAGCTGGCGCCTGGAGCAGAGGGTAAGCCACCCGTCAGGAGCACCGCAGCAGCGGCAGAATCCACGCACTGCCTCCCTGTGAAGAGGCACTAATTGCTGCTGTTATGGGCTTGCGGTGTTACTGGTACTGCCTTGGGCTGCACAGGGGTCTCTAGAGTCCTGGTATACACAGGTTCCTGTACACTCTCAGGGGAGAAAAAACTCACTGCCAGCCAGCTCCAGGCTGCATCTGTTATATTTCAGCTGTGCCTCCCCCAGTTTACCTGTTCTTCCAATGGTAACTAATGACAATTGGCAAGAAAATGCCTATTTCTTTCTCTGCCTTACCAAGTGCCAGGAAAATGTCAATTGTCATGTGTGCTCCCTCTATATGCCACCGTTTTCAGGTTATATACTGAGGTCTGGTGTGCCTGGTTCATATCATCCAAGAGAATGAGATCCTCCAGGTATCTCCTAAGGCAGAGTTCTCTACATAGCTCTAGTCTTCCATAGACAGGACCTCAGGAAGCTTCCTGGGCTCTGTCTAGCGCACATTCACTGTGAACTGAAACATTCCATCCTGGAGGGAGGTTGATTAAGACTCAGGGAGGGAGGGAATGCTATAGGGCTCAAAATGTAGAGGAAAGTCTCAGGAAGCTCCTGAAACTTGGAACACTTGCAAGGCTATATACAAAGTTGCATGCACAGTGAGGGATGCTGGGAAAGGCGGCTCTTCAACTGAGCAGCTGAGATCTCTAGGTATGCAGCTTTCATGAACTGTCTGTCAGCCATTCCATGGTGGCCTTTTTGGAGATTCAATTCTCTTAGGGTCACTCATGTTTCATTAAGTAACCCCTCATTTATACTGTAAGTAACCCCAATAAGTTCACTGCTTCATGAAGATAGACTTTGGTGGTACCCTTTTCCTAGTTTGTCTTTGGTGTCTTTTCTGGGTTGAACATATATTTGTTCGTGTCTCCTGTGTTAATGCAGTAACCACTCTGTCCTCACTGGACAGTCAAAGCTGTCTGTGCTGGCTCAGCATATCAACTTGCTGAGCACATGTGGCCTTGCCACACGGATGTTGACTTAGGAGACCCTTGACCACTACTTCCTGTGTGCTTCACCGCCTTGGATCTGCCATGAAATTTTCATGGCTATGCCACAGATTTTCTAAGCCTAGCCACATGTGCATTAGATCTTAATTCATCTCTTCTACCACATTTCCTTGGACACACATGGAATTCAGGGAAACCCTGGAGCTCTGGTTCCATTCTGTTATAGTGAGCTTCGGCTGTCTCTACGACATGAGCCTGGACTCGACAGAACCTTAACTGAGGATCACCCACATTGCATTGCCCTTTGGAAATGTCTGTGAATCATTTTCTTGGTTGCTAATTGATGTAGGGAAATTTCCATCATAGGTAGTTCTGAGCAGGTGTTCCTGGACTATATTAGAAACGTAGTTGAGCAAATCAGTAAGCAATGTTCCTCCATGGTCCCCATTTCAGTTCCTGCCTCCAGGCTGCTCCTGTGAACTGTCCTGGCATCCCTTAGCGATGGGAAACTATAAGCCAAGTAAATCTTTTCCTCCCTAAGCTGCTTTGATTATGGTATCTTATTACAACAGCAGAAAACAAGAAGAACAATCCCTCATAAACAGTAGAATTTATGCCACAGGGCCATGTCAAAGAGCCTTAAAGAGGGCTTGGCTGACAAAAGGCAAGACATTGAAAGTAATACCAACCTTTGGAAGACTGGACAGAGAAGAAAGAAGAGCAAAGCTGGGGAGATAGGCAGTAAAGTCTGATCCCTACAGCACACACGCAAAAGCAGCAGGCATGGTGTTGTGTGCCTGTGATCCTAAGCCCGAGGAAGCAGAGACAGGTGGATCCCTGGGCCCATCAGCCAGCCAGCCTAAATTGCCAAGTGTCAGACCAGTAAGAGGACCCACCTTAAAAAACAGGTTGGATTGATGGCAGCTGAGGTTGTCTTTTTAGCTTTCCATATGCACATACATGCGCACTGCATCCATGTCACCCACACACATGTAAATATACGCACCCACCCACACAGAAACATGCACCCTACCACCCACAAAAAGAGCCATGTCTGTCTAATTGTTGAGGTATTTTTCCATGTGTAACTGACAGCCTGAGCTGCCCCTGCAGCAACACTTTATGCTCTTCATCTCTCAGACCATTTCTTTCGGGTATTCTCAACAATCTGAAGGCCATTCTTTTGAAAACCAAAAACAAAACCAGGGTCTTCCCATTTGCTTCCTTCCTTTATGATTTCTGAACAGCTTCTTGAGGCTGGGAGGCCACAGGCTGACCTGTTAGCTTTGACAACTGATGCTCAGATGGTTGGCTGGGCAAGCCTCTATCAGTGTGCTCTCCAAGACAGGGGTCTGTGAACCTTCAGGAGAACCATCCCTTACAGAAGGTCACGTTCTTATGGGATTCTTCGCCAACTGTGAGGGTCATATGTGAAAAGTCATTCTCAGAAGGGAACTATGCAGCCACTCTGTCAGCAGCAACATGAAAATGGGAGGCGTGAGGCTGAGTAACATAGAGATGAGAAAGACAGAGAATCCTCAGTGGACAGAGGGTTGCCAGGAAGGATGGTGATGGATGCACATTGCAACAGACCACACACATACACACACACATCAGATATCATATATGCACAGACACAAAAATAAATTTTCAGACAGCATACACATACACCACACATACACATACACCATACATACAGACACCACATACATATATACATGCCACAAACACATCCATGTACATATACATTAGATAACATATATACATGGATCTTGACTTCTCAGCAGTCATGTTTGTGGCATGTATATATATGTATGTGGTGTCTGTATGTATGGTGTATGTGTATGTGTCGTGTATGTGTATGCTGTCTGAGAATTTATTTTTGTGTCTGTGCATATATGATATCCTGTGTGTGTGTGTGTGTGTGTGTGTGTGGTCTGTTGCAATGTGCATCCATCACCATCCTTCCTGGCAACCCTCTGTCCACTGAGGATTCTCTGAGAAGTCAAGATCAATGACACTGGGTTTTGATCCTACTGCACGTACTGGCTTTGTAGGAACCTAGGCAGTTTGGATGCTCACCTTACTAGACCTGGAAGGAGGTGGGAGGTCCTTGGACTTCCCACAGGGCAGGGAACCCGGACTGCTCTTTGGACTGATGAGGGAGGGGGACTTGATTGGGGGAGGGGGAGGGATATGGGAGGTGGTGGAGAGGAGGAGGCAGAAATCTTTAATAAATAAACAAACAAACAAACAAACATATATACTTGGATATAAACACACACACAGTTACCATACACATACACCTACACAAAGACACAACCAACATGCACACACCAGATGTCACACATCACAGACAAACAAACACACAGACATCATACACATTACCCACACATCTACCTACACACAGATATACATACAGATCACACACACACAAATACACACACACATACAGCACACATACTACACATATGTACTGATACAGACATCACCCACACACAGATTCCATACATACACATAAAGATAACACATACATGTATATACATATATACACACAGAAATCACACACAAGCACACATATAGACACCACATACAGATACCATACACATATACACATCAAATACAGACACACACAGACATCACACACACACACACACACACACACACAGACAGACATACACATAGACTGATATCACACACTCACACACCACTAACCTAGAAACGCACTACAGCCTAAACCCAGACATACCCAGACCATGAAGGTGTATGTACCATATGACTACACACACACAAACAGAAATAATGTTTCATATGGCAATTGTCAAAATTGTCAAACAGTCGAGTAAGAAGAGCTATCTACACAGACAGGGTTTTGTGTTTGGCTATTGTTTAGTTTATAAGAATTGGAGATTGGTTTGGGCCTCATTTCACACCCTATTTCCCATGGCCCTTTGGGAGCCCAAGGTTAGTAAGCACCAAGCTGGTTACATCCAACCTTTTCAGGCAGGACTGACAAGCATGGCATGCTATGCTCAGAAGAACAGACTGTTTACATTTAAATTCAAATTTTAAAAGAAACAAAGCTTTGACTACCCAGTGAAAACATTTGATACCTATTAATAATGAAATCAAACTTAATGGAATTCAGTTGAACTATTAAACTGTCCAGTGGGTAAAAATTAACATCAGCTGTTTCATCTTTTTGTGTATTATAGTAATGAGTTAGATGTATCTGGATTGTAGCTCTGGGGAACAATATGGTTAAAAAAAACAAGCCAAAGTGCGGTGTTTGGGGCGGGAATGGGAGTTGTATTTGTGTGCACGTTTATATGCATGCATGCCACAGGTCAAACATGAATTCATTCCTTGGGCACAATTTGGCTTGAATACTTCTTCTTCTCTTTTTTTCTTTTTTTCCCCCTTACTTACTGGCACAAAGCTTGCCAAATAGATAGCAACCCCCGGGATCTCTCTGTCTCTGCCTCGCCAGCATATTGAGACTGTGTGTGCCACCATATCCAACTTTTGAACATGGGATCTGAGACCCCACTCAGTGTGAGTCAAGCACTCTACCGGCTGAGCCACCTTCCCACCTATAAAATTAATTGCCTTTATGCTAATTTGAAAAGTAGTTAGCGTGGGGAGGAAGCTAACCAGGAAGTAGATGTTAGCTTGGAGGGGTGGCATTGGCCAATGCTTTCTTCTTCCTTTCCTCTAGCTCTGTGGTGGCTGTGCCAGTAAGTGGCTTTCCTGGAGAAATACTTACATCTACATCCAGATTGGCATAGTGAATGGCACAGGTCCGTGACTGGGATTCCCGGTATGTTTTCTAGCAAAGGTGACAAAGAAATTAACCAACAACCTCCACTTGAATTTGGAGGGAAATCACTAAGTGATTATACTGGGACAACTAGAACTGTTTCCTGCAAACGGGCACCTTCATTCAGCCAAAAGCAAGGTACCTAATAATTGTCTTTCTTCTTTTGCTATGTGTATTAGTGTAGGCGTACATGTGTGTGGGGGTGTGGGTGTATGTTTGTGCTCATCTCTGTGGAGTAAGAAGTTGATGATAAGCATCTTCTCGAATCACTCTAAACATTGTTTTTGAGACAGGGTATCCCACCAACCTCGGAGCAAACACCAGGGAGATCCTCCCATCTCTGAACTCACAGTGCTAGAGTTGCAGGGTCGAAACACCCATACATAGTTTCCCACGTGGATGCTAGGGCGTGAACGCAGGACCTCACACTTGTGAGCCAAGTCCTGCAACTTTCACAGCAAGTTCTTTATTGACTATGCCCTCTCCCGGCCCACATTTTTTTTTTTTTGGTCTCTAAAAGTCCTCTCTGATTTCTTGGGTCTCAAATTTCTCCTTTGTTGTTCTTGAGTGTGAGCCTTTTCATGTGTAGTGAGAAGTGAGAGTGTAGGAGATTTTGAAATAGGAGGAAAGAGTTGTTTGGTAGTGTTGTCTTTGAGAAGAGGGTAGAAAGCACGTGTTTCCCCTGATTGAGGGAAGGGATAAGATATAATTAGAACAAAAGTTGAAGTTATTGGAAACATCCTTTGCTCAGCATGAGATGGGAACAGATACTTGAAGCTCAGTCTTTGTGCTTGGATTAGTAGCTCCCAGCACAGCGTCTGCTTACCTGTTATTACTTCCCAAACAGCTCCTAAAATTTGTAGTCAGTGACAGCTTTAACACACTAAAATTAGCTGGATTCATTAAAGGCATAAGTGGTTACCAGCCTTAACTTTTTTTTTTATTTATGTGTATGTGTGTATCTGTATATGCATGTACACATGTGTGTGAGTTTTCATGAAGACCAGAAGATGCTATTGGGCCTCCTAGAGTGGATGTGGGTGATTATGAGAGGCCCAATTGTTAGTGCTGGGAAAGGAACCATGGTTTTCTGCAAGAGAGACATGGACTGTCTTTTCATGTTCAGCCCTAAACTTGCGGTGTGAATGAAAACTCACTTCAATTATATTACTATATATAATTCCGGGTGAATAGGGAAAAACCAAACTAATAACATATATAGAAGTGTTAATGAAAATAATTTTGTGGATACTGTTCCATCCTTTTCCCTACTCTTACGGAGCATTTCCATCTAATCTCTTGAATTTTCTGAGGCATCTTGTGAAAATTAGTCTTTTCTATTTGCCATGGGACAGCATGCCAACCATGTGAGGAATCTCAGATCTCTATTCAGTAAGGCACCAAGGTCAGAGCTAGTGAGGATAGGGACAGAGTGTGCACTGAGCGACAAGTCCTGCATACTTTCCTCTGACACCATCACTAATGTCTGTTTCTGCTGGGAATCTGGAACAAGGTGCAGGATCAAACATGAGATCTGTTTCAGGATTTTGTACATGTTTGCTTTGGTGTGTTGAAACCGGAACAAACTTCTTGTATGAGATGTTCAAAAACCAGGCTTAAGTAGGTTGGGAGGATGGATCAGTGGGTAAAGGACTTGTGCTGTGCTTACAAGGACTTGGGTTTGATCCCCAGTACCCACATTCTGAAAATCCAAGTATGGTGGTGTGGCTTGTCCTCCCAAAGTTGAGGATGAGGAGGCAGTTAGATTCCTGAGGGCTTTAGACTACTCAGTGGGTTCCCAGCCATTGAGAGAGGCTTCCTTAAAATAAAAATGTGGGCAGTTCTTAAGGAATAATATCTGGTTGACTTCTGGTACAACACACACACACACACACACGCACACGCACACACACACACACACACACACAAACACACACACAGTCACAATCACCAGGAAAACAAGGGAAGAACCAATTGATGGTTTTAATGCTATGCTAATATTTTCCAAACTGAATCTGCAATTTTTTCAAGTTCATCTACCAAACTTTGTTTAGCTTAAAAAAGCCAGAGCTAAACAGCTAAATATGTCTTCTCTTTCTTTTTTTAATTATCCACAGTACTTTAGAATAAAACAAACTTGCTGTATTATCTATCTGACTTTGAGAAGGTTTCATATGCTAATTCTGTAAAGATCATCAATATTTAAATGCACAGATATTCCAGTAGAGAATACCCATAAAAGAGAGCATCATCAATATTACATTACAGATAAAATCACTTCCATCCCAGCATATGATCTTCACAATTCTTTCAGTGCTGACATGAGCCTAGCACATCTTAAGCCTGCCACAGGATGCAGCTGAAGAGGGTAGCTTCATCTTACAAAGCACCACAAAGGGGACCATTCACTGGAAACAGTCAAGTCTTTAGTCTAAAGGCCTCTCACTAGGTTTGTGTTCACAAAGCAAAGATGCTCAGTGAAGGATATAGCCATGGTTCAGTTACTGGGAGAGCTGTGTGTCAGTCAAGAGCATTGGGGAGTGTCTGATGTTAGCAGGCAGAGGTCAAGGCATTTTGTCACAGGCAAGAGTACTAGCCAAAGCCATGCACCCCACAGGTGATGATGTGCACACTGTCATAAATAAAGGCCTGCCAGGAAACAGAATGAAGGACAGATGTGACAGTGCCACACTGTGGGAATCAGAGTTACTGGAAGTTGTGTTCAGTATCTGCTGTAAGTCACACACTGGCATAGGTTCTTTATTTTGCAACCCTATGAGAAAGGATCCAGTTTATAAATGATAAAGTGTTGAAATTGAAAAGAAAGGATTATACTTGGTTGCTCAAGATTAGTTATATGTAATGATGATACAATTTGACCTGTTTTAATATGATTTTATTTTAAGCTTTTAAATCACAAAACACAAGTTTTAAAACGTAGAGGATTGGGTATTTTTATGTGAGAAAGTTGGGTAAACAATTGTGGGCTTTTACCATGATTTTGAGAAATAGACACTAACCGACTTAATAATTGGTTAAGTATTTTCTTGACTTTTCTGTCAAATGTAGACATTTCAGATGGTTATGAAAGCAATTTTGCATTTGTTTGCTAAGCTGGTATTATCTGCCTCTGCAAAACAACAGAACAGGAAATACTGGTTCCAAGGCTTTCTTCCTCCCAGCTTGCTTGGAAAGTCAGCTTCCCTTTAATAACACTAAGCTTTTCACAATTAAAGTCACTGTATCTGAACTCACTTGGCCCATTTTAATTAATTCAACTCCCCTTCTCATCAGACTGCATGTTTCTCAAATGTTTCTGTTCTTGCTTTTTGTTTTGTTTTGTTTGTTTGTTTGTTTCTGTTTTTTAAATCTCAAATCTCATGATGCCACAGCTAAAAGCAGCTAGCAACAACCATGCCACAGCTGGAATTCCAATACTGCCTTGGAATTTCTTCCACAAGTTTTATTGATCCATTATTTTACAATTCTGTCCCATTCAGTTTTTTCAAGACTCTAGCAGAATGTAGCCAAATTCATTGCAAGAACACACCATGAATTACATGTACTCTAAATCCCGATAGATGATTGATTGATTTCATGCCATACAAAACCTCAAGAGTACAGTCCATAGAATCCATATTTCTAGGGTTGATTTGGCCTTTCAAACACTGACCATAATTGCCTATTAAGCTCTGCTTATAACAATTTATGGTTTCTCTAGGTTACATCTGTTCCAGTTCATCTCATAAACCAGTTTCAAAGACATAAGAACCACTCAGTCAAGTCTAGCATAGGAAGAATTCTGATTCTCTAGGGTCAATTTTGTATGAGTTTTTTTGCTCACAGCTGTGACAAAACATCTGACTCAGGAAACTGTAGAGAAGAAAAAAACATTGATGGTGGCAGGAGGATTTCAGAACATCATTTTGGCAAGGTAGGGGCAAATTCACAGCAGTGACTTGCTACATGAAAACATCTTTCTTTGTTACACTCATACACACAATTGGGCTCTGAAAATATGACATACTTGCTTTCTTGTTTTTGCTTTTCAGGACAAAAGGAGATAAGAAAATGATGCTTTTCCAGGTTCTTAAGAAAACGTAAGATATTTACAGATATGTATTAATAGACTGGGAGTAATGTTGTCTACATAGTTTTCAATAAAAAATGTCTGATTTGGGGTTCATGGTTTCAGAGGGTAAGAATCTATGAGGACAGAGCAAAGGCATGAAAGCAGAAACAGTTTAGAACTTGCATCTTGATCCAAAATTTGGAGGGAGAGAAAGCCCTGGGAATGGCAAAAGGCTTTTGAAACCTCGAAGCTTACCCCCTGTGACAGCCACCCCACCAACAAGTTCACACCTCCAATCCTTCCCAAACAGCTCTACCAACTTGTAGGCAAAGATGTGAACCTACAAGGCCCATTTTCATTCAAACCACCACATTCCACACTCTGGTTTGGCCATATTACCATATTATAAAGCAAAATATGTTTAGTTGAACTTTAAAAGTTCCAGTGTTCATTGTTAGTTTTCACACTGTTTCAAAGTCCAAAGCCCAAAATTTTACTGAGACTCAAGCAATCTCTTAATTATATCTCTTAAATAAAAAATATCAAGTCACATATTTCCCATATTCAATGACACAAAATATATATTACCACTCCAAAATGAGGAAATGAGTCAGAGTGAGGAAATGCTAAACCACAGCAAGACCAAAACCCAGCAAGGCAAACTTTGAATCCTATACCTCAATGCACAATGTCGAAAAACTTAGATGACCCCATCCTCCCAGCTTTTCAGACTACAACACACTTCTCTCCCTTGAACTGGTTCCACATCCCATCTCTACCTCTCCTTGGAAAATGTCTCATGTTGCTGGCACCCCAGCATCTTGGGATCTCCAAAGTAGTCCAGGCTTCATTTTCACAACTTTACTTGATGGCTTCTCATCCAGTGACTCCCCTGCCACATGCCTGGCCTTAAAGGATCTTCTTTAGTTCAGAAAAAGATTTCACAACCCATTTACTTGTGTATCCTTCATGACTCTAAGGCCAAAACAAGGACATCATTGCCAAGTTGGTCAATATTAGGTTGCCTTGAGATGTGTTACCCCAAAGAAATTAATCCAATCACTTTTAGCTTCGGTCAGATTTTTAGAACAAGAGCAGAAATCAGCTACAATCTTTCCCAAAATATTACAAGAATAGTCTCTTGGTCATTTACTAATAGTCTTTTGTTCTGAAACATCTTGAGTTGGGTCTCCATAGCCCACATGGCTATCAGCAAGACTGTTCCTGCTTACAGCATTTAACTATTTTCCTAGTTCAAAGTCCCAAAGTCTTATACATTTCTCCAAAACCAGCATGGTCATGTCTGTAACAGTAACAGCCCACACCGAGGACCAACTTCTGCATCAGTCACTCTTCCATAGGTGTTATAAAACGCCATGACCAAGGCAACCTTTAAAAGAAATTATCTAATTTGAGGCTTACAGTTTCAGAGGATTAGAGCCCACGGTGGCAGAACAAAAGCAGGGTGGCAGACACAGTTGAGAGCTCACATCTTGATTTTCAAACTAATTGGAGAAGAGAAAGAGATTATTTTGTCTTGTTTTGAGATAGTCTCTCTATGTAGCCTGTGTTTGCTGAATTCTTGACTTTCCTGCCTCATCCTTCTAAGTACTGAAATTATAGGCATGTGACCCCAACAACTAGAGAATGCAATACCCTAGTTTTTTGTTATCAAGTTTTCCCTGAAGATCACTTGGGATAGTGGGTTAGAAAAGCCTGTTAATTGAAAAAAGTACAGTAACATCTGCAACATTATTGTTTCATGTAACAATTCAATCCTCTGTACCACAGTCCCGAAATGCTTTTTGAAACCCTACATACGTATCAGCTCTTTCTCAACAGTGCGGGATCATATACACAACATGATTTCTAGTAAATAAACAGAAAGGGGTAAACATCTTGTGTGTGTTTATTCAGCCTTAAAATTGCAATCTCATCTTGGTTACCGAGTCCCAGTCCATTCTACTTTCTTAAGTATGACTTCCTAGCAATCGATAAGAGCAGTCCATTAACAGAGCAGCTGGTGTGGTAGAGACTCTGTTGAAGAAAACATCCCAGATGAAGCTAATGAGAGCATGTAAGCAAAGGGAAGAGGGCTGACTTGGAGTTGGAAGTAATTTATTTCATTACTTAACACTAGACAGAAATTGCAGTGTAATGGAATTAATCATTTGAAATGGATTGTTCACTCAGAAGTTATAAAAATACGAACACTCCATTTGGTGCTGTCCTTCCCACCACTCCCCACCCCATGAATAAATTTGGCCGTAAAGGATTTCTTTTTACTTAAAGGAGTAAAGGAGCTAAGTAGGTGGCTCAGAAGTTAAGCGCATGTAGAAGCTCTTGCAGAAAAGTTGAGTTCTGTTTCCAGCACCTACATCAGGAAGCTAATAAACACCTGTAACTCCAGCACCAAGAGATTCAGCACCCACTTTTGGCATTCATGCTCATTTGTGTACATATATGTGCATACCTATATGCAGATTGTCTTAGGGTATCTATTGCTGAGAGAAAAAAAAAAACACCACCACCAAAGAGCAAGTTGGGGAGGAAAATGTTTGTTAGGCTTAATTACACTTTAGCATTGCTGATTGTCACTGAAGGAAGTCAGGGCAGGACCTCAAAATAAGACAGGATATTGGAAGAAAGATCTGATGCAGAGGTTATGGAGGAGAGCTGCTTACTGGCTTGCTTCCCTTGACTTGTTCAGCCCATCTTTTTATAGAACCCAGGACCAGTGGCTCTGGCATGGCACCACCTGCCATGGGCTGGGTACTCCCTATTGATCACTAAATGAGAAAATGCCTTACAGCTGGATCTCAAGGAGGCCTTTCCTTAGCTGATGCTGTTAAAAATGCTGCAAGATCCCTGGCAGCAGTAGGCAGGCAGGCAGGGGGCCCTGAGAGCAGCCAGTCCCAGGCAGAGATGGCTGCTAGTTCCTGAGCTCCCGGAAGAGTCACTGGCACTGGGCTGGTCATGACAGGCTGGTCCCAGAGAGCCTGGGGGTATGAGCAGGAGGCCAGTAGAAGGTACATGGGCAGACACATCGTACAGAATAGAATTGGACATTTATTACTTAGAGGAGAGAAAGAGTGGGGAAAGAAGGAGAAGAGAAAGGAGAGAGACAGAGAAGGGAGTGGGAGAGAGGGAAGTGACCGTGCCAAAAAGGAAGGATGAGAATCAAGATGATGAGAGGGGGCTGGGGCTGCGGGGAGTGGGTGTGGCTTGTTTCTTAAAGAGATTAAAACCATAACAGAGGCTCCTTCCTCTGATGGTTCTAGCCTTTGTTGACACACAAAACTACCCAGGACTCAGGTGCAAATACATACATATAAGTTTAAAATATAAAATAATCATAAAAATATAGAATAAGAAAAATCATGAATTTTGCACAGATCTTGGGAAGAGGAACAATGGCATTCCAGGTAAAGCCTCCTGGAAAGGAGGACAGCATCAGCCAAAGCACCACAGTGAACTAGGAAGGGCAGAGCTGGGCTGCATGAATTGTGTGAAGGGAAGTACATGGGACCCTTCATTAGGGTGAGCCAGGATTTCCAAGTGGCTAACCATTACATGCTATGATAACACAAAGCTGCAACTCTGCACACCATGACCTCAATGACTAAATGTGTTTGCATGTTCCTAGTTTGCAATGCCCTTATTTGCATGGCAGAGTTGCACAACAGGAAATTATGCGTACAGTGGATCAGTCTCACCTACAGACCTGGAGAATGGCCTGTGAATGTTGAATTGCATGGACACTTACTCCACAATCCTCACTACTCATTCCTGAATTGGAGTCCTGTACTTCCCATCCAGCTGCCTTCTTCCAGTTACTCAATAAATCACATTCCTATTCTTGTTTAAAGGAAAAATTCATTCATGGTCCTCCAATCTCTCTCCTGCTACTGTAAAGACGGGGAACCCAGTCTAATACAGACTGCAAGAATCTTATAGAATATATTCATGAAAAACAAACAAATAAACAAGCAACTCTTTTAGGGGCTAGAGAGGTGGCCCAGTGGTTCAAAGTATGTATCTGCAGAGGACTTGAGTTCAGTCTCAGAACCTGCATTGCGTGACTCACAAACCCTTGGAATTCCATCCCTAGGGTGTCTGATGCCCTCTTCCAACCTGTTTCGAGCCTGTACTCATGATATACATACACCACACACATACACACACACGCACACACACGTGCACACATACATGCAAATGTAAAAATAAAATCTAATTTAAAGATGAACTCTTCTAAGCATTTAGTTCATGCACAGACACATTGAAAGAAATGCCTAGTGTTCTCAAGTCATGAACAATCTTTTCCAAAAATCACCATTCCTGTCACAGGAGTGATATTAAACCAATTGTTAAAAGGGCTATATGAGACCTAAGTTTTCTTATTTACAGCCTTGACTACAAAATCACTAATAAAATGTTTGTGAGAAAAAACTCCCCACATATATCAAATTTCAGAGGTCATATCTCACAGCTATTATATGACTCCATAGGATTTGTCTCCAATCAGAAACACAGATTTCCAACTACAAGTTTAGTACTCGAGCCACACAGTTAATGATACTTTATTGAGAAAGTGCTCTGGGTGCTGTTTTATTCATATACAGAATTCATTTTAATTAACTTGAAATGAAATAGAGTTATTGCCAAGAGATGAGGCCAGAGAACCAACATCTGGCTGCTCTAGCCAATCATAGATCATTTGTTTTTTTAATGTTTGCCATAATTCTTTTGGTAAATTCATGGATGTTTTTCATGTATAAAGAATCAACACCTCAAAAAGATGAATCTGTTGTTGATGGTCACAGGGCAGGTGGGAGAGCAGACTAGCAGCTGGGTTCCATTTCTAAGTGTTCCTAGTCCTTGTTACAGTTTCTACTGTGGTTTAGGAATGTTACTTTCAGATTTCATGATAACTTACTTCCAGCCAGAAGGAACAGGCAAACAATGGAACTATGTTCACATTTGGGAGTTCCAAGTCTACAAAACTGTGCTACTCTGATGGATAAACTGGGTAGTGATTTGTACACAACCCAAAGCTCTTTCCAGAAATCATATTAAATGAGGTTCAATGTGTGCTCATTTAACAAGCTATGGAATCACAAAGAATCTGAGTGAATCAACATATAGGTGGAGTCAGAATAAAGTCACTCACAGAGCTGGCAACAAGGTGAAGCACTTTCAGCGCCTAAGGCACAAGCACTTAGAAGGTGGTGGCTGCTTTTAAAGTCCTCCAACTCCACGGCTTGCACAGAGAAAGATGCTCTTATGCATTGCTCTCCACATCCCCATTTTCTCTGACCGTACCAAACAATAAGAATTTGTTCCAGAGTTCTGCAAGGTATTTTGTCCAGAGAAAGTCCAACTGGAGGGCGTGGAATGATGTGTCTTTTCATCTGTCACTGATGGTCACCTGAGCCCCATGATTCATGCACCTGCCCAAGCCTGTTCCTCCTAGCTCCTGTTTTCCTCTGTGCTTTTATTCTAATATTAAATTTGTGATGTTTCTTCTCTTTGACTCCTCAGTTTCTTTACTTTAACTTCTCCAGTACCTAGAATTTAGGCATGTCACAGAGAAGGTACACTCTTCCTATGATATGTTAAGAAAATGGTGAAACTGATGTCTTTCACAGTTCATGGAAAGGTTGTTGCAAGCGGTGCCCACTAGTGTTCAAGGCAGAGAACCCTCCAGGTCTCAACGGTAAACAATAAGATACATCTGAGTTGGAAGCCAGATCCACAGATAGTACAGCATACATGTGACTCTGTAGAGATACCTATAAGCAAGGATCTCTCCTAATATACGCAGGAAAGGTGTCATTACCTGGAGACTTGTGAAGTATTGGGTGATATCCAATGGGGATATGGGAATTACACAGCTTGTCTGAGATCAAAACTAGCATTAAAGCACAAATAGCTTGGAACCCATTGGAATTGGATCTTGTACAGCTTGCATAGATAAGACACTAATGGGACCCAGTTTTAGAAATCTACACTAGGTTTATAAATAGGCCTTCCAGATAAAAGACAAGATGCCCATTTACTGTTGAAATTAACGCTGAATAACTTCTGTATAAATGTGTCCCAAATATTGTATGAAACATAGTTATACTAAAATAAATCACATCTGAAATTCAAATGGAATTGGGCATGCTATATTTTTATTTTCTAAATGTGTAACTTTATTTATAGAGAAAGTAAGAAATTGCTTATTTCCACTAATTTTAGGATCCAATATTCTTTTATATGTGTGCATGTCTATAGTGTATATGTTGTATGTGCACATGTTGTATGACCATGTGTGCATGGAAGCAAAGGAGGATGTCCAGTGTCTTTCTGTATTATTCTCCCTTTGTTCCTTTAATACAGGGTCTCTCCCTGAGGAGGCTGGCAATAGAAAGCCCCAAGAATCTTGCTGTCTCCATCCTCCATAGTCCTGTCTTTAAAGGCTCCTCTTTGGCCATATTCAGCTTTTTATGTAGGAGCTAGGCATTTAGGCCAAAATCTTCATGCTTGCATAACAGTTGATCTTATCCACTGAGCCATCTCCTCAGCCAGTATTTGATGTTCTTGTGAGCAATCTGATGGTGGAAATAAAGACAGATGGAACTTGGAGGCGTAAAAATCATGTGAACTTGCTTCTTTTGCAAAATGGATATAATAAAAATAGGTATAAGCTGGAAAGATGACTTAGCCATTAACAGCATTTGCTGTTCTTGCAGAGGACAGTTCCCAGCAATGTTGGGCAAATCACAAGTCTTTAGCGCCATTTCCAGGGACATACATACACACACACAGACACACACTTACACAAAATCTTTTTATTATTATTTGTTTGTTTTAAAAGTCAATATGTCTATTTGTAGCAAATGTTGAATAGTCCACTTCCTGTGTAGGAAGTGTTGAGCACGTAGCTCTCCTATTAAAGGATGTCTGAGCCCAGAGCCAGCCTACCAAGAAAGAACTGAGTGCAGGCCCCTCCCATGTAGAAAATGTGGTGAACGTTCACCTCCAGTGTAGGGAATGCAGGGCACAGATGCCTCTTGCATAACAAGTCCTGTCAGTAGGCACCTTCCCTGTGTGAGCTGCGGAACCCAGGCCTTTAGCCTGCATGCCATGCCGAATCCAGGTGCCTCCTGTGTAGGAAGTGCTGGGCACAGGCTTGGCACATAGCAAGTGCTCAATGGATTGCAACCATCATGACAGTCAGGGGTTCACGAAGACAAGGATGTCTTGTGAAGTGTGTGAAGAAATAAGGCAACATCCTTGGTATAGTAGCACATCCTGAAACTTCACCACTGTTCTTCACGATCCACTTCCCACCAGGAGCTCAGCATCCACTGAGCTTCCGGTATGACATGCAACCAGAACACAGTGGCAGGGACACAGCCCACAGCAGCTGTGTGGAGACAACACACCTTAAAAAAAATTATTGATTGTTTACGGATTTCACGTCATGCATTTATTCTGATCCCATCCATCTCCCAGTCCCTTCGTATCTTCCCTCTGCCCTTGCAACCTCCAAGCAAAAGTAAAACAGAATAAAATTTAAGAGAAACTAATCTCATTATGCAAGACATAATGTGACATAGTGAGTCACACAGTATGCCTTGAAGATGTGGCAGCAGGAGAGCTGACCATGACCCCTTACACCTCCCCCAGCTCCTCTGCCATGGGGTGCTGTGGATGATGGAAAGATGGGCCCCACAGCTCCTTGCCACTTGCCACCTGAATCAGGGCAGGTGGGAGAGGTGGCCTGGGGGCACGAGAGTGAGAGAGCCAGCCCTGCTCCCCATCAGTTGCAGCATTGCAAGAGTGGGCCCAGCACCTCAACTGTGCAACACAGTAGGGCTTGCTCTGGAGGTACAGAAGAGCCTGCCACATGAGAATAGGAGAACTGGTGCTGCTCCCTGCTGCCTGCTGCTTTGAGTGAGCTAGAAGGGCCAGTGCTGGAGAGCTCACCCTGGTGGTGAGGGTAAGGGAGAGCTGGCTAGCTGACCAACCCAGCTGCCATCCAGGCCCAGAACCAAGACAATGAATTAGCTCACAGTGATATTTACCCCATCTATGAACTGCTGGAGCATATAAAGGGGCCAGTCCTGCAGATCCAAAGCTGCCAGGATCTCCACGGCACTAAGCAACAACAGGATATCCAAGCAGAGACTCAGTGAGGGCCCGATATTGGTGGCCTAGCAGAAGCCAGATGCCTGGAACTAGGCCAATGACTCACGGCAACGAACACTTGCAAGTAAAGATGTACGGACTAAGGAGCGTGCTCTGTGACACGCTTTCATTCTAAGGTGAAGCGGAAGAGCTTCACGAGTGCCATTTGTGCCTTTGACAAATGGGAGGTTGACGACACATGGACGCGGGTGTGGAGCATAAAACAGCATTTAGTAATCAGGTCCTGGAGAAGGAAAAGCTGCTCTCTAGGTCACTGTCTCTCTGGAGCCAGGCCTTGAAGGACTGGAAACTGCCTGTCTGGGAATTAGGAAAATGAAGACCTGTCAGGACAACCTGTTAACACCATTTTAAGACAGACTATTTTCTTGATGCTTTTATTTGGGAGCCCAGGATATGGGATTGTATTCAGCAAATAGCCCTAGCAAATGTAATTCATCAGATTTTGATGGAAAACCTTTCTTCTTGGTTATAAACATCTAAATAATCCATAGTGAACATCGCGAGTTATTGGAATCTCCAGTGTGACTTTAATATATTCCTTCCAGGAGAATGTGGCCATGTTTTCTGAACCTTTATTGGAAAATGAAAGTCTCCTATAAAATGTATTTCAGATCATTTAACTTTTCTATCCTCTGTTATGAGCCAATGAATTTACGCATGCCAGCAAGTCAAGCTAAACCTAAATACTTTAGCCTGAGATTAAAAGGCTCAGTACGTAAATTGGGGTTAATATAAAAACCGAATGTATTCTTGCATACGCCACTGCTGTCACTTTCACAAAATGATGCCTCTCAGAGGTGGAGGATAGGTACACTGGGTGATTTCTTTTTTTAAAAGAATTATGTCCTCAGAAATCAGTCCCAGATGGTTCTGTTGTTATAAATTAAGGTTGATCAAAGAGACACAGCTCCCTAAGGACTCTTATCTCTGGACATTAAATCAAGTGCCTGCCATTGCATTTTTATACCTCTGGTCCATGCTGTCACCAGTGTTAAAAATTGAGACAGATTGATGAGCTGTAACAGACAGTTCACAAGACACCAGTTTCCGCTGTCTGGGTTACCTAGGGAGTCTAAAAGCATAGGAGAAACTCTACACTGGCCTGGGGGTACCCTGGAAATTTGAGAGCCATAATGATGTTCCACAGACTGATCCCGAGTGCTATCCAGCAATTTTTCGGCTTCTAGAACTTTCCCTTCAGCAGGGGGCTGGAGGCTCATGAGTCTAAGCAAGTAAAAAGTCCTTGGGAAGGTGAAACTTATAAAAATCCACATGGGACTTCTCCTGAGGGTTACAGAAGCAGTAAATGCCTTGAGGGCTTGGTGGGGGACTAGGACTGAAGGAACTGCCAAGATGGGGGTTTTCCATCTGTTTAGCAGCCTGCAGGTCTGTCATGGGTGGGGATAAGTAGATGGGTGTGTCGTGTTGCCCTAGGAAGTCTCATACAATATAGGGTAAAAGGGAAACTCAGTCGCTGTGTGAGACTAAGTATGTCCTCTGAATTGAGGCAGTCAGTAGGCAGGAGCATATATTGCCATCTGTGCCTGCTAGACAGTGAATTTCCCAGGGACAGGCTGAAATGAATTAAAAAGGGTCGGTTGGCCTGCCCCCCACCCCTATCGCCCCCACTTGAAAGCCACATTTACCTGCAAACACAAATGGCTTCTCCTTCTTCTTGACCAAGTGTTTCCAACACCCAAAGGGCCCCCTTCCCTCCTGAGAAAGAGTCCTGATGTGTAAACTTTTGTTCTGCTGGAAGAATGACCTCCAGTGATGAGTCACAAGATTGAATGTTAGGTGTAAAAACCCCTTGGGCTGCACTAGGGTGCTGTGATTGCAGTCTTTTGATGTTAAAAACTGCCTTCCTCTGTCTTTCCCAGGTAGGAGCCTGCTCTTGGTCAAGGAATCACTATATTCTCTTTTGTTTTGTTTTGTTTTTGTTCTTTTGTCTTTTGTTTCTTGAGACAGGGTTTCTTTGTGTATTTTGAATTGTCCTGGGATTCACTTTGAAGACCAGGCTGTGAGTTTGTGGCCAGCCTGGTCTACAAAGTGAATTCCAGGACAGCCTGGACTGTTGCATAAAGAAACCCTGTCTTGAAAAACAAAACAAAAACAAGAAAGAAACAAAGAAAGAAAAGCTGGCAAGAAACAAGCCAAGCTAAGGCTGGGCATTTTATAATTAATAATAAGCCTCCATGCCATGATTTGGGAGCTGGGTGGTGGGTCCTCCAAAAAAGCAAAAGAGTAGAAGTCAAAAGAGTCAAACAACCAACAGAATTTTGGCCGTCCAACGTTTGGCTACAGTAAAAGAAAACCAACAACTACAATCTGGTTTATTTGTGCTGCAGACGAAGCCCCGGGCCTCCTGCATGCCAGGCAAACTCTATCAGCTAAACGCTACACACAGCTAATTATGACTTTTGAATCTCTGATCTGGGTGTTTATTCCTTTTCTGGCCTTGCTGCCAGCTTTCTGGTGATGGGAAAGTGGGGTGAGGGAGAAGAACTAATGTTCACTACTCCTTCTAAGAAAGCCAGGGTCTGGAGTTACAGAAAAGGGAAAGAAATTATGCACAGATGGAACAGGCATTTGACTGTTCAGTAACTAAAGTTCTTAAGAAGATTTAGCAAACAACTACTTGAGACAGTGCCATGCATTAAGACTTGAAGGGAAATGTTTGGAGAAAACTTATAGATGCCTGGCAACAGTCATCCTGTTCCTATCTTATAGCTAACCTGCTTTGTTGACATCCTATCTTATTGACATCTTGCCTTGCAGTCTTCCTATCTCTATCTCCTGCTCTCTCAGGCACCTGGGATGTTCTTACGGGAGCAGGCTGGCTGCTGATCCGGAGATTTGTTTAAAACAAACAGGACATTCCCCCGGGAGCATGCTAGCTGCGGGTTTTGAGGAGGGGGTCTGTGGGGTCTTTCAGCTACACACAGCTAATTATGACTTTTGAATCTCTGATCTGGGTGTTTATTCCTTCTCTGGCCTTGCTGCCAGCTTTCTGGTGATGGGAAAGTGGGGTGAGGGAGAAGAACTAATGTTCACTACTCCTTCTAAGAAAGCCAGGGTCTGGAGTTACAGAAAAGGGAAAGAAATTATGCACAGATGGAACAGGCATTTGACTGTTCAGTAACTAAAGTTCTTAAGAAGATTTAGCAAACAACTACTTGAGACAGTGCCATGCATTAAGACTTGAAGGGAAATGTTTGGAGAAAACTTATAACTAGGAGTGGTAATTGCTGTACTCTGAATGCTGGGGCTGCAGGACCCCGAGGCCCAGGTCAGCCTGAGCTTCATGCTATAAGGAGAGACACTAATTCACAACATAAAAAATAAATAATAGAATACAAAATGAAAGAACATATTCCCACGTTTGCATTAGATGTTTTAAGACTGGAAGTGAAGTGACAGAAAACTTAGAGCAAGGACAAAGTTCTCCTAAAAGCGTTCAGCTCCCCTCTAAATTGAGCGTTTTTGATAGTCTGCCAGGTGCCGAGTTCCTCCCAGGTTCCTGAGACAGAGCAGCAGCACGGTGAAAATAAGCAGCTGGTCGCACTTAAAATATAGGTTGAAAATTAAATGATACTGGAGATCTTGCCAATTATAAACATGTCCTCTAATTTTGGAGATGTGACAACTTTTTTCTGAGAGCTACACATCTAAAGAAAGATGAAGGTCACATCAAGGCACAGTACAAAAGTGAAATCTAGTTAAAGTTGCTCACCTGTTGAGCCGAGCCAGGGTGGCCGTTTGCTCATTTACCAGCTGGTTAAATGTCCATAGCCCAGATGAACGTTTTTGGATATAAAAAAATGCTCCAAATCTGTGATGTTCAAACCTGGAATTTTCTCAGACAAACTAGGTAGCAATAATAATAATAATGATAATAAACTGAGAAATTGACTCCAAACTACATGACCCAAATCAAAAGAGCTGGTGTGAAGGCAGGATGACAAATATGTCTAACTTTCCTAGGTTATTTGTAACTGTGACTGGTATAAAGAATGGAGTAGGGTAGCGATGAAGATGGCTCAGTGGTTAAGAGCACTCACTGCTCTTGCAGAGGACTCAGGTTCAGTTCCTAACACCTGTGTGGTGGTTCATAACTGTTTGTAACTGCAGTTCCAGATGTGAGATCCTCTTCTGGCCACTCTGTAGGCACTGTATGCCTATGGCTCACATACATATACACAGACAAAACATTTGGATGGGTAAAATAAAACTAAATCAATCTTTGATAAACAGAAAAGGAAGAGCAGGGGTTCCACAGAAAGGAAACTGAGATGAATTTCCCCCCAGATGGACTTTTCTTTTTAGGACAGTTAACTTCAATGCCTGAGAGAGAAAGCACACCTGCAGGCCCAAGGAAGGGTTTCTTTAGGAGGGACAGCCATTGTGAGCTGTCAGCATGGCAGGGGTCCTGAATGGATGTTGTCTTTAGTTTCTAGAATATTAGGCAACAGAGAGCATCCTGGCCAAGAGCAGCTTTAAGGGACCCTGAAAGAAGGTGTGGCAGCCTGGTTACCCTAGTTCACATCAGATTCCAAGAACCAAGCAAGTTTCTTATTTTTGGTTTGCAGAAGAGGCAGGATGAAATGCCATAGCACATGACCTGGCTTACATGTTGGAAGTCACAGGGCACAAATTCAATCATAACTCAAGGTGATCTCACAGTTCCAAGGGAGAGGAGGAACAGCTACAGGATCATAGCATGCCTGTTTGTCAACTCCACCCAGGGAGGAGCTGCGGTCGGTGGCTTGGAGTGGGGAAGAGGATCAGCAGGTAGGCAGGCCATCTCACCATAAACAGAACTGGTACCTTATGGTGTAACTGTCGGTGCCCCCTGTGTACCTCCCATTCTCCTCTCTGCTGCTTTTGGTGTTCCCTGATTATCTGATCTGGTGGTAGAGAAGTTTACCTCAGGAGTTTGAGAAATATCCAGGCACTGTTCTTTCCAAACTTAGACACATGTACCATGGAGAACACATGCTATATCCACACGTAGTATGGTGAATGGCCTGGGCATAAAAATACGTAATGCTGCACATCAAAATGGTCAATGCTGCACATCAAAATTTCAAGTCATCTAAGAGACAAGCTTCCAGTCTCACCTATGAGGGATTATCTACACTTCGTCAGCATCTGAGAATGTCCATGAAAAAGTCTCTTGATTACATATATTGAAGTGGGAAGATATTTTAAGTGTGGGAGGCACTGGTCCCTGGGCTAGGGTCCCAAATCAACTGAGTACCAGCATTCATCAGATCTCTGCTTCCTTACTGAGGCTGCCGTGAAATCAACCCCTCAACTCCTTGTTACTGTGACTTCCCGACCTTATTGGACAGTAACCTGGAACTATGATCCAAAAGAATCCTTCTGCTCTCATTGTCTACCATCACAACAAACACAGTATAGTGCCCTTGTGGTGATTCCAGGGTGTGGCATAGTTGAAGGAATGTTGGGTGAGGCTGATTGTTTGTTCCCAGCCACCTAGGTCACAAAATAACCACACAGAAATTATATTATTTAAATCACTGCTTGGCCAATCACATAAGCATATTTCTGGCTAACTCTTACATCTTAAATTAACCCAGTTCTATTAATCTGTGTCTTGCCACATGGTTGTGGCTTACTGGCAAGGTTCTGGTACATCTGTCTCCAGAGGAGTTTACTGACATGGCTTTTCACTGACTCTGCCTACTCTCTCTCTACATCTTTCCAGTCTGTCTATATTCTGTTAAGCCATTGGCCAAAGGCAGCTTCTTTATTCATGAGCCAATAAAAGCAACCCATATACCAAAAGACTTCCCACACCATTTCCCCTTTTTTGTTTAAATAAAATACTTTAACAAAGTAAAATTACATATAAGTAAACAGGTGTCAAGAAAGAATTACAGTTACAACATTTATATCTACTTTATCTTTTATCATAACAAACGAAAACTATAATTATAACTATCTATTCTTCAGCTCCTTCAAAGACCCCAAAAGGGTATAATATTACCTAAGTTAACAGGAAGTGCATCATTAGCAACTTCCAAAACTTTAGAATTGACAGAGACATCTTTCTGCCTGGACAGTCACCCAAAGTTCTTCTGTAATATTGGGGCACCCATCTTCAGCCTACTGGCCCATAGTATCTGGTATATTTTTTTTCAGGAAGCAGGAAATTTCAAAGACAGTTTCACCTATATTGGCAGTTTGTCAGTCACTTTTTTCTGTGTCCTGCCAAATGTCTGGCAGACTCTTTCCTGAATCAGGAACCACGAATGACTGTCTCACCTTCTTTATGCAATTTTAGCAGTCATTTTTCTGTGGGTCCTGCAGGTCCAGTAAAGAAGTTCAGGCAAAAACAGTTTCTTGCCCAAATGGCTAACAAATTCCATAAGGAGCCTCTTTATGCCCATCATCCTCTTGAAGTAAATTTGTGCTGCCAGGAGCAGATATGTTTCATGTCATGAAAAGTCCTAAGTTATTAAAACATTTTAAATGCCATATTCTGTAGTCTTTGAAAGACCCAAAGAATATTTTTCCATCTGAAATACATCTCTGTACATCTAGAAAACCTAACTAACATGACGACAAACTTGACTATTATAGATGATTATCTATTAACCTGTATTTCTTAATTATCCATTACATTTTTAAATGAGCTACAGAAACACAATACCTTAAATAAGAGCAGAAATATACATATAACAAAATTGACCTTAAATTTGTATTAATAAACCACAATCCATACCAATGCAAATCTCTATTGCATATTCCCCTTTAGATGTAAAGAAACCTTTATTAACAATATTTGGGAATATGGGCACGCTTCCTACTTCTTGTTAGCCAAAATAATTTTTGGGGGGGTATTTATAATGACCTTTCAGGTGGTCTTGGTCCATCAAGCCATGTTAGTCTGGAAGGAAGGCATGAGTTTCAAAAGAAAAACCTCTTTTCCAAAGCAACAAATCCTTAGACCCAAATTTTGAAGTCAAGATACCTCTTAAACATATATATTCGCTTAGCTTAGTAGTCTGTACAAGGAAATATCTCTTTATACTTAGCTCATGCTCATTTACAGTCAAAAATTCAAAGAAAACATAATAACATACATAATCCAGACTCTCTATGTAAGAGAGTAGTTGGGTGTGGTGGCACACATCTTTAATATCAGCACTTGGGAGGCAGAGGCAGGAAGATCTCTATCAGTTCAAAGATAGTCTGGCTTACAGAGTGAGTTCCAGGATAGCCAAAGATACACAGAGAAACCCTGTCTCTAAAAACAAAAAAAATCAGGATAAAAGATGGCAATACACAGAAAGTCTGGATACTGCATGTTATTGCATTGTCTTTGAATTGTCTAATGTCTGAGGAAGGAGCAACAGCTACTGAAAGACATTTGATTATAGTTGCTGCTGGATTAATCCAACATATATATTTTGAAAATGCCTTAACTTCAAAATTTAAGTCAAAAGATATACTACTTTGGAGAAGAGGTTTTGCTTTTATTTCCATAGGAAATGAGAGCTGTGGATTCATTCTGGGTTAAGAAAAATCATGTTTGATCAAGGAAGACCCCCTGAGAAATCTCTGATAGGAGCAGATGGCCCAGATGATCCAACATTTTAGATCTCTGTTGGAATTTTCTCTGAATTCTACATCCAGAACAGACTCAAAATTGTTGGTTGAGATGATCAAGCCTCACATAATATTCCAGTCAGGATTTGACCATAATTTCTTAGGTCCCCATAAGATTACCAGTTGCACCCCAATCAGCAGAAACTAGCCTAAAAATCTATGCCTGTATTCCCCCCAAAATGGATTATGGATGTTTTTCTTTGTTTCAATTGGTTACAAGTTATTATGGATAATGGTCAGGAATAAAGCTAAACAAAGGAATTAGATTCAGAGTTTTTGTTTAAAAAAAGGGGGGGATGCTCTGGGACAATGGGCTTATACTATGTTAAGGTTTGTTATTTGTATTAGTTTAATAATATGCTGATTGGCCAGTAGCCAGGCAGGAATTATAGGCAGGGAAAGCAGAACAAGAGAATTCTGGGAAGAGAAAAGGCTCAGTCTGCAGTCATCACCCAGACACAGAGGGTACCTCACTGATGAGAACACCTCACTGATAAAATGTACCAAGCCATGTGGCTAACACAGACAAGAATTATGAGTTAATGTGAGGTATAAGAGGTAGTTAACAAAAGAGCCTAAGCTACTAGGCCAACCAGTTTATAATTAATGTAGACTTCTCTGTGTTTCATTGAGACTGAACATGTGCAGGACTGATTTCTCAGTGTTGAAGTGTTAACTGTTAACACATGTGCAGTTTGAATACAAAAAAAGCTCTAGCAAGGGACACAAACTCATGCTATGTTAAGTGGTGAGCTGAGAAAGGGGTCAGGTGGGGACATGAGAGGATTGGGGGGTTCATGTCCCCTGTGTGCCATCCAACAGAAGCCGTATGGAAATAGGTTAGACTGGCCCTTTTTCAAAAGTAAAAGATATGGATTGCATTTTTTATGTGCACCCTGCCAATTTTTAATTTTTGGCAACAATTTCACTTTTATAAAAATGTTCTGAATAAGCTTAAGAAAACCTGTCTATGATCTGGATTCAGCCAAGGAGATTGACAATTTATGATTTTTCTCTTAGGAGATTCCTTCATGGTAGTATAGCACATTTTATTTTTACATTTTTATCCTTTGGTGTATGTGATGTGCATCTGTGCATTTGTGCATGTTAATGTGACACGCATGTGCCACTGAGCCTATGTGCTGGTTGGAGGACAATCTCAGGGACTGGATCTCACTGTCTTCCTTATTTGACAGTGTCTCCAGCTGCCTGTACTGTGTACCACAGGCTAGCTAGTCAAGAACACTTGTGGACTCTCTTTTTTCCACGACTTTCCCAGCTCACTGCAGGAGCTCAGGGGTTATAGATGGTTAACACTGAAACCTGCTTTATGTGAATTCTGGGGATTGGAACTCAGTTTCTCATGCATCTGGGGCAAGTGCAAAGACCCACTGACCCATTCTCCTAGCCCAGTGCCCTATATTCTCATCTAACTCAGATGCCCTTTTCCCAGAAACTTCCTTTCTCTTTGCTCTCATGGGAATGTGAACTTGCTGTTCCTCAACTGCTTATGGGCAGTTGGGGGAACTTTGCCTCTGTGTTCATAGCCTTAGCCTTTGTGCAGATATTAGGCAGGTACCCACAGATACCCTACCTTAGATTCCCTCCTTGAAGAATGAGTGTTAGTTCATAATGCCATATATTAAACACCCACACTGAATTTTGCAATGCTCATGGATTCATGATGAGATAATTAGCAATTACTTCACTTCCCACTGAGCGGGATGAGCTTAGGATTAGCTTCTCTCAGTAGATTACACATTAGAGAGAAAAATGTCAAACAGCAAAGTAAAATGGGATGCTAAGTCTTCCCACACAAGCATTGCCACCGTACTAATGAGCCAGCTTTTCTGTCACACTTGCAACTAGCGGGAGATGACCTAAGAATAAGTCATAGGAGCTTTTCATTGGAAGAACTTTACTTTGTCTCTAAATATAAGTGGAAAAGTGGGTCAATTGGCACTTACTGAAGCTATTTTAGTTCAACTAGAGAAAATCAACTGCATTTTGAAAATAAACTTTGGAAAAATTAGTCTCCATATTTTACATGGAATTAAGAAAAACACTTTACTTTGAAGTCAATAACTCCCCCCCCCCTTGTGTGTATGGGGGGAAGCAAAGGACAAATTTGGTTGCCAATCCTCAGAAAATGTCTAGACTCAGTTTTGACCCAGGTTACTTAACTAACCTGGAACTTACCAAGTAGTCTAGGATGGGCAGTGAACTTGTCCCCACATCCCTACACTGGAATTACAAATATATGCCACCGAGCTTGCCAAGCAAGCACTTTACTGAGCCAGCCCCTAAGTCCAGTTTTTAACTGAAGAAATACTTCTGTATCTCTGCCATGTCATGAGACCACTCTTTCGCAGTCTCTTCATCTCTTGCTGTTTCTCTCCCTGTATCTCACAACATATTCCTGCCTTATATTTAAAATCAAATGGTTATAGGACTAGGCAGCAAGGCAGAGGCAGGCTGAGGGAAGCAGTCAGATTGCTAAATTCTTGATGTCAGTCTGGCAGGGCACATACACTTATCTAGCATCCACACTTGGTACCACATGCAGTACCTCCCCATATAACTGTGTTGAGAAGAAAGCCTTTATGGATGCATCTATGTATGGGCGTCATTTTAGCCCACTTTCTGCTAGCTATAACAGGGTTATGTTTGGATGTTAAATGCCCACATAGGTTCATGTGTTTGAATACTTGATCCCCAGCTACTCGTGCTGTTTGGTAAGATTGGGGACCCTTGAGAAGGTGGAGTGTTGGTGGGGAAGTAGGTTCACTGGGAGCGGGACTTTATAGCCAGTTCCATTTCCTGCCCACCCTCTTTATCCTCACCAGTGGACTTGCCCCTGCTTCCTTGTTTTCCCCTCAGTGATTCAATGCATCCCCTGAAAATGTACCCCAGAATAAACTCTTTCTTGCTTTGACTCTCCTCACGTACTTGTAGCCTGAAAGATAAAAAGTAAACAATACACTGGATAGTTCACATTATAAACCATCTTAATTTGGCTAGTGATCTTGAAGGTTCACGCTATTTTCTGGGAACTTAAGATAAGGAGACAAAAGTGCCAGTTATTTGCTCCTGGAAGCCCTTTTGTATCTGTAGCTAAGTTAAGTCTATGTTTACTGTAAAACTTCAGTTTCTGTTTCTCAAAGCTGGCCTGTGCCACACCCCAGTACCCTTAGAACATTCAGTAACAAATGTTATAGAAGATTTCCTTAATTTCCTGTTCTTGCTTCTGTAACCACGCTTGCTGGTAAAACCCCCTACCCTATGTATTGCCCTATAAAAGGACCTGAGAAGCTGTTTCAGAGCTGGTCACCAGGCTTAGGGGTCGACAGCTGTTTCTTCAGCTCTGATGTGTACATGAATTAAGCTTTCTTTATTTTGACCATAATTGGGTCAGTGATCCTTCTCCTGGTGTCGCGACCTTATCTGGTAAGAGTCGTGTGTTACTTTAAATTCACGGGCAAATTGGAAGGGAAGCAGAAACGTGGGAGAAGTAGAATAAAAGTAAATTTGCTTCACAGAAAACCACCTTGATGCTCTTAACCCAGTCCCAGTGTCTCAAGAAGTAAGCTCTCTGTTAGGGCTCTTTGGTGTGTGTGTGGGGGGGGGTGCGGGGAGATTGTCTATTTCCTCTGAACTGAAGAACTCTATCCTAGGGAGAATAGAGAATCTAGAGAAATTTCAATACCCAGGAATCAAATGAAACTTGAAAAAGTTTGCAGGTTCACAAGGTCCCTCCAAAGATATAAGAACAGAAAGCAATCTCAAGGAGCAGAGATCCTTTGGTGGGAGCTGCCTTCAAGTTATATAGGAAACTCCAAAGATGCATTTCAAAATTTCCCTGCAGTTGTCATCCATGTTGAGTGGGTTTCAATGATGAAGCTACCTTTAGTTGCCCCTGGTTGCTAACAGTAACCCTTCCTTATGCTGTGAGCAAGCAACCCCTTACCCCTGCTCCTATAATTTCAGCAAACTCACTGGTTCACTAACATGGAATTCGACTCAAGTGGACTCTTTTATGCAGTCTGTCATTGGTGTCCTATCTGGGCGAACTGATGTTTGTTCATGGCATCCCAGGGGAAAAAAATAACCTCACAACAAGATCCATAATTGTCTTAGTTAATATTGATGATCAATCTAACAAGAGCTCCAACCACAAAAGGTCTGGAAATGTCTGTGAAGTGGTTTCAAGATTAGATTAATTGAGATGAGAAAATCCAGCCTACGCACAGGAGGGTCCTTCTATGGGCAGGTGTCCAAGACAACACACACACAAAAGTAAACGAGCATCAGCATCTATTTCTTTTTCATTCTGCTGCCTGCAGATGTAACACAAGCATCTGCCCCAAACTCTGCAACCATGATGGCCCCAGAGAGAACACATCTCACAAACGCGTCCTTTCCTAATTTGTGTTTTATCAGCTCTTTGACCACAAGAATGAGAAAAGAAATTAGAATAATTGTCTAAGACTCAAACATCTTCCCCATTCCCAACTCTGACACTGCTGAAAGCTTTGACATGAGTTTTAGTGGAGACAAATCACATTTGAAGCATACCATTTACTGTTTCTTACTTTCCACTGGTCATGCTCCAGGTCTAGCCTCTTCCCTCCTTCCTGTACTCTCCCTGAAAGTAAGGTTGTCACACATTAGTTATTCAGCTCTGCTGTCAGCTGCGGGTTTAACCAATCATGTACTCTGGATTGTGGATTGTCATTCAAGTTTACAAGTGGTAGGGAGAACCACAGACAGATGTGCCCAAACCTGTGCCCAAACAGGAACCCTATGATTTTTGGAAGCTGTGAGGTAGAGCGAAAGGCAGCAGCTGTGAGACGGAAGACAGGGAGGACTCAAGACAGCTGTGATGGATGCATGCGGGTCAAGTAGCCGCTGCAGCTACTGCCATTCGGCTTGCAAGGTTTGAAACCAAGGCAGCAATTGACACCTGGTTGCGGGTTGAAGGCCAACACCACAATAGATAATTAGTTTCAAAGGAGCAGTAACATTTATTTTTGTTAGAAGAATTGATGCAAGAATATATTTCCTGTCTCAGGAAGGTTGTCCAGCTCCACTGACCTGTAATGGTCTGTTCCACTAAATTATTTCAGTGGGTTTCACTATTTATTCTAAAGATTTGCTTTATTTAATCCAGAGCTTTTGACATTTACACTGTCTGTTTCTGATGAAGTGGGAGTTTTGGAAGGGGAGCGCCAGGTTCTAGGACCATTCTGTTCATGGGCAACATGACTGGACTCTGTTCTCTTCATTCTTCCTGGAACTTATTAGGCCTCATCCTTTGAATAACAGTCATATGGGACCAACAAGTTGGCTTAGCAGGCAAAGGAACTTACCATCAAGCCTGATGACCTGAAATAAAACCTTGAATTCTGCACAATAGAAGCAGAAAACTGGCTTCCAAAAGTTGCCCTCTGACCTCCAAACTTGTGCCATGGCATATTCACACCCACATACATACACACATTACAGATAATTACAGTGTAATTTTAACATTTATTTATATAACATATAAAACAGTTATTTATATAACATTTTAACATTTATTTATATAACATATAAGACAGTTATAACATTATTTATATAACATATAAAACAGTTATTCTTGCAGGCTCATTAAGGTTCTGATTTTTATTTTCCTGATTCCTTGTGATTCTAAGCCCATTTTCATGCACAGGTTGGTCATTTATATGTCTTCTGAATAATGTCTTTTCAGGCCTTTTACTCAGCTTTAAGGATTATTTGTTGCTTCTTTTGGAATTTTGCTATTGAGCTTTATTAATGTCTCATATATCTGGAGTATTAGGTCCACATTAGGCTTGCAAACATCCATTCCACTCCATCTGTTGCTTATCACTTTACTGACAGTTTGCCTTAATACTTTTCTTGTTTAGTCTGATGGGAAGAAAGTTTAGTTTGAGGCAATTTTTTATTTGTTGTCTGATTTTGATACCCTTTTCTATTTCTCTCATACTCTTTCTATCCATTTGTCTATCTGTCTTTCTGTCTGTCTCTCTTCCTCCACACCCCTTCTTTTGAATGTACACATTTCTGTGCATGAAGACACAGGCCAGAATTTAACCTTGGGTGGCATTCCTCAGTCACCATCCAGCTTGTTTTCTGAGACAGTCTTTTGCCAGCCTAGACCTCACTAAGTAGGTGAGGCAGACAAGCCAGTGAGACTCAGGGATCTGCCCACCTCTGCCTCCTTAGTGTGGGCTACAGACGTGCAGCACCACTGCTGCTCTCTATGTAGATGCTGGGCATAGAACAACTCCTCACTCTCACAAGGCCAGCAGTTACTGACTGAGCTATCTCCATAACCCTTGCTTTTACAGCTTAATGAAAAATTGTTAATAAAAGGAATATTTGACAGCTTTTCTTTGCTTTCTTTCAGTAGTGTTACGATCTGGCAGCTTAAGTTTATATCTTCAGTACATTTTGGGTTGACCTTTGTGTATTTGGTGAGATAAGGATCCCACTTCTGCCTTCTGCATTTGAAATATAACTTTCCAAAACCAGTAGTTGGGTAAACATTTCTGTCTCTGTTGTGTGTTGTTGTCATCTTTGTGAATGATTAATTGACTGTCGCTGTATTTCCAGGCTTCCCATTATGTTTCATGGAGCTGCATGCTTATCTTATAATAGTATACTATTTGTTGGCATTTATTTTTTAATATATTATTAAATCATTAATTATGACTCATTTAGCTTTGCCTTTTACTCTTAAGATGACATTGGCTACTTGGGTATTTGTAGATTCCTCTGAATTGTAAACTTTCGCCAGTTTTGTAAAAATCAGTATTGAGAGTTTGGTTAAGAGTCTTCTGAGCCAGTAGGTCATTTTACATAATATGGGCATTTAAACAATATTTATCAACCTAATCCATAAGCATGCGTGTCACCCCATCTGTTCCATAGAAAACAGCAGGGAAGTTCCTCAGAAACAGTGAAAACAAAAGCAGCATATGATAGCAATAGCACTGTTGGGCAAGTGCCCAAAGGAAGTCAAACCTGGATCTTGAAGAGATGTCTGTACCCTCAAGTTTATTGTATCATCATTCAAAATTCCTATCCATTCCAGAGTAGAGGGATAACATAGAATTATGTGCAGATGCATACTAGTAATATCAATGAGAGTGGAGAGTATTTTGATAAACCAAGAAAGTTACAGAGAGATATGACATAGCCTTATTTATTAGTGGAATCTTAAACCAAGCATGCACAAGCAGAGAGTAGAGTGCTGGCTACCAAAGGTGTGCTAGGGTATGGAGACTGGGGAAATGTGGGCCAAAGGATTTGAAGCTTGTGGATGCAGAAGTTCCAGAGATTGAGAATCCAGGTGGAAGGCCACAGTGTCTGTCAAGCTCAGCTGAAAATTTGATGAACTTTAGAACCCCCCAGAGCATGTTTCAGCATCCTTTGTCCTTAACACTCTCTCTCTCTCTCTCTCTCTCTCTCTCTCTCTCTCTCTCTCTCTCTCTCTCTCTCTCTCTCTCTGTGGTTGATTAGTTTAATTGGGGGAAGACCTGTCTACTGTGGGTGGCATCATTCCCTGGGTGAGTTGTTGGACTCTGGAAAAAAGAGAATGTGAGCTGAACACTAGCATCCATTTCTCTCTGTTTACTGACTGAGCATGCAATGTAACCAGCTTCCTGAAGCCCCTGCTACCTTGACCCCATCAGGGTTCCATGCACTGAGCCATAAAAGACCTTTCTCACTCAGGTGGCCTTTGTCAGGGTATTTTATCACAGCAGTAGGAAAGTCAACTAAGATACAAAGATTTCCAAGTGTTCCATACTTTGAATTTTCTGAGTACAGTTTCTCACAGCACAGCTAATGATAAATATAAATAAATGAAACAGTAAGTGCGCGAGATGATAGGCAATTGGTTACTTAGATCTCTTAGCAGCACATCCATTTGTCAGTGGCAACACCGTAAACATGCACATGTGCCAGTTTTACCTCACTAAGCTAAACATGTTTTTGAAAGAGTAAATGCCGTATGAAACCTTACAGGATGAACTCATATGAGAGCTAGATATATAGTTTTAAATATTCTAGTGCCACTCAAACAAAAATTAAAGAGGACTCAGGAGGCAGCTCCCTGGGTAAAGTGTCTTCAGAATAAGCATGAAGACTTGAGTTTTGAGCTTTGGTGACCAGTGAAAATCAACTATTTCAGCAAATGCCTGTAGTCCCAACGCTGAACACACAAGGACAGAAGGATCCCTGGAGATCCCTTGCATCCTTGAGCAATTAGTGAGATCCAGGTTTAGTATGAGACCCTGTTTCAAATGTTAAGGTGGAGATGATAGAGGAACACATTCATTATAGACTTCTGACCTTCATGCACACACACTTACCTGTACCCACATTCATACATATAAGAACAAGCACATATGTTACACAAAGACAGCAACAAGAATATAAACTATTCAAAATTAATTTATATATTTTATTTAATATGATACATCACAGTAATTTTAATATATACTTTGCAGGAACTACCATTGAAATATTTTACATTTTGTTCTAAATAAAGCCTCTAATGTTTTTTTATACTTTCAGCATACTGCAGATTGCAAAAATACATTGAAATTGCTTCATGGCCATCAGTACTGACTGTGATGTTGCAAGCAGTCCCATAAGTAGGAATGAAACGGCTTGGAGCCAGTTTAATGAGTATGATGCTGGGTGAGAATAATTTTTCTCATGTTTTAGCATGTTCAGCCATCCAGAATATTTTAAGACACAATCCACTAAACTCTCACACCCAACAGTTTTAATTCCATGGGTCTACATCAGTTTCTAATGAGTTGACAGGCAATGCAAAGACTTTTAGCCCTGCAAACTTTTACAGTCACCCTGCTAAAAATGGGGATTTAGGGAATTTGTAAGGTGTTTCTGTTATTTTTTGGGTGGGGGGTGGAAGATGGGATCTGTTGTTTGTTTATGTTTTTGTTTTATTGTTGTTGTTATTGATCTTAGGTTGGCTTTGAACTTGTTAGGTAGCTGTGGATGTCCTTGAACTTATGGTCATTCTCTCCTCACTTCCAAAGCATTGCTACTATAGGGATGCACTATCGTGCCTGACTTACATGCTGGAGATAAAACCCAAGGCTCCATGAATGCTAGACAAATATTTTCCCAGCTGAGCAATGTCTTTATTTGGTATGGTAAGTCTTAAGGGGCACAAGGTCACACAGTTGCTGTGTGTGATTTCTGTGTCTCTTTATTGTAATTGAAATTTATGCTGTAGTATGAAAACCAGGTACTAAAATTGCATGCAAGATTCCAGTTTTGTTCCGTGGTAGAATGACCCACAATGATGAATTTTGGGGAGTAAGGCTCTTGTTAACTATTAGCAGGTGAACATACTTGGATATGAATCGTACATGCAGAACTATGTTTAGTTAATTTTGCATAATCTGTATTTCACAGTAAGACTCAAATCTTGCTTAACTTTCCTTTCACTAAGGAAAACATTTAGGCATAATTCAAGTAAACCATTACTGTGGGCACTAGAAAACTAATATGAACACTATTTAATTTATTTTCAAATATCTGTAAACTTTAAGGTAGGCTGTATCCCATATTTACTGATACATCTCATTTTTAATCAGTTGATTGTATTATCAACTTTGAAAATCAGGATATAGCAGTTGCCTCATCAATAGATGAAGGAGTAAATATCCTTTTATTCTATAGTATTTGAAAGTATAGTCATTGACTGCAATGTATATTACCTTACATTGTTAATCTGTGTCTTTGAATGTGTGTGAATCTGTACATGCATGTATGTGCACCAGCAAATGCGCACATGCTCATAGAGGTCAGAGGTCCCCACTGTTGTGCCTCAGGTGATATCCATCTATTTTGTTTGAGACAGAAACTTTTATTGCCTTGTGTAGCACAATTAATAAAAGCCCAGAGACAGAAATTGGAATTCAACCTGAAGGTCAGAAAAGTAAAACAGTCAGCCACTGGCTCTTACCTCCATCTCAGTCTGAAATGGCGATCCTGCCTCCAGGAATCTCAGAATGAAACTGTGTCTGTGAGCTGTCTCCTCCTTTCTTACATTACTCTCTAGTGCTGGGAATAAAGGCATGCACCACTGGTATTAAAGGCATGCACTGCCCGGTTTGTGTGGAAAACTAATGCGGCTCCTGGGATTAAAGGTGTGTGTCACTACTGCCTGGTCTGTAAGGCTGACCAGTAGGGCAAGTTTTATTCATTAAGTTACAAATGAAACGTCAGTACATCCTTGGGGCTGGTCGTGTAGATTAGGCTGACTGGAGATTGAAACTCAGGAATCCATCTGTGTATGCCTGTCCGGGGTTGGAATGATAAGGACATGTCAGCACACATAGATTTGGAGGGATGGAACTCAGAGTACACCTGTAAGGCAAGTACTTTACCAAGTGAGCCCTCTAACAGCCCTGAATATTTCAACATTGCTGACGTGGTATGAGAAAGGGCAAGAAAGCACATGTATATGAAAAAGTATTATAATTCTTGATAGCATGTTCATTTGTATATTTGGAACATAGGATAAAGTATGCTTCAGAGTAAAAGCTTGGATGCCGAGCCAGTTCCCTGTTTTACCTGTGCTTTGGGATGATGTGATTATAGAGTCCATTTCCATGCCTCCCCTAACACCACAGGAGCCTGGGGCTGAATTACAAACTGCCTGATGTTTTACATTCACAGGGCACAGTGTGATCTCATAAGGCATTGTAAGAAGAGTCGCTACACATGAATTTTTAAATGATTAGAAAGATATCTCTAGCGATGCAAGAAAAGAACCTTATGAATTGAACATTTTCTCAAAATTGGCCACACAAATGGAGAGCAAAACTTTAGTCAAGTGGAAAGTAATGTAGAATTATTAGTGTCTAACTGGCACACTTTTCCAAATTGCTCACTTCCATTGCTAACGTTTGGTCCCACGTCTAATTTTTGGATAGTTGACCATGGAGCCCTCTTTCCTGACTTGATTTTCATGCCACATGTAAGATAAACTGTGTGAAAGAATTTTATGCTATTGTTCAAGTCAGGAACTATGGCGCTCATGCTGACTGAGCTTGGGCTCGGTGCCAAGTACTTATTTCTCCAGTTCTTGCCGTATTCATCATATGAAAAGCAACTTCATTATTCCCATGTTACACAGGAAACTCTGAAACTCAGTGAGGGGAGTAACTTGCAAAATGCCCTTAAGGCCCCACAGCCTGTGCCTCTCCCCTTGCGTAGTTCTGGTCATCTGTGCACATAGGCCTGCTGTTTATACCTTTTACCAAGGAAAGTACTCTGTTTACTAGTAACTTTCCTCCTCGTTGTGACGAAACACCTGACAAGAAGCCACAGAGAACAAGGGTTTATCTGACTGAGACTTTGAAGAGCTACATCTCATGTTGCCAGAGAAGGCATGCTGGAAAGAGTGGGAGGCCACCTACTCATATTGCATCAGCAGCCAGGAAGCAGAGAGAAACAGGAACTGGGACTAGGTGATGCCTCAATTCCTCCCCTGGTGACCTACCTCCTCCTGTGGGGATCCATCTCCCAAAGGTTCCAAGTTTTCTCAAACAGTGTTACCAGCTGGAGGCCTTCAAACATAATTCTTCAGGGAACAGTTCACATCCAAACCACACTTCAAATATATAGGTTCCATAAGTCACATCTAAATGTAACTTAGTGGGTTCTAAAGCAGGAAATTAATAGTAGCACCACATCTCTCTTTCTTTGTGTCATTTCCCTACAAAGAAGACGCTTAGATATACTGGGGTGTTAGAACTGTACTACCCAGGCTGGGGGATCTGAATCTTTGGGGTTCTGCATGCAGGGCAAGGAGAAGGGCTTTTCCAGGTAACTACACAGCTCTTCCTTCCTTCCTTCCTTCCTTCCTTCCTTCCTTCCTTCCTTCCTTCCTTCCTTCCTTCCTTTCTTTCTTTCTTTCTTTCTTTCTTTCTTTCTTTCTTTCTTTCTTTTTTTTAAAGCCTTAGCTAGAAGGTGGAGGCTATCTCTACCTGACAGAGATGGAAGAACTCCTTAGTTTTTCATCTCCACAGTTTTGAGGTCACAAAACAGGCATGCATGCATTCTATATATATATTGCATATGTGTGTGTTTATGTGTGTGTGCGTGTGTGCATGTGCATGTGAAGATTGTACACATGCATGTGGAGACCTAAGGTTGATGTCAGGAATCACTCTCAGTCATTCAGCACCTTATTTATTGAGACAGAGTCTCACAGTCTAATCCAGAGCTTGTCAGTTTGGCTAGTCTTGCTTTGCCTTCCAATGCCAGAATTACAGGTGGGCTGCCGTGCAGAGTCAGTATTTTCATAGGTTCTGGGGACTGAAGCCCTCATTCTCATGCCAGCTGAGGTAGTGTTTTAACCACTGAGCAAGTCTCTCATACCAGAGCAGGACCAGAAAACAAAGATTGCTTCTTTTACTTGACACTTTGGAAAGCGAATTCTCATAAGTGCTAATGAATGAAACCATCCGATGCTCAGTTCACAAGGTAACAGATAAAGTAAATGGAAATTTGACCCTGAGGAATGAAATCACTGCTTATTACTTGTTTTGACATGAAACATACTCTTTAGCAATGAAAAACACTCTCCACATGTGTCTTTTGTAGTGTTTGGCCCTTAGTGGATAAATAGTAGCTATGACTCACACTTGCCATCATTGACTTATCCTTCCCCCAAAATATAGCTAGTTGTTCTTTGGATAGCACTGCCAGCAAACAATATTTATTTAAAACATTCATCAGACTCCTCAGAGAGAGTGGTTTATTCTGCTGAGAAATGATGATGTCTCCATGTCCTCCTCCTCCTTGACAACAAATCCACTACATCATCTCAGCAGTGCTCACTCTTCCCAGCTGATGATAGGTTACAAGCTATAAAGTGAACTGAGATACGGCTCATCAACTTGTGTTTTTCTTTGGGAGAGAGATGATATGAAACTATGCACGTTGAAATTTTGGGGGTAATAAATGACTTGTTTGAAGTCAACATCAATAGCATCCACACAACAAAGATGATGTGATGGATCACATTGTCATCTTGACCAGATCTAGAACCATCTGTTGGGGGGCAGGCATGTCTCCAGACATGTCAGTGAGGAATTATTGTGATTAGAGTAGACATGACTGTTAAGGATTATCTTAATTAGGTTAACTGAGGTTGAGCCACCTAAAAGTGTATACTACCAAAGTGTATACTGCCTGGAGACTTGAACTGTACACAAAGGAGGAAGCTAGTGAAGATCAGTGTTGATCTCTTTCTGCTTCCTGCCTGTGGACAAAATGTTACTGTGTCTGGAGGGGGAGGGTTGATGTGGGTGGGATTCCCATCTGTATGCTGTGAATGTCATTGGTTAATAAAGAATCTTCTTTGGGTCATTGCAGGGCAGAAGAGGGCAGTGTGAGAATTCCAAGCAGATAGAGGAGAAAGTAGCCAGAGTAAAATTGAAGCCATGTAGCCGCTCCAGGAGACAGATGCTGGATGCTGGACGGCACCTTACCGGTAGGCCACAACCATGTGGTAATACACAGATTAATAGAAATTGGTTAATTTAAGATATAAGTGCTAGCTAGAGATATGCTTACTCTATTGGCCAAACAGTATCGCAATTAATGTAGTTTCTGTGTGATATTTTCAAGTCTGGGTGGCCAGGAATAAACAAGCAGTCTCTTATTACAAGGTTTTATACATTAAGTTACTTGAAATGAATGGTCCATTGTAAATTCAGAAGGTCAGGGTTCCAGATTGCATTAAAAGAAGAAAATAAGCTAATCACAATCATTTATTTCTCTGCTTCCTGACACTCATGCTATGTGAGCAGCTGCTTCAATGTCCTGCAGCAATGCCTTCCCTGATATAAACATGATGTATGATATCCTCATTGTGAGCCAAAATAGCACCTTTCTTCTTCACATTGCTTTTGTTATGGTATTTTATCACAGCAATAGGAAAATAATATATCTGGTCATGTGGCTTGGCCCTCAACCTCAACTATTAGGGATCTGCTCCCTCTTTAGGTCTCTCTCTCATTTTTTCCCATTCTGTCCTCCATGAAAAAAATTGCACTGTCTACTTTTGCCGTTCTAATTCTACTGAGGTAACTCTTGCCAAGGACTCTGATAAAGTTAACTTTTTATCTAGCCACATCCCATGAAGTGCTTTCTCCTGGAGTTTCCTTCGGCCACACAATGTCCATATTTTCTTGCATTTCTCTGTTCAGGAAGCCACTTGTCATACTATCTTCCTTTCTCAGTCATTATAAGGTCTTCAAGCTTCCCCTTAGAAGTATCTCATTAAATAACACTGAGGGCTTGTATTAGGTAACCCCTCTTCTCGTTGTGAGGAAATACCTGTCAATAGCAACTTAAGAAAGGAAGTGCTCATTATAGCTCACAGTTTGATAGTGCACCCCATCATGACAGCAAAGATATGATGGGAGGAGAATAGGGTACGTCCTCTATTGGTTCAGCCTGTGGTAGCCCCCCAAACAAATAAACTCAAAGCATGTTACCTCAGCCTTTGGTAAGTTACTGTGTAAATCCTAGAAAATCCATGGACAAGAGGACCCGGAGTTTTTCTTTTTTAGAAGGTCCTCTCACTCTTTGTTGTTTCTCCAGCTTTCCCTCAATTTCTGTAAATAAAGTTTGTTTCCATTTTACTGACTCATAATCAGCATCTCTATATTTATTGTGAGTTGGTAAGATAATGAAATCAAAAGCCACTGTCTCAGGCTGACTTTTGGTGACAACTCAGTTTCTGGCACCCTAAGTCCCTGACCCAAGAAAGGGCCTATTATTTTCAAACCACGATCAACACCAAATAACCAAAATACCTGGACCATCACACTTTAGGCAAAAGTATTATTATATAGAAATGATGGAAGACTTGATTTTATTTAGTGCCTATACCAGCTTCTTTTCTAGTAAATGAGACTAAATACGTAGAAGAAACAACTTGAGGGGAAGAAAGATCAGTTTTAGTGGATCCAGTCCACGGCTGCTTTGCGCCATCAAAGCAGAGCATCACGAAGGTGGGAGCTGTCAGGGAGGAGCGTTAGTACCTCACCGTAGTTGCGGATGATGAGGATGAGAGAGCTAGACAGGAACAGATCAGGGATAGTCCCAGGCATGAAGGCCCATTGGTGACCCAGAGTCCAACTTGCTGGGGATCAAGTCTTCAAATGTGAACCCCTAAGGAACATTTTGCATTTAAACTATAACAACGGGGCGAGTCATCGCTCTGTAGGCAACTAAACACTTAAGAGTAGAGGTGTAGTTTGAGTCACTGTTTCTGTGGACTCAGTCCATGGCTGCTAGGCCCCTTTGCTTCAGGCTTGTGACCATTCACTCTATCATGTTGGGAAGGCAAGGCAGATGAAGAGAGTTCACAACATGGTTGCTGGGAAGTGAGAGGATAAAGAAGAGGCCAAAGTCCTAATATCCTCTTCAAGGGAATGTGCTCACTGGCCCATTTCCCTCTCACTGTGCCTCATCTTCCAAAGATGCTACCACTTTTTAAATAATACTAAAGGCTAGACACCAAATTTTTAGTACACAGAGTACTTTCAAAGATATGAAGATCCAAACCATATGGATTTTAAGACATTGAACAAAAATTAGAATGTAATATACTTGGGAGTTAAGTGAGTTTCTAAAAGGATTGGATTCTAATTTCAGAACAATCAGCTTACTCTTGTGTGATTTTTGAATAACAGACTAAGGTTTCCAAGCTTCACTTGATTCAGTGAATAAAGTTTCAGTAAGTTGTAAGAATTGATAAGAAGGAAATACAAAGCTCTTATTAGACAGATACACACTTGTTTTCCTTGTCTGAACGACTTGTCATATGTTGACTTAGCCTCATCAAGCTTTCTAGTGGTAGGGTAGCAAGATGGCTCAGTTGAAAAAGTGTTTGTACACAGCGTAAAGACCTGCATCCAGCTGCCTCTGTGGGTACCCTGTTGTGATCTTGAAACCCCTACTCATACAATCCATCCTCCCTCTCTTCAACTGGACTACAGGGGCTCAGCCCACTGCTTGGCTGTGGATCTCTGCATCTGCTTCCATTACTTTCTGGCTCTCTGATGACAATCAGGGTAGTCACCAATCTGATTACAAGAGATGGCCAGTCCAGTCACCTTCTGCTCTTTTGCTAGGAGTCTTAGTTGGAGTCATCATTGTGGATTCCTGGGAGTCCTGTCTATTTCTGAATGGAGGAGGAGTTTCTTAGCATCAGGTTTTTTCCTAACCCCCAAATGGCCCCATCTATCAAGATATCTCTTTGGCGGCATACTAGACTCTGGACTGACAGCAAGGGAGCCTGCACAGGACTGATCTATGCCTTCTATAAGTGGTGACACTTGGTCTGTTGTTGGTGTCCCTATCAGTAGGATCAGGATATGTCGCTGGCACATGAACTGTCTCCTTGGAATCTATTCTCCATGTTGGGATGCCTCGACCAGTTTTAATGAAGGGGGAGGAGCTTGGTCTGCTTCAATTTGATAGACCATGTTCTGTTGATTCCCATGGAACTCCTGGCATTTTTAAATAGAGGAGGAATGGATGTGGAGGGGAGTGGATGGGAAGTTTGGGGGGTGATGGGAAGAGAGGAGGGAGGGAAATCTGTAGGCTGAGATAGCTAGTTCATTTTCTGGCCACCCTGACTTGAAATAATCACACAGAAACTATACCACTTGCAATACTGTTTGGCCAATAGCTTAACTATTTCTGGCTAATTCTTATATCTTAAATTAACCCATTTTTATTATTCTATGTATTGCCACATGGCTATGGCTTACCAGGTAAAGTTCCATCCCAGGCATTTTTCTCTGGTGGGCAGTTACATGGCTTCTCACTGACTCTGCTTTCTGTCTCCCAGCATTCAGTTTTGTTTTCCCCACATATCTCCATTCTGCTCTGCTATAGGCCCAAAGAAGTTTCTTTATTAATCAATGGTAATCACAGCATACAGAGGAGAATCCCACGTCACCTCCCTTTTTCTGTCTAAATTAAAAGCAAGGTTCTAATTTAACATAGCAAGATTATATACAATAAAACAGCTATCAAGCAAGAATTATAGTTAAAACATTTATATCTACTTTATCTTTTATCATAACTAAGGAAAACTATAATTACAACCATCTATTCTTTAACGCTATCAAAGATCCCAGAAGGATATAATATTACCTAAGTTAACAGGAAGTGCATTGTAAGCAACTTCCAAAACTCTAGAATTGACAGAGACATTTTTCTGCCTGAACCCAAAGTTCTTCTGTGACATTGAAACCACCCATCTCCAGCCTACTGGCCAATAGTATCTAGCAGACTTTTCCTAGAAGAAGGAAATTATCAAAGACAGTTCCACCTATATTGGCAGTTTGTCAGTCACTTTCTTCTGTGTTCTGCAGAATGATCTGGCAGATCCTTTTTGTTCTTTCATGAAGCATGAACCCTGAAGGTCTGTCTCACCATTACACAAGTTTAGCCATCATTTTTTCTGTGGATCCTGCATGTCCCAGTTCATACAGCATATTATCAAGCAAACCAGGCAAGAGCAGTTTCTTGTCCAAATGGCTAACAAACGCCCTAAGGAGCCTCTTTGATGCTCATCTTCTTTTTGAAGTAGATTGGTGCTGCCAGAAGCAGATGTGTCTTATGTCATAAAAAGTCTTCAATTCTTAAAACATTTTAAATGCCATATTCTGAAGGTCTCTGAAAGATTTGAAGAATATCTATCTAACTGAAATATATCTCTATATAGCACTCTGTTAACAGACCCCATTTAAATATATTATAGTTGGATCATCTGAAAGAATTAGAGCCATTAGTGTTGGCGAACCAGGAAGCCTTCTTAAAGAAGCTGCACAGTTTTTGCTGCAGACACACTTTTCTCTAGCAAAGAATGGAGACTATCTGAAAAAATTCTGCTACCAAGAAGCTGTGCTTAACTCTGTTCTTTTGTATAGAATTGCTTCCCAAGGTCTCTCAGGTTTTAGATGGTTCTAGTTGTCCTCATTGGTGCCATTTGTTGACAGAGATTTCAGTCCTGTTTCGTCCAGTAACCTTTCAGTTCCAAAGAAACACAGAGGTCAACATTAATTATAAACTGGTTGGCCAGTTAGCTCAGGTTTCTTATTAACTCTTGTATCTTAAATTAGCCCACAATTCTTGTCTGTATTGGTCACATGGCTTGGTAACTTCTTTTTATCAGTAAGGTAGTCTTGTCTTGCATCCTCTGTGTCTGGGTGATGATTGCAGACTGAGCCTTTCCTCTACCCAGGATTCTCCTGTTCTGGTTGCTCCACTTATACTTTCTGTATGGTTACTGGCCAATCAGCATTTTATTAAACCAGTACAAGTGACAAAACTTTACAGAGTACAAGTCCATTTTCCCACAGCACTTTCAGCTGTAAAAACCTTACAGCTCTTTTAAGAGGCCCCACCATCAAAGCACTTAAACAGTGTTTATGAATAGTTCACAGCATGCTTCTTGGTGGTGACAGGGACCTTAAAACATCACAGAGTTGTTGAAATAAACATGTCTCCCACCAGTACCTCTTCCATGAAGCTAGACTCCCAGAAAGCTAAGGAATGGGGTGGATTCAACCTTCAAAGTCACAGCTCTAATCCTAGCCTCATGGTTTAGTGAATTAAGGACTCATGCTGTCAGAAATAGAAAGATATACAGTGAAGATAGATTCAGACCAAAAAAACACTCTAAATGGTTTACAGTATGTTTAAAAACATATGTAGGCTTTGGAGAGAAAAGAAAAAGGATAAAGTTTTTTGTTTTTGTTTTTGTTTTTTTTTTTAGAGAGAGAGAGAGAGATTAGTTGAGTATGGTGGCACACACCTTTAATCTCAGCACTCGGGAGGCAAAGGCAGGCAACCTCGTCTATGGAGTGAGTTTCAGGACAGCCAAAGATACACAGAGAAACTCTGTCTCGAAAAAACTGAAAAATTAAAAATAAAATAAAAGAAATAGAGTTTAAAATAAAGCAATGTAAAGATAGAAGATCCACAGAGAATCTGGATACTGTATGTTATTGTGTTGTCTTTGGATGGTTTGATGGCTGAGGAAGGAGCAATAGCTGCTAAAATACATTTGATTATAAATACTGTTTCTGGATTAATCCAACACATATATTTTGAAAATGCTTTGACTTCAAAATTTAAGTCAAAAGATATGTTACTTTGGTTTCCATAGGAAATGAGGGGCTGTGGATTTATTCTGGGATAAGAAAAATCACATTTGATCAAAGAAGACACCCCACTGAAAAATTTCAGATAGAAACAGATATCCCAGGAGGATGCCTATATGTTTTTCTTTGGGTTCTCCTTATTTAGCTTCTCTAGGATCACTAATTATAAGCTCAATGTCCTTGGTTTATGGCTAGAAACCAAATATGAGTGAGTACATCCCATGTTCCTCTTTTTGGGTCTGGCTTACCTCACTCAGGATAGTGTTTTCTATTTCCATCCATTTGTATGCAAAATTCATGAAGTCCTTGTTTTTTATTGCTGAGTAGTACTCTAAAAGCGATGAAAGGAGACAGAGACAGAGACCCAAATTGGAGCACAGGACTGAAATCTCAAGGTCCAAATCAGGAGCAGAAGGAGAGAGAGCACGAGCATGGAACTCAGGACCTCGAGGGGTGCACCCACACACTGAAACAACGGGGATGTTCTATTGGGAACTCACCAAGGCCAGCTGGCCTGGGTCTGGAAAAGCCTGGGATAAAACTGGACTCTCTGAACATAGCGGACAATGAGGACTACTGAGAACTCAAGAACAATGGCAATGGGTTTCTGATCCTACTGCACGCACTGGCTTTGTGGGAGCCTAGGCAAGTTGGATGCTCAACTTACTAGACCTGGATGGAGGTGGGGGTTCCTTGGACTTCCCACAGGACAGGGAACCCTGATTGCTTTTCGGGCTGGGGGGAGACTTAATTGGGGGAGGGGGAGGGAAATGGGAGGCAGTGGCGGTGAAGAGACAGAAATCTTTAATAAATAAATAAATTAAAAAAAAAGAAACAGATATCCCAGATGATCCAACATTTCAGAGGACCTCTGCTGGAGTTTTCTCTGAGTTCTGCATCCAGAACAGCCTCAAGACTGCTGGCTGAGATAATCAAGCCTTACAGAATATTCCAGTCAGGACTTGACCATAATCCTAAATTTTCTTTAGGTCCCCATAAGATTATCAGCACCCCCAATCAGCAGGAAGTAACCTAGAAAACTGTGTACAGATTTCCAAAGAATGGATTATGGATGTTTGTCTTTGTTTAGAGTGTTGATTACAAGTTGTTATGGATAATGGTCAGAAAGAAAGCTAAACAAAGAAGACTAGATTCAGAGATTTTATTTTGAAAAAGATTAGGAGCAAAATGCTGTGGGACAATGGTCTTGTACTCTGTAAAGTTTTGTCACTTGTACTGGTTTAATAAATGCTGATTGGTCAGTAGCCAGGCAGGAAGTATAGGTGGAGCAATTAGAACAAGAGAATTCTGGGAAGAGAAAAAGGCTCAGTCTGCAGTTATCACCCAGACATAGAGGAAGCAAGATGAGAATGCCTCACTGATAAAAGGAAGTTACCAAGCCATGTGGCTAACACAGACAAGAATTATGTATTAAATTAAGATGTAAGAGTTAATAAAAAGCCTGAGCTATCTGGCCAACCATTTATAATTAATGTAGACTTCTGTGTGTTTCTTTGGGACTGAATGGCTGTGGGACCAGGCAGGACAGAAACCTTTGTCAATAGAAATCTAAGATTGGCATGTAAAATAAATGAAAAATTTAATTAAAACATAAAAAATGAAAAAATATATAAACATATAAAAAGATAGATGTAGAATATGTCTGTAATACCAGCACTTGGAAGGTGGAGACAGGCAGATCCCTGGGATACACTGACCAAACAACCTAGTTCAGTAAGTGAGCTCCAGTTTCTGTGAGATCCTTTGTAGTCAGAGGCTGCTTTTTCTCCTGGCCACCCAGATGTGAAATAATCACACAGAAACTATATTAATTATAATACCACTTGGCCCCTTAGCTTGGTCTTCTTATTAGATAACTCTTACATCTTAAATTAACCTATTTCTGTTATTTTATATTTTACCACAAGGGTTGTGCTTTACCAGTAAGGCTACCAGGCAGCTGTCTTCTTCAATGGCTATATGGCATCTCTATGACTCCGCCTACTTTCTCTATATATCTCTGTTTGGATTTCCCACCTGGCTTTATTCTGTCCTGTCATAGGCCCAAAGCACATTCTTTATTAACCAATGGTAATAAAACATATTCACAGCATACAGAGGGGAATCCCACATCAATCCCTATCTCCAAAAATTAATATGGAGATGACGAATATTCTCTTCTTTGGCTTAGAAACCCATGGCTCTTATTACCAAGTCTGATGACGTGACATCAATCCCTGGAACTTATGGCAAAAGGAAAAAATCAACTCCCACAGGTTGTCTGATCTCTATATGCCTGTACAGAGCAAATAAATAAGTATATAAGAAAATAACATATGTCTTCTAAGGAATGACATCTGAGGTATATTTCTGATACATTCACACACACACACAGACACACACAGACACACACACACACACAGTCACACACACACACAGAGTTCCTAGTGGTTAAGACAGCACTCCTTTAACATTGGTTTTAATGTAAAACCTTCCTCTGCCTACATCTGATGAACTTAAATTTAACAGGTGAACTGTTAATGACATAGATTAGAGCAAACCAATGAAGACTCTCCTGCCCGCTAATGAGGTAAAGTAGGCACACAGCATCAGCTGCAATTTAGAAGGTTGCCTCCAGTTGTTAGAATGCACTTTCAAGTTTACCATGAGGTTTGAGCATCTGCAGGAATGCCCCTCACTATAACAAAAGGTTAATAGCTGCATTTTCCAGCTGTTTCTGTGTGGCCAGATGTCTGAGTGGTCCAAATTACTTAGCTGAGTATTAGTGCCACATAAACTTCAGGCTGCTGCTTGCTGGAAGAGTTGTTAATTCCTGTACAATGTTGCACTGAATGTCATTAAGGTTTGAATTACAACAAATTTGCTAAGGGGCCTCCAGCACGAGTTGCTTCAGGATCTAGTCTCATGAAATCAAAAGAAGAGGATTCATCTTTGGCATGAGTGGCCCTGTGTTGGCAGCTACACTGCCTCTCTGACTTTCAGTGACTACAGGCTGGCCTGAGTCCTCCGTGTGTAGCTGATGCAGCCCACCAGCACTGAGCCTTATGGAATGCCAGCAAATCCTCAGAATTGGAGGCATTTGGGCTTCAGTGACTATTGTCAAAGTCAACCACAGAGCTCTATAACTTGAAAATAATAACAGCATATTCAAACTAAATTCAGATCATGTGTTCTGTGTCATAATTACGTAGTTCCCTATTGATGTTCTCCAACCTTCACCTGCACGCCAGGCCACAAACTCACCATGTCATATGCCCTTCATCGTTACATCAAAGGGCTGTTATTTTTGGTGTGTATGTGTGTGTGAGAGGCATTCAATCGTATGATAGTTAGAAGGCAGAGTACAGCCTCCAGTACTGTTTCTCAGGCGCTTTGCTCTTGTTTTTGAAGCAGGGTCTCTCACTTGCCTGGACTTCCATCAAACAGGAGAGTCTGAGAGGCCATAGAACTCCAGGGACCTACTCAACACTAGACTGTGTACTTAGAAAATCAAGAATCAAGTTAGTACAATCACTGACTCAACCTCAATAAAATAAAGTAATTTAATACAGATACTGCCGCAAATAATTAGGTGACAATTCTCAAATGGAGATTATTTTTTTTTATTTTTATAATATTGTAAGGTAATTCTAGAAATAAGTCTAGAAAAGATTTGTAAGACATAAGCACATCAAATTGAAATTTTATATTAGATTTAAATTAAAAATTTTAGATAACCTGCCAGGAAAAAAACAAAACAAATTAAATGCCATTCCATGTTAAGCAATGAAAGCTTTAACAAAATAAAACTGTGACTTTTCCTAAATTAAACTGCTAATTTAATGTCATCTCAGTTAACATCTAAGTGTCAGTTTTTAGTGAAAAATTTGAAATTGAATCAAAAATATATATATTCTGCTTCCAAAAAACAGCCAAAGAAATCATGCAGAAAAACAGTGCACAGTTTGTGAGAGTTGAGATTTATTATGTTGCTATACAAGAGAGACCTGGAGATAGTAAATAAAACCAGAAGTACAAAGTAATAAAGAGGCAAGGAAGAGACTCAATAAAATAGATTTTATAAACTGAATATCAATAGAGAAAAATGAGTCTTAAGTTATTTTTCTTGGCATTCATAAACATTACTTTGAGGGGGAAGGCAGACTTTTTGCATAAAGAAAACAATAGAATTAAATACATGAATGAAAGTTTTTCCTAAACCTGGGTAAGTATGCTGATGAGAATGATGATGGTTTGTGTTAAACGTTGACTTGACAGAACATGTAATCACTTGGGAAGCGTTCACAATTAGAAATAATATTGTGATATCATTGTTGTGGTGATTTGAAAGAAAATAGCTCTCAAAGGGTATGTCACTATTAGAAGGTGTGGTTTTGTTGGAGTAAGAAGTGTGTTACTGTGGAGGTAGACTCTGAGGTTTCATATATGCTCAAATCATACCCAGTGGTTGAGACCACTTCCTGTTGCCTGTTAGTCAAGATATAAGAACTCGAGGCTTTTTTAACACCATGTTTGCCTTGCTTCTGGCTATGATGATATTGTACTAAACCTCTGAACTATAAGTGAGACACCACAATTAAATATTTTTCCTTCCTAGGAGTTTCCATGGTCAGGATGTCTCTTCACAGCAGTAGAAATCCTAACTAAGACAATTATATTGCACCTCTACCCCGAATGCCATGAAATTAGTAAATCCATTAGTGGAAGCAGAGTTCTCAAGCTCCAATCACTTCCCTAAGTCCCTACCTCTGAACACTGCTGCCTGGCCTGTTGAGTCTTTTACACATGAGCCGCTGGGTGATACTTCATACCCAAACCAGGATAGCCAAGTCTTCATAGTTCATAAACGCTGCGACAGAAAGTTAAGGAAAAGCCAAAGTAGTAAGATTTGAAAGCCATTTGGGTAGCGCAAGCAAGGACAGGAAAGAAGGGGCAATAGGTCTGGAGAATCCTAATTTGAGGCAAACCCTCCTGAGTCATCGGGTGAAGCTGCATTGGCAGCTGGCACCAGGAACTAATTAGGAGTGTTCTGCTTCTGGGCTTCAGGAACCCACACTGCAGTAAGTCCTCCTCGGCTGCAAAGATCCCACTTACTTAGCCTCATAAGCTTCAAAGTATGTCATGGTTCTGGAGCTAAAGGAAAGTTTACTTATCTAATTGGAAGTTATTCTCCTGAAGTACAGTCACTATGGATACATAGCTAAGAAGAGTTTTCTCCTGACAGCCTACTATAAAGTGGAAATTTCCACAGAGAACTGGGAAATATGAAGACATTGACAGAGGATATTGGCAGTTTTACCAAACCTTTTGGCTGGAGTGAATTTACTTCCAGTGAAGCATTATCTATTCTTAGTGTCACAACATAAAAAATTACCTATGCTATTTGGCAAACACAGATACCATGATTTTTAAAGAAAACCTTGACCACCTTGTGAAGGGAAAAGTTTTTTGTTTGTTCTTTAAAATAGGGTGTCAGATAACCCGTACTAGCCTAGAACAATCCATGAGGATGACCTTTAACTTCCTGAGCTCTGAGATTACAGGCATGTAGCTCCTTGCCCCAATTTTTTGGGGGGCATATTGCTTGGGATAGAACACATGGCTTTATGTATTCTGGGCATGCACTCTTCCCCCTATGTCACACCTCCACATTCTGAAGATCATAATTTAAAATACCTTAAGAATTATCACCTTAAATCATAGTGGGAACTACACATGGGTCATTTGTTTTTCTAAATTTGGAACAAGAGAATATCCCATTAACAATTTGTTGGTCACTTGGTTATGCTCAGAAATTGATTACTTCTTTTCAAGTGGAAAATGAGCTGGAAGAGTCCTTCTAGATTTGGATCTTTGGAAAACAACGATTATGGTCTTGGAAATACTTCAGAGCTTATTTCTTGGCCATGTTCTTACCCAGAAAAAGGACACTCACTGCAAGTTCTTGACAGAGTATTCATTATGTTTTCCTAGAAAAAATGACAAAAAATTTCTGAATTACTGTTGCAGTTTCTTGATTCACTTATAAATCGACTATTTAGAAGTATAATGTAAACTGTATATTCACATATTTTGTGTTCAAAGGACTAGACCAGTTTTCTCTGTTTGAGGGTGGAAAATCGGCAAGGAATGAATAATTGTAATGTTAATTGTTGTAAGATGATATTATTTCTGGGGATGAAGTAGGAGGAAGATTCGAGATTAGCCACAGGTAGGAGTTAATGCGGATGGGCCTATTCATATCCCCTATTTGTACCAAAGTGGCTTTTAGCTCTTTTCGTTGTCATACTAATAGTGGATACTCAGTGTCAGATATCATGTTGTTGAGTGTTGTGTGATGCCTTTTGTGGGACAACATGACAAACATCTATTTGCCCCACCTACGACAAAAATGAAAGGTCAGATAGATACTGCCAAAGTCTAACTCAATGTACCAATGAGTGTATTGGAGTTACTTACATGAATATTAATGAGGGCTTACTTATAGGAGTAGGGATGACTCAAAAACACCTGTACTATCAAAGTTTACCCCAGAATGAGTCATGACTCATGACATCTGAAATCTTGGAGCTGTCTGTATGACTGGCAAATAGCTCAAGAAGTTAGAAAGTCTCTTTTCAGTAGCCTTTATTGGTGACATAATCTTATGAAATGACTTGTACAGGGACTTCCTGAGATCTATGAGTTGTTTACTTCTTGAGTCTTATGAATCTTCCCTTTAGAACTTCCTGAGTCTTAATGACCTTCCCTCTAGGACTGACAGTTTCAGTTCAAAGGAAATTGCTATACAGTACCGATATCAGGAGATCCTCTATTGATCATTTCCTTAATACCTTGTCTGAGGTACTGATCTGATACAAAATTCTTCATACTTTGTGCTCACTCAAATATATGTTTCCACTTTATCCCTCCATTTATCAATATTCCAGTCTCTCTTCATGCTTGTTTGTGGCAGATGCCAAAACCATTAGTTACTACTTGAAAATTTATCCCACCAGTCTTAGGAACTTTCTTATTTGGTATATACTAGATGATTGCTGTTTAATTGTCAAGTTGACACAACTTCGAATCACTTGAGAAAGAAGTCACAGGGAAGGTTTGATTCTCTAGATCAGTTTGACCTGTGTGCATATCAATGGGATGTTATCTTGACCATCTTAATTTATGTGGGAATGTCTAGCCTGAAAATAGGTGACTGACCCTGGATTTAATAGGAGTAAACAGAGATGGAGAACACTAAGAATGCATACATTCATTCTTTCACTCTCTGCTCTTGATTACGAATGTTGTAAGTTGCTTCAGGTCTCTGCTTTGTCTTCCTTTTAATGATGGACTAACCTAGAACCAGGGGCTGAATTAACTCTTCTCCTCTATGTAATTTTTGATCAAGAGTATTCTGTAGTGGTGACAGAAATGTAACAAGAATAACATCGTTTACAGTTATCCTTGCATAATCATCTGATGAAATTCTAATGATTGTCTCTTTAGCTTAACAGATATGATTCATTATCTACAAATTAAGTCATGGTTTTACTTCCTCTGTCATTTGGTTGGAAGGTCCTTCGTGTGTGTGTGTGTGTTTCTGTGTGTGTGTGTTCTCAATGGAATTATCCCAGGTGCAATAGAGGTTAATGATGTGATGTTTTGAAATGCCTTCTCATGAAGATTGGGTGTGTCTCCTTGTCACACTTGTGTTGGTCTCCTCATATAGTATGTTTATCATCTAGTATGCAGAAGGCCTGAATTACAGCACAATTTAGATAAAGTCAGCCAGTGCCAGAGCCACACTTAGTTGGTATTCCATGATCAGGTGTTCTATATGTACCAGGACTCAGTTGCATAAGCTTAATATTTTTCTGTCTATAATTCTTCACTACCAGTGATACTGTCTTTCTGAAGAAGGCCAGACACTCAAGTCATAAACCTTCCATGATACAGACCTGGAAAAGAATTAAACGTCTTCCCTGCCACTGCCACCTTGATGGAATGTCATAGTAAGTTGTCTTGTAAGAATCAAAACACCAGGACAGCATGATGCATGGTTGTAACTGAAACGACATTAATTTTTAAATAATATCATATATATGACATAAAAGAATTTGCCTGGTGGGCCAACATTAACGAGTATTACCTTTTCATCCACATTTTCTTTTGAAAGCCTTCCATTATACATTTATTGCAATCTAAAGAAACAATAGCTGAAGTCAACCTCCTTCATACCATGCAAGTAATTTCCTTCTTTTTATACTTAATGAAAGTCAGAAAATTGTTTTGTATTATTTCTACACTTGCTAACAGTCTTGCTATAAGTATTTGTATTTTAAATCAATATTCCTGCTTTTAAAACTTTTGTATAGCCAGGACTAGTGGTACGTGCTTGTAATCCCAAAACTCAGTATACCGAGGCTTAAGGATCACAACTTCAAGGCTTACATTTTTATGAGAGTTTAGGTAATTAAAATTAGGTCCTCATGTTTACAAGTTAAGCACGTCATGACTCCTGTAACCCTAAATCCAGTTTGTAGTAAAATTCCATAACACCTCCCTGGTTCTGAGGAGCTATAAACTGACCTAAGTCTGACAACCACACTGTTTAGGGATGATGTTATTGGTCAGGTTCTCAGTGAGACCTGATGATCTATGAGAGCACAAGAATGCGATTTCAATTAAATACACCAATAGTAGTCTGTACCTTTCACTGACCCTGGGCTATCCTAGGTAAAAGTTCTCATTCTCTAAGGTTGATACTGAGGAGAGAGAGAGAGAGAGAGAGAGAGAGAGAGAGAGAGAGAGAGAGAGAGAATGGCTGATGAAAACCTGATATAGATATGAATAATTTGCATTGGTATAAATCTTGATTTATTGATACAAGTTTAAGGTCAATTTTGTTATATGTATATGTATTTCTGATCTTGATTAAGGTATTGTGATTGTGTAGTTCATTTAAAAATGTAATACATAATTAGTAAATATAGGTTGTTAATGGATAATCATCAATAATAGTCAAGTTTGTAGTCAGTGTAATTAGATTTTCTAGATATATATTTCAGTTAGATAGGCATTCTTCATATCTTTCAAAGACTACAGAATGTGGCCTTTAAAATGTTTTAATAACTTAGGACTTTTCATGACAATGAGACACGTCTGCTCCTGGCAGCACCAATCTACTTCAAGAGGAAGAGGGGCATCGAAGAGGCTCCTTATGGAGTTTGATAGCCATTTGGGCAAGAAACTGCTCTTGCCTGGACTGTTGCATAAACTGGACGTGAAGAACCCACAGAGAGAGGACTGCTGAACTTGCCTAAAGGTGAGATGGTCCTTCTGGGTTCCTGCTTCATGAACGAGTCTGCTGGACATTTTTCAGGATACAGAAGAAAGTGACTGAACTGCCTTTGAAATTTTCTGCTTCATGGAAATGTCTACTGGATACTATGGGCCTATAGACTGAAGATGGATGCCCCAACGGTACAGAAGTTTTGAGTGACTGTCCAGGCAGCGAGATGTCTCTATCATTTCTAGAGTTTTGGAAGTTTCTTACTTCTTGTTTACTTAGGTAATATTATATCCTTCTGGAGTCTTTGATGGAGTTGAAGAATAGATAGATAGTTATAGTTATCGTTTTACTTTGTTATGATAAAAGATAAAATAGATATAAATATTGTAACTATAATTCTTGCTTGATAACTGTTTCGTTATATGTAATTTTACTATGTTAAAGTAAAAGCCTTTCTGTTTTTGTTTAAACAGAAAAGGGGAAATGGTGTAGGAGGTCTTTCTGTATTTGTGTTGATTTCATGGGTTGAATAAAGAAGTTGCCTTGGCCTTTTGATAGGGCAGCCCTTAGGTGGGAGGAGTGGAGAGAAGAGAATGCTGGGAGAAAGAAAGCAGGGAGAGAGCCGCCATATAGTTGCTAGAGTCAGACATGCTGAATCTTTCCTGGTAAGCCACGACCTCATGGTGACACAAAAATTATTAGAAATGGGTTGAATCAAGATGTGAGAGTTAGCCAATAAAAGGCTAGAACTAATGGGCCAGGGAGTAATTTAATTAATACAATTTCCATGTAATTATTTCGGGTGTAAGCTATCTGGGCGGCGGGATGCAGCCCGTTCCTCTTCCTACTACAAAAACGAATCATCCCTATGGTGTAGAGGTATTCCTTTACTTTTAAAGCTTCCTCCATGAGAACCATGACGTATTCAGGCAACCAAATCATAAATGTCAATGGTTTGAATAACTTGGTTTAAATAGCCTCATCAAATGGCTTCTGAGGCTATTTGTCAAGAGAAAGAATTTCAGAAGTATGTAAGACAGGATTCAAATCCTCTCTGAAGTCCTGGATCCAGCATCTTATTATTATAATCCTAACATTTGGAAGTCAGAGGGTGGCTCATGATTGCTCTCCCAGCTTTGAGAACACAGAGGCAGGATGACCATAGATTTGCCCACACAGCCTGGGCTACATCATAATACTGTGTCTCAAAAAGATCCCATCTTACTCATGATTTTAGCTCTGGGATTCAGAATTGCAGGTGTGGGTTTCACAAAATCAAATCCTCCCTACTTTATAACTTCTTTCTCTGTGGTTCTGGAGCCATTACTTTAAAACATTACAAGTGTATCATGTAGCACTTTTTAATCTTTATGACCCAGAGTCCAACCTGTGAAAGATACAGAAAAAAATGAGCTTTTACAGATGGAATGCCTAATGTATCACATAAAATATAGTCAATAAATGATATCCAGGATTATTTCAGCTTCTCCCATTCAAATGGCGTATATAAATTTATTAGTAATAATAGCAGTACCTGACTTTAATGTCTCATGCATGCTTTCATAAACATTACGTTGTTATATAGTCACCATATAGATGAATATTCAGCATTCTTGAAACAAAGCCAAGTTACTGTTCTATTTTATCAATGTCTCCGAGACTGAACACTAAACTCATGTACATTATCTCTGGTTATTTTGTACAAGAGACCCAAAGCAATCAACATTGTAGTGTCCATGGTTCACAGCTAGCCTCATAATATAGGCTAAATAATTAGAAAATTCACATTATTTTCTTCTCTTAACAATATAGATCTCAGATATGATATAAATAAAAAATATTCTTTATGCTAAGACTATTAAGCCTTAAAAGTTAATACCTTGCACTTTAATAAGGATATAAAATGTCCAAAGTAATTTTAGACTTTTTGTTTTACCAGGTAATGGCAATCTAAACAAAAATGTCTCAAAAGAAAGGTAACTTCATGAAAAGTGTTCAGTTTTCACATAAATGACTTACAAAAGGGTCAATATTTTCCTATCTTTTCGATAGACTGGAAGCAAGGTAGAATCTGTGAAGCTACTCAATATTTAGTCTGTACTTCAAGTGTTATCATGGCAAGGTCACATCCTGCCTGGAAGAGAGTGCACACCTTCTTCTAGCAGAATAATGCTGGAGCCATTTATCAGCTAGCTAACTAGTGTCATTGCAACAGGGCTGAGAGCTGGACGGGCAGCACCAAATACCCCTTTTCCTGTTCACCAAGAGATGATGTCTTCCAGAAAAAAACAAGTATGTGCAATGCTTAATCTCCCAGGTCCATTGTCTGGATCAGGAAGTGTCTAGGGGATTAAGAGAACACATCTCTGAATGTCTCAGTTTCCAGACACATGTAGCTCACAAGAATACTCCTGTGACCACTACAGCAACAGCAGTCCCTTAATCTATACCGTGGTGGCAACATTGAAAAGTGGTGATAAGTGGGTTTGAACCCAAACAGAGAAAGACAGTCACTTAATAGGGGAGAGGGGATCATGTTCTTGATGCCTCTATTTTCCACAGAAAATTCACAAAGCCTCTTTCTTTGCTTCCTGGCCACCATGATATGAACTGTCTTTTTTCTATATGACCTCCTTGTCAAAGTGAACTAGGTCCCTGACACAGTGAGCCACAGTAAATCTCTTTTTTTTTTAAAGGACTTTTCTTATAGTGTTTGATCCCTGAATCTCTGGGACCTAATGGAGTGTTGATACTTTGGAATGGGATACTAGTAATAATGCTTGTGATGGCTTAAATTGATTGTCAACATGGCAGGTACCATTTCCTGGGATGGGGTCCTTAACTGACTAAGAAGAAGAAAGGGAAATAAATTCCATCTCTCTTAGTCTCTGCTTGCTGGCTGTGGCTATGATGTCATCAGCCCGTGCCCTGCTGCCATGTTTCCCCCCCTCCCCCACGGTGGAATGTATCCTCTCACACTGTAAACCAGTTACACTCTTTCTCCCTTACATTGCTTTTGTCATGGTATCTTATCACAGCAACACTGCAGAGTTGAACCAGCCCAGCTGGGTTAGAAAAGTGAGATGGCTGACAGGATGTTTCTTGTGACATTTCTTGTTCAAGTTCTATGATCTTTCCTCGCTTGAGACAGAAAACAGATTGCTGTTATCTACTTTAACTCTTGAAGTCATCTGTGAATTGTACTTAAGGACTGGTCACCTCCATCTAATTGGTGGCAAGATATGGCTAAATCTGTTGAATGTTGGTTTACAGAATAGATTACTTGGTTTGGAACAGAAAGACAGTGTATGTGGGATGTATCTGTCTGATAATCCCATGGATCCATGGGGATTAACACTCACTACTGCGACCTACAAAGAGGTCACTTGATTACAGGTCAATCACTAGACTTATTAAAAATAATCTGCTTATATTCAAATAGCCTTTCTTTCAAAAAGTGTATGTTAGATTCTAAGTCTGGAGATAAGAGGTAGTTTGAGAAAAAGGCTCCAAGACCATGTGTCCTTTGGAGGAGAACTTTATTAAGGGGATTTGATGTTACAGACCTCATGGACAACAGAAAGCCTCTAGCATCCTACCAGGCAAAGTGGAATTACCTCTTAAAGGCTTTTAGCTTGGGCTGTATCACTAGACATGGTTAATAAGTAGCCTAGGGCACGTGTTTGCTGTCAGACTGATACCTGGGTAGCAGGTGAAGGGATAAAAACTGCAAACTCACAGCAGATGTTGACTATTTGCTTCTGGCAGAAGTTAGGAGAACAGACAGGCTACAGGGATGGCCAGATCAGTGATGGACAGGACCTGCGATACAACAATCACATAGCGATAAAGTAAAAACAAATGAACACGATAGGCAATTATTTTGTTAATTTTTATTTTTCCCATTTTCGTGCATGTGTGTACATGTTTGGATGTGTGTGGGCACACATGTATAGGTGTGTGTGTGTGTGCACACACACTTGTGTGGAGTCTTGATGTACATACCACTCTTCTATCTAATCAATTGTTCCATCTTATTAATCTGCCTCAATAAATTTTCCATCTTATTCATTGAGGCAGGGTCTCTCAACTCAACCCAGATCTTGTTTACATGGCAACTCTCTCTAGGGTTCCTCCACCTCTGCCTGCTGAAGCTGGTACTATAAGCAGTTTTCTATGCCTACCCGGCATTTATATGAGTTCTGGGAACCTGAACTCCTGCCCTTGTGCTTATCGTTCAAGTATTTTAACCATTGAACCATCTCCTTGGCCCATTGGTAGTGATTTCAACTCTGCCTTGAAAACTTTGGAGACTCTTTCAAGATCAGGTTTCATTTTCCATTTGCTAGATTATTTGACTTGGCACTCTTGTGCCTACTCCCATAACAGGCAAGTAGGTAGTAATTAAAAATTAAATGTGCTGCATTGTTTCAAGGGCTGTTGTAATGACATTGCGTTGAAAACTGCTTCCCTGCAAGGAGAGCTAATAACTGTTATGCTGGAGAGCGGTGGGAGGTTCCCATTTGCTGTGCGCACATCACTTGCGGTGTTCATTGTCCACTTATTATGAGGCTTATATATGTAGTTTCTGCATGAGTTGTCTTTGTAAATGAGACACACGATTTTCTTCACATTTATTCAAAAGCTTCTTCTCATTTCCACTGAGTGGAAATGAACATTTGGGAATGAAAATATCTCCTGTGTGCTTGAATTTGTTGGACAAATTTGAAATGATCTCCCAGTTCTAGTATTTGTAAAAACTAAGATGACTTTTTTCCCATTGGCCTAGCAAATGGTATTCTTAAAAGTGATTTCTGCTTATTTTATATTATACGATATAAATTCCAAGGAAGGGCCATGGGAGTTGCATTTAGATAGAACAGTACACATCCTGTCTCTTGCATAGTGGCTGAGTAATGCAGACAAATTATTTAAATCCTCAGTACCTAAACTCCCTCATCTATAAAGTTAGAATGAAAAGAGCTCTGAAGTCTGGCTTCCAAAAGTGCAGCACACTGCGGCAACCCTGGAGAGTCCTCAGCATGCTGTGGGAAGCCTGGAGAGGCCTGAAGCGAGGGAAAGGTAGAGAGCAGGAAGTGAAAGGTTACATCTAGTATTTCTGTTGTGACAGGACACTGACATAACGAAGATCAGAGAACAGAAGACTTTATTTCTGCTTACTCGTCCAGCTCAGAGACAATCACTGAGGGAAGTCAGGGCAGGAACTCAAGCAGAAACCATGGACAAATGCTGCTTACTGGCTAGCTGACTGGCTAATACTCAGCTTGGTTTCTTTATAGCCAAGGCCCATATGACCAGTGGTTGGTGCTGCCCTCAGTGGGTTGGACCCACCCACATCATCCTGACTCAAGACAGTCTCTTGCAGGTGTGGCTATGGGCTAATTCTTCAAGAGTGTCTCTCTCTTCTCAGGTGACCTTAGGTTGTGTCTACTCAATACTAAATATTAACCAGGAGACAGAAATAAAACCTTGGAGCAGACACTCTGGAGACAAAATACTTCTGGCACAACTGAAGGTAAAGCGGCTGTTTCATTGTCAATGAAAGACTAAATTGTGATGAATGATCAGAAAATGCATTGGGATCGTGCAGCCGATTACACTGAAGTAGTCTCACAGCAGGATCTAGTTCCTCTTTTCTTTGTAATGTGTGTGCAGATGCACGTATGTATGGGGTGCACATGCACTGTGAATGTGTGCACACGAGGGAGCCTAGAGGACAGCCTTGGCACCGTTGCCTTCTTATTAGACTAGATTTCTCCCTGACTTGTAACTTGCCAAGCAGGCTAGGCTGGCTGCTGAGCCCTGGGGATCTGATTCTCTGTACCAGGACTGCAGGTGTAAGCCACCACACCTGGTGTCAGCTTACCTGGGTTCTGATGATCTGGTCTTCTGCTTGAATGAAAGCTCTTTACTGACCGAGTCTTCCACCTAAACCAGGATCGACTTTGCTTTGTGACTTTCTTTCCGCCCGACTTTCTGTTCCCCATGTTTTTTTTTGTAACTTGTGCGTTTCCTGGAAGAGGGACAAATGCACATGCTGTCTGAGCCATGAAAGCCTGGTACCTATTATTAAGGCCATTAAAGGAAGCCCAGGATAAATTGTTTCTGGACCTGCAGCGTTCTAATTCTCTATAATTGAGGGCACAGGGAGTACTTAATCAGCCTCGTAGAATTTGTAACACAGACAAGGGATTTTGCCTTCCTCTGGGAAGTTCGGCTAACAAAATTTAGTCAAGGTAAGCGTTTTTGAAACCCAGTGTGTAGAAGTTTTCTCCAGCTCTCAGCAGACAACACGTGGTGCCTGACGCTGGGAATAGTTTCAGATAGCAACTACTCTAACTTGGTGCTCACCCCGTGTGGGGGCTTAGTCCCACAAGACTGCTCCATTCCAGATGCTAATTTGAAGCAGTGCGTTTCCAGGTTACAGCATCTCTAATTTGGCTAAATGCCAGGCTCTCATGACTGGTTCGCCAGGATTTATAATCTGTTGAAATGGCTCACAGAAAAAAAAAAAAATGGAAGTACTTCCTGGTACATAGGTGAATTATTTTTGCCAGATTTTCCAAACTTCTTCATTAGGGATTTTCAATTGCATGATCTTGTTGGACTAAATCAATGGCCAGTGGTGATTCATTCAGTCTCCCTCCTCCCCATCTACAAAGCTGGGTGCACAGGGATGAAGTTCCAATTATCTAGTCAGGTATTCGTTCCCTTAGGCAGCAGGCTGCTTCTTTCACTGGGGCTGTGTTAATACAAACCTTATTACTATAAGCATTAAAGGATGTAGTTATCATTAACAGGAAATGTTCTGTTGCATTGTTCAGAATACTTGGTGTGTGATTAAGGTTACCAACACGGCAGAGTCCAGAATCACCTGGGAATGTCGGTGTGGGATTGAAATAACCACCACTGCAAAATCCAGAATCACCTGGGAATGCTTTCTCGAGGACACAGGTTGAGAAGGGAAGACTCAGCGTGTGTGTGAGCAGTGCTATCCCATGGCTGTGACCACAGAGTGAATACAAAGGAGAAATTTAGCTGAGCACTGGTGTATATTTGTATCTGATTCCTGAGTTTGGTTACAGTGTGGTGACCGACCTCAAGCCTCTGCCACCAAGTCTTCCCCATACGATGAACCATACACTTACTCCAACTGTGAACCCCCATGCACTTCCTTCCTTAATTTCCCTTTGCTGGGTGTTTTGTTATTGCCAAAGAGAAAATTATTAATACACTAGGATTTCAAGAACTAGGGATAAACATGGAGAGCGTGTTCCATAGGATGCTCTTCCCATTCCAGATGAGTGGACAGGGGAATGTTAGAAGCCCTGGTCTGGGAACTGCAGGCAGAGGAAGGAAGTTTTTTTTATCTCTAATAACATTGCAATAACCCAATTGTTAAATTCGTATTTACATATGTTAATATATTAATACAGCAAAAAAACTTACTATATTTATAGGATAAAATTTATTACGTAGAAAGCACTAATAGAGTACCACCTATTTCAATGTCTTGCAGAATAAGTTATTTCACCAGAATGTGACACACTTAGAAATCTGTAACAAAAGAGCCACTCCAAAATTCTATCTAGATAGTTAAAAAAGACACAGAAGAGATTTTTTAAAATATATTGGCATATTCTGAGCTGTTATATGAAAATATAGTTGAAAACCTACATGAAAGGCTAAATTTCTTTGGAAATATGAAATGCCAAAAATTGTCAAGAAAAAAATCCACAGTACATCCAATAAGTGTTAAAGTAATTGAAGTGGCTGTTGGAGAAAGAACCAGCAAATTCTAGAAGTTTCAAGGAATATCTATTCACTTAGAAAAAACTCCCAGGAACCTGGGCAAATGAATGAAGCTTTTATAGCTTACTTTATGAAGTGGGGGTGATTTTTATCCCAATGGATATAGGGCTGCTCAGAAACTGTTGCTGAGGATGTATGGTCAGCATGAATACTGATTCAAAGCTGAAGAAGGCTCAGAAACACAATTAGAGATTTACACATGATAAAACATGCATGACATGACAATATAGTAGGAAAAATGCTAAAGCTAAAACCCTTCCAGTGGGGACTTAAAGCTTCATCTCTCTGATTCAGCGTCAGAATATGGAATATAGAATGCCAGAGTACCTTCCAAATCATACGGCTAAAAGGACGTGTAAGAGGGCGTCCTTGAGGCTTGTATTACAGTAGGGGACATGAAAACTTATCAGATATCCAAATAACAACCGCAAGGAAAATGAATATTGTATTTTACTTTATTGTGTGTGTGTGCATGTGCACTTGTGCCTTGGGTAGTCCTACCCCGCTGTTATGATAAACAACATAACTAAAAGCAACTTGAGGTAGAAAGGATCTATTTAACCTTACACTTTGAAGTCCATCACTTAGAGATGCCAGGGCAGAAGCTCAAGGCTACCGGAAGGCAGAAGCTGAAGTAGGGACCATGGAGGATGGATGCTTACAGGCTTGCTTCTCCTATCTCACTCAGCTGCTTTTCTTACACATTCCAGGGCAATCTGATCAGCAAATGGACCAACTGTGGTGAACTGAGCATAAATTAGCATCAAAAATCAAAAATGCTTTACAGACATGCCCACAGCCAATCTGATATGGAAAGTTTTCAGTTGAGCCTTCCTCTTTCCAAGTATGTAAATTTGGCATACTCACTGGTGTGTGTGTGTGTGTGTGTGTGTGTGCACGCATGTGTGGACAGAGGTAGACATCAGAGCTTTCCCACGCTCACTCTGCACCTTGCATTTGAGTCTCTCTCACAGAACTGGGGACTCACCAATTCGGCAAGACAAGCTGGCTAGGGAGCTTTAGGGATCCTCCTGTCTCTCTGACTCCCCAGTGAAAGGTTTTTGTTAAGCTCCTCCACCAATGCAATAATTCAAATCAGATCAAATCAAACTGAATTAGGAAAAAGCCCAGGTTTAATGGATACAAAGGCTCCCAAATGACTTTTCAGACCACTGGAGAGGATACAGGAAAGGAAGACAGGAATACCACATGTTTGTTCTCTGGGGGCACTTTAAATGCCCTGTGGGAGTGGTCATCATTTGGTGGGCTTTTCCAGGGGCAGAGTCTGGACTGAGACAACTTCCAGGGGAGGGGCTAGGGGTGGAACTTCCAATCCTGGAACCTGGTGCCAGGATTGTAAGCATGATTCATTATACCTAGCCTTTTATATGGGTGCTGGGAATCCAAATTTAGACCTTCATAGTTGTAAGCAAACACTGTACAGAGTGAGCCATCTTCACAGCCCAGTGTTGATGGACTTTATTACATAAATAATAAGCATTTTATTTGAGAAGGTAAAAGTAAACACTAGCAAACACAAAAGGAAGCACTTGCACAAAGGAAAACAATTAAGGATTACTATCTTGAATATCACATCTAGAGGTCAACAGGACACAACAGTTCTCAGTGGCCCTCACTGTGTAAATATTGAAGTTCACTGATAATGAATTCAGTTATGATTTTATAAATGTTAGGATATCCTTTGAGAAATCACATTAAGGCTGAATCCCACCAAATTTAATCCCACAGTTGAAGCCAAAAGAAAAGGGGGCGAGGGAGACAAGGTGCTAGACTAAGAGGTGCCTAAGATAGGTTGGTCAACATACTTGTGTTCTTGAGCACTTTAGAAGGCTGGGACTCTGAAGGACCAAATACTGCAGGTGTGTGTGCATGTGTGTCTGTGACACATATATACATAATTTTTGTGCTTGTATATACATTTGTGCATGTGCTTGTATTTGTGTGTTTTTTACTTATGTATATATGTGTGTGTATACTTGTATATACGTGTATTTATGAGAATGTGTTTGTGTATGTCTGTGTGTTTTTACTTATGTGTGTTTGCATCTGGGTGTATGTATGTGCATGAGTGTAAAACGAGTGTGGCCATACACTAATATAGCAGATCTCAAAAGCTTCCTGTAGAGACTCCTCACATTGTGTAATATCCAGCCTTTCTATTCTTGGGCACATTTTCCAGAGAAGTTCAGAAGTTCTTGGTGATGTCATTATTTTCATCTCTGTTTGTGATGATTACCATCATTTTTTTTTTTAGGGAGAGTATGTAGTGAATTCTTGTGTGTGCCCTTGCCTAAGTTTGTGTATGCACCATGCTTATACACATACAAGGGAAAGAAAATTAGAGTTCTCCTCTACTGTCTTTTGGTTACATGACACAGAGTGTCCCACTGGAACTCTCCATTTAGACTAAGCCTCCCAGCTAGTTCCTGGAACTGTCCTGGCTCCACTCTTCAGTGATTGGTTATAAGCACTTATGATCACAGTAAGTTTTTTATATGTGCACTGGGAATCCAAACTCAGGCCCTAATACTTACATATCAAGCACTTTTACCAACTGAGGTATCTCCCAGCCCCAGATTGTAGCCTTGTATGTATTTATCTCTGAATATATTCAGATTTGATGAATATATTCACTGAAAAACACTTAGAAACAATAAATCACATGAGAAATACGAACACATGGAGACAGACAGACAGATGGAGAAACACATGAGAAGACAGAGAGTGTGTCAGAACCCTTGTGTTTAGGGATGACTTACAGCTGAAGCATTCTGAGCACACAAATGTACCAGCTCTCAAGCATAACACTATTCACAAAATCTAAAAATATAAAAAAGCAGCATTATTTTTTAACAAGGTTATGTACAAATCCAAGAGTTTTCAAAAAATACAGATTTTTTGTTTATGAGACAATGGAAAACTGGTTGGGGGAAAGGAAGAATGAAAAGATGATGAAATCAATGAACTGATGATAGTTGTGTGTCACTCATTAAATTCTATAGCTGATGTCAAGGGAAAAGAAAATGAATCCATAATAGTTAAACTCAAGAGTCAACTTGATGGCATGTAGCTGGGAGTTGGCATCAACCTGGGAGTTGAGCCTCTGGGCACCTGGACAGTATTATGTAAACTAGGTCTATTGAGGTGGAAATGGTACCACTGTGGGTGGTGCCATTCCTAGGCTTAGATCCTGGACTTCATGGAGAGAAGAAAGTGGGCAGAGTGCAACCAATCCATTTGCCTTCTAGCTGCATATGCTATGTGACCAACTGCTTTAAGGTCCTGCCACCTCAACTTCACCATTACTGGCTCTGCCCTCACATTCTGAGACAAAATAAACCCAGTTGCTCTTGTCAGGGTATTTTATCACAACAGGAAAAGAAAGCAAGACAAGTTTTGAAGTGTGAGCTTATGAAGGACTTGGTTAGTACCATTTTTCTTATGCCTGTTATTTTGTCAACCTTGACCTCCATTTTATTAGAAAAAAGCAGTTTATTACTTGCTATGTATTTCACTTATAATTTTGGAGTAACATCATTAAACATTTGAATAAATATATGATATTTAGTAACCAATAGATTTGATTTTTTTCTCTATTTCTTATATTCATTTTTATCTTCAAACTAGCAGACACTGACATGACACTTGGTTGTCTTAAAAATGTCCATACATATAATGAAAATTGACCTCATGTTGACCACACCTCTATCAAGAATTCCCATTTTACCATTGTGCTGTGATGTGCCAGTGGACAAACGCTGTGTTAGATGAGCTGTGCTAAAGCAATCCAGAGCAAGGGTGGGGCGCTGTCACCACGCTGGAAATGATTTAGCAGTGGAATGACCATGTGGAAAGTGGTGCCAAGCCAGCTAAATCCCATGCACTATGTCTGCAGTAGAATATGTTTAAAAGAAAGTAGGAAACACTTCAGAAGTTATTTTTCATTCTGGTGGGAAGCTTGGTTTTTGGCTATACAGGACATTATTATGGGAACATTTTAATTTATTCTTTGATAATTTCATATATGTATGCAATGTATTTTTTTTTATCACATTCAACCTCTCTTAACTATTCTTTCATAAGACCATTCAACATCTATGGCCATCGGGGTTTCTTTCTCCCATGGGCTTTCAACTTATACATATACTTTCCAAACTGTTAACGATCAGTATATGTATCTTTGTGGGCAGAGCCACCCAGCCAACATATCCATGTACCAAAGAGTTAATATCTCCTAAAAAGTGTCTTCAGCAGGGACTGCTGGGAATTCACATACAACCCCAACAGGAACAATAACATAGCACAAAAACTCTTTCATGCTAAGCCATTCCCATCCTGTGGTAACCCACTGAGCCTCGGGATGTTCAAAATGTAGCATGCGTGTGTAGACCAACAGATACATTTGGGCTCTGTTTCCTCTGGGGTCCTTCACCTTGTTCTTTTGAGTCAGGACCTCTTATAGTGCTGGGCAACACAATGTAGGCTAAATTGGCTGTCTAGTGAGTCTAAGGGACCCATCTTCTCAGTTGTGGGATTACAGTCTCAAGTTATCAATACCAACTTTTTATGTGAGTTCAGGGATCAAATTCAGGTCCTCTTGCTTATAAGGCAAGTGCTTCAAAAACTAAGTCATCTTTCTATTTCTTGAATTTATTTTATGAGAAATTTATAGTATTTTAATTTGTATGCATAGCCACCATTCATGATAGGAGGGCAAGCCTTAAATGTCAATTAATCTCAGGAAATTCTTTGATATGTTTTTAGGTGAGATGAATCTAAACAAACTGGGCAAGAGCAGTACTGCTTGCTACCCAGGGTGAGGGTACCTGTTTGAAAAGTCTCCGTTGAGATTGAATATGATGTTGGTCAGGATTTTTCCAATGGCCATATCACAGCTCCTAAATATTTATCCTAAATCACAGAGTATTAAAACCCAAAGTCAAATATTCCTCCTTGTGTGTTGTTGTTGTTGATTTGTTTGTTTTTGAGACAGGGTCTCGTGTAGCCCAGACTGATCTCAAATTTGCTATGCAGCTAAGAATGAACTTGAATTTCTAATCCTGCTGACTCTAGTACCCTGGGGGTTAGAATATAGGTATCCACCACCACATGGGGCTGCATTTCTCTTTGAAAACTAACTGCTAAGCAGTTTTCTTAATAAATCTTAGCAAACTAAATCATTGAAAAAAAACCTATAATTCTCATACATATGCACAAACATAAAAAGTATGTTAAAAGTAAGATAAACACCCTAAGAATTTGTTGTGAATACAAATTTGGAAAGCATTCAGAATTATTTAAAAATGATTAAATGCAAATTAGTATGGTACTGGAATATGGATGTTTTTCTTGTCAGATAAATAAAGAAAATATAATGGAAACCTATTCTGTTTCCAAATGGGTACAGATATTAGCATTCGTGTATGCTTTGCTATATAAATGAAGGAAAATTTGTAAAAAAAACTAATATGCATATCTACCGGTATGTTCATTTAGGCAATATTGTAATAACAGGAAAAATTAAATATATATAAATTCAGAACTTTAACAAATACATCTATGGGGTCAGCATAATAATAGCTCAGCGGGAAAAAGTTCTTGCTGCCAAGCCTGAGTTTGAATCCCAGGACCTAAACAGAGGAAGAAACAGCCCAAATTTCTTTATCCCTCTTCTCTGTAACTATTCTTTCTTTCTCTTTAGTTTGATTTATTTCACATTGAGATTATAATATAATTATGACATTTCTCCATTTTCTTTCTTCTCTCCAAACCTTCCTATATACTCCTCCCTACTAGCCTTCAGATTCATGGGCTCTTTTTCATTAACTGCTAATGCACGTGCGTGAGCAAACACACACACACACACACACACACACACACACACACACACACACACACACTTCCCTGGATATAATGTGTTTCATCCATATAATGTTACTTGTATGCACGTTTTCAGGACTGACCATTTGATACTGGACAACCAGTTGGTGTGCTTTCCTGCAGAAGACCGCCTCTAGGTCCTGGCCTTTGGTTAAAACCGTGTGGGATTTTTCTCAGTAGAGTCTGATAGGTTCTTTGGTGTCATCCTTGTTCAGCTCACATTGGTGAGAGTTTATGGATATAGCTTTTGACAATACTAGGAGACACCATCTCAGAGCAAATGCCCTGATCCTCTGGAACATTCCACCATCTTTCCAGCCCCTCTTCTATCATGCATGTGTTTGGTCATGTAGGTATGGAAGGAGACCAGAGGTAGATGTTGGAATGTCTTTTATTTATTATTCTTCATCTTACTTCTTGAGACAGGGTCTCTCACTGAATCTGTATTTCACCTTGTTGGCTAGAGTGTCTGGCCAGTGAGTTCCAGGAATGTCCGGTCTCCACACCCTGTTCCTGGGGTTACAAATACACACTGCCCCACCTGGCTTTTGAATGGGTTCTAGGATGCAAATGTGGATCAGCAAGTGCTTTATCCTTGTGTCCCCCGCCCCCAGCTCTCACCTACATTTCTTTTCTTAGAAGTAAAAAGTTGGCTCCATGTACCTTATTTTTTCCCCTCTTATTTTCTCCTTCCAAAAACATTCAAGGTAACTTTTTAAAATTTACTTAAAGTCTATTTCTCAGAAAGCTGTTGTGTGCAGCACACTGATGCCACACTATAGTGCATTATTTACCACCCTTTTTGGCTGGGGGTAGACCCATGAGTGCTCCGTCCACTTTATGTAACATGTCTCCCAGGGTCCAGGTGAAACTGGTACTTGCACATAGCCACAATTTTTGAATATTTGAAAGCAAAGAAAAATGGAATATGTAATTTCTCTTTCCCTCCAATTTTCCTCCACCCTCCCTCTTTCCCTCCCTCCTTCCTTTCCTTCCTCCCTCTCTCCCTCCCTCCTTTCCTTCCTTTTTTGTGTAAGTTATGTTTCTGTACAGGTTGGAAGAAGTGGGAGGCTCATATCAGGTGTCTTTCTCAATCATATTTTGAAACAAGATCTATTGATTGAATCTGGAGCTGATTGCTTTGGACAGACTGGCAGACCACTGAGCTCCCAGCACCTGCCTATCTCTTTTCGAGGATTGTGGAAATGGGTCTGTGTTGCCACAACCAACTTTTATATGGGTTCTAATAATCTAACCTCATGCTTGCATAGCAGATGCTTTACCCTCTGAGACACACTCCCGCCTTTCTCTGTCATTGTTTAGCATGGAGTCAGACACAAGTTCCTCACTGTTATATACCTGCTCTCTCCCCTTAATATTCCCATTTTCTACCACACTCTCTCCTGTTTCCTCTGTCTTAGGGTACGCTTACCTTCAATTACAAAGATATATACCAGTGAACTCCAATGTGGCTGAGCCCATTTATTTTGTAAGTTAAGTCCATTTTAAGAATGACAATTGTATAAATATTTCTTTTCTTTTTGCTCACTTTCTGCGTGTGCGCGTGTGTATGCGTGTGTACACGTGTGTGTACAGGTATACTGTGTGTGTTCATGTGTGTACATGTGTGCACAAGCACATGAAAATGAGAGGTCAAGTTCAGTTGTCATTCCTCTGATGTTTTCCATTGTCCTTTTTGAGACAGGATCTCTTCCTGGCTTAGTACTTGCCCAAGTAAGCTAGTCTAGGTGTCCTAGGAACCCCACAATCTGACTGTCTCCATCTCCCCAGTGCTAGAACTAGAAGCACACACTACCATTGAAGGTTTTTAAAATGTGCTTTTGCTGGAATCAAACTCATGTCTTCATTCTCTGAGTCAAGAGATTCACCAGCTGACCTATCTCTCCTGCCCTTAAATTTCTTTTCTAAAATGTGAAAGGTACTTATTTTATCTATGAAACCATCTGGTTACAGCATGAAAGGTACTTATTTTACTTATGAGTCTACCTAATTACAGCTTTGTTCCTTGAAGCCATGGCGAGAAACCAATGCTCACCTATTTCTCTGGAATCCCACACTGGAATACAAGCATCCAAGGCTCCTGAACTTGGCTTGTCTTCCTGGTTAAGTGGCTTTAGGTCCTCACATAGTATTTTCTGATTTAACTTTAGTTTTGTTCTGAGTTTAACCAATTTCTTACCAAGCACACATGACTGTATCACCAATTGGAGAGATTTTACTTATATTACAACCAACTATTTCATTTTCTCTTATTTTCTCAAGTATGGACTCATGCTTATATCAGGGAGCTTGTCCTGATTTCTTGTAGAGCATTTTATCCAAGAACAAGATGCTCCAGTTATGAGCTGCCACTAAACATGGAAGACCCTAGGTGATTATTATTCTTTCACTCGATTTGTTTTCCCTATAGTTACTACAGTAAACGAGAACTGGTAATAAAGTTGGAAAGTGCTTAGTATGTGTCAGTGTTTCTTTTGTATGTTAGGTGCTTTTATTTTTTTTAAAGAAATAAAACAAACTATCTTTTTTCATTATACATACCAATCCAAGTTCCCACTCCTTCTTCTCCCATTCCCTCCACATACCCTCCCTACCCTACTCCCATGCACTCTCCAGAGAGGGTAAGGCACATTGTTTTGGGGAAGGTCCAAATCCCTCCCTACTCTATCTAGGCTGAGCAAGGTATCCATCCAAAGTGAATAGAATCCCAAACAGCCAGTGCAAGCAGTAGGGATAAATCCTGGTGCCACTGTCAGTGGCCCCTCAGTCTGCCCCAGCCATGCAACTGTCAACCACATTCAGAGGAACGAGTTTGGTCCTATGCTTGTTTCTTCCCAGTCCGGCTGGAGTTGGTGAGCTCCATTACCTCAGGTAGACTGTTTCAGTGGGGTGTACCCATCATGGTCTTGACCTCTTTGCTCATGTTCTCACACATCCTACTTTTCAGCTGGACCTTGGGAGCTTAGTCCAGTGCTCCAATGTGGGCTCTGTCTCTGTTTCCATAAGTTGCTGGATAAAGATTCTATTATGACATTTAAGATATTTATTAGTCTGGCTACAGGGAAAGGCCAGTTCGGGCACCCTCTCCTCTAATTGCTTAGGTTCTTAGCTGGGGGTCATCCTTGTGGATACTTGGAAATTTCTCTAGAGCCTGTTTTTTTGCTAATCCCATTATGGATCCCTCAATCAAGATGTCTCTTTCCTTGCTCTCATCTCTGTCCTTCCTCCATCTTGACTATCCCATTCCCTGAAGTTTTCCTCAATCCTCCCTTTCTTCCCTCCTCTTCCCATTCCACTCTCCCTTTCCCCCACCCTTATGTTCCCAATTTTGTAAGGTGATCTTGTCTGTTTCAACTTTCCAGGTGGATCTACATATGTTTTTCTTAGGGTTCACCTTGTTACTTGGCTTCTCTAGGATCATGAACTATAGGCTCAATATCCTTTGTTTATAGCTAGTATCTACTTATCATCTTTTTAGGTGTGAGTTACTTCACTCAGGATGGGGTTTTCTAGATCCACACATTTGCATGCAAAATTCAAGATATCATTGTTTTTTACTCTGAGTAGTACTCTAATGTGTAAATGTGCCACATTTTTTTATCCATTCTTTGGTTGATGGGCAAGTTGATTATTGTTTTTTCAAGGTCTGTGAAGAATTGTGTTGGGATTTTGATGGGTATTGCACTGAATTGCTTTTGGTAGGATTGTCATTTTTATTACATTGATCCTACCTATCCAAGAGCATGGGAGATCTTTCCATTTTCTGGTATATTCTTTAATTTCTTTCTTCAAAGACTTAAAGTTCTTGTCAAATAGGTCTTTCACATCTTTTATCAGTGTTACCCCAAGATGTTTTATGTTATTTGGGGGCTATTGTGAAAGGTGATGTTTTTGATTTCTTTTTCGTCTTCTTTATCATTTGTATATAGGAGGGCTACTGATTTTTTCTTTAGTTGATCTTCTGTCGTGCCACATTATTGAAGGTATCTATCAACTGTAGGAGTTCCCTGGTAGAGTTTTTGAGGTCACTTATATATACTATCATTTTAAATGCAAATAGTGAAAGTTTGACTTCTTCCTTTCTAATTTGAATCCCCTTGATGTCCTTTTGTTATGTTAATGCTTTTTACAGCCAAAACTTCAAGAAATATGAAAAGAGTGGACAGCCTAGTCTTGTTCTGATTTTAGTGGAATCGCTGTGAGTTTCTCTTCATTTAATTTGAGGTTGGCTATCAGCTTGTTGTATATTGCTTTTATTATGTTTAGATATGTTCCTTTTATCCCTGATCTCTCCAAGACCTTTATCATGAAGGTGTGTTGGATTTTGTCAAATGCTTTCTCAGTATCTAATGAGATGATCATATGTTTTCTTTCTTTCAGTTTATTTTTATCATGGATTGCATTGATAGATTTTCATATATTGAACCATTTCTGCATCTCTGGGTTGAAGCCAACTTGATCGTGGTGTATGATTTTTTTTGAAGTATTCTTGGATTCGGTTTGCCAGTATTTTATTGAGTATTTTTGTATCTATGTTCATGAGTGAGATTGGTCTGTAATTAATTCTCTTTCTTGGTTGAGTCTTTGTGTGGTTTTGGTATCAGGGTAACTGTAGCCTCATAAAAAGAAATTTGCAATGGTCCTTCTCTTTCTATATATAGAACACTTTGAGGAGTATAGGTATTAGCTCTTCTTTGATGTTCTGGTGAATTCTACACTGAAACCATATGGCCCTAAGCTTTTATTGGTTGAGAGGCTTTTGAGGACAGCTTCTATTTCCTTGCAGGTTCTAGGTCTAGTTAAATTGTCCACCTGGTCTTGATTTCAATTTCATATGGAAAAACAAAACACCAAGAATAGCCAAAAATAATCCTGAACAATATTTCAGTTTTTATAGATTATAGAATTTGTCACTAATTTTAACTTTTTTTTTTTTACAAAAACTTTATGGCACATGGTACAAAAAGGATCCTCAGTAGAACTGTACTTGTAATTTGAATTTGGATCTTGTCCCAATCTGGTGATATTTGATCCTCTCCTGTCTATGGTGGTTGGTGATAACAGCAACCATAGATCCTTGTCAGCCCTGTGATTCTGACAGAAACAACTGACTTTCCCCTGTACAGTGTTGCTGAGCCAGGATTCTCATGATATTAAGCAAACACACGACCTTCTGACTTGGGTTGTTTCCACCTTGTGATGGGCTATGAGGCTATGAATACATCTTGTAAGTTGAAGAACACTTGCATGAATCCCCTATGCAGTCATATCTGAAGCACCGCTGTCCCAAAACTGGGCCAGAATGATTTCCTGGTCAGGGGTCACCAACCAACATCCATCTCTTTTTGTTGCCTGACTGATGCTATGTGACCAGTTGCATTCTTTCCTGTCATGATGGATGCTAGCCTTGAACTGCAAGCCAGAGTAAACCCTTTCATCCTTAAGTTGGCTTTTCAGGAATTTTAACACAGCATTAAGAAACATACACAATGGACACTTTAGAAGTCATGGAAGCAGGAGACCAAATCCATACAGAATGTGTACAAATACAGCTTGGCAAGTGAATAGAAGGGTGTGTGCCAGTATGGATCACTGACTCACCATGTAGCTATATGCTGCCACAGAACTCACATCTACCATCTTTGTGTGGCAATTATTCTGTAGGTTATCTCATTTAATATTCTCAACCATTCTGACTGAAAACCTCACTGATTTCCTCAGTTTTTCAGTTTTGGGTGAAAAAAAAATGTCTGTGGTAAGTTGCAAGCTTGTGAGTTTTAAGTTCTTACAATAGGACATCATTTTTCCTCACTCCCAATTTCAAGTTCTGTCTGTCAAGGGAGATGCATGATGAAGTTCTCTTTGCCCTTGGACTTCTCTGCTGGGAAATTCAGGATCCCTCATCTGAGCTGGCAGAGACAGATCTGGTGACCTTCTCCTGCTCAGTATGAAACCTCAATGTAGTGGGTCCACATCTTGATGAATATAAAGTCAAAATAAACACAGTTGAAGGTGGAAAAAGTCAATATGCAAAGAGATTCTCCCTCAAAAAACATGTCTAAAGCAATGTTTACCAATAACAAAGGGAACATGGGGTTTTGATGGGCAGAGGAGCTATACATTAGGAGTGGGTCCATCTTTAAGCATGTTCATTTCAGGAGTACATTTCTGAGCATATGTAAACATAAAGTTTCAAGTACAAGTTTAGGAAAAGACACTTTGAAGACACATTAACATGGGAAACTGTCTCTGAAGGGGCCTAGGTCATTAACGAGCGTTCTGCTTAGTTTATTGTCAGCATTACATAACCCAGAGCTACCTGAAAAGAGTGAACATTACTTGAAATTTTTCCTTGATGTGTTTGGCCTATAGATATTTCTGTGGGGGATTTTCTTTATTTCTAATTCATGTAGGATGGCTCAGTTCACTATAGATAGCACCATACTTAGGCTGTTGTCCTGGGCTATATAAAACAACTAGCTAAGTAAAATAAATGGAGCACTGTTCTTCCAAAATACCCTGCTGCCACCCTTCAACTTTGCCCAGTTCACCTTCTCTGACCCCACTGTTTTCCTCAACCTATGTGCACATTTAAGGTTATATGATGGTTAGTGCTAATTGGCAGTTTCAGAAGAGACAGACTTCTGGGCATATCTGTGATTGAGTTTGTAGAGTGGATTGGAGGAACCACCCTACATGGGAAAGACACCATTGCATGGCTGGAGTTCAGAAGCTCAGCTTGTTATGTGCTCTCTCTAGCTGGACAGCTGAGATGGCCTGTGCCAATTCTTCCATTTCTTGATAAACAGTGCCCTCTAAAAGGTAACTCTTGACCTGCATTTTGGTTTGTATTTAATTTCGCCAAGGCCAAAATCTGATAGAAAGTGTTTTTGGTAACTAGTGCTAGATAGTTGTCCTCGTAAATGGAACTGAAGGCACAGGGGTGATGGCCACCCGCCCTAGATGCACACACAGCTTGTCATACTCTATTCTGTTTACTCATACACTCTGTTCTTGCAGTATTAGGGCATGGGATCTTTAATGATTCTTTTCTTTATCCCTGAATGTATGGTATTGTGAGCCTGCTGGATGTTGTGGGGAGATATAACTATGTCCCAAGGTGAAAATAGGAGAAAGAAACAAAAGAATAAAGTACAATACTGGCCAATGCCTTCACATAGCTCACAGTATAATGGAATGCCTAAAGAAATAAGCACATGTCATATGGCTAGGAGTCCCTGGAAAGGTTCCACTTTATTAGGACAAGATAGAAAAAAATCTGGCTGGGAACAGATAACTTTCAACAGAGCTCAGAAAGCTTAGCAGCTACTATGAAGGGCAGGGTTAACAATCATGGTGAGCTTGGGGTTAGGAATCAAAACTCACCATACCTTGAAGAAGGAAGTAGAGACTTTGGTATGGAATCTTAGCAGGAAAAACACAAGGAGATTCAAATCAGGAACTTCCCAGAATACACTGGGATTAGAAAAGAGGGTATTCATTGTGCTTTGTCAGGAAGGAAACTGAGGACTACAGACTTGCTAGGCCTAGTTATTCAGCTATGTAGCTCCTCTATGAGTCCATACAATATATGCACTTGCTCAGTCTCTGTCTCTATCTCTACCTATGCTACTTTTGTTTTAAAAAATATATTTTATTTTACTTATTTATTCTTTTTTCATGCAACACTTCCCAACCTTAGCCTCTCTTCCTTCCCCTCCTCCTAATCCTTCCAATACCTCCTTTTTCCTCTGGATCCACTGCTCCTCTGTTTCCTTTCAGAAAAGAGCAGGCCTCCTGGGAACATCAACTTAATCCTGCATAACAAGATACAAGACTAGGCCTATACCCTCATATCAAGGCTGGACAAGGTAACCTAGTAAGAGATAGTCCTGATAAACAGGCAAGATTCAAAGATACCCCATTCCTATTGTTAGGAGTCCCACAAAAACTCTAAGGTAAAGAACCATAACATGTATGCAGATTACCTGGTACAGACCCATGCAGGCTCTGTGATTGATACTTCAGTCTCTGTGAGCCCCTATGAGCTCCGCCTGCTGATTCTGTGGGCCATGCTCTCCTGGTATCCTTGACCCTCTGGCTTCTACAATCTTTCCTGCCCCCCTTCTGCTGCATTCCCCTAGTTCTGCATAATGTTTGCTGTGGTTTTCCTCACCTGATTCCATCAGTGCCAATAGGAAGCATCTCTGATGGCAATTGGGATAGGAAACCATCTACGAGTATAGCAGAACATCATAGGAATCATTTCATTGGCTTTTTCTTTTTTCTTTGTCAGTCCTATTTGGTTCCACCCAAGGTCTCTGAGCCATCTGTTTTCCCCATCCTGGTCATCTAGGCAGTGTCTGTCACAGGCTGCCTCTCCTGGTGTGGACCTCAGCTTTAGCCAGCCATTTGTCTAAAGCTCTCAGCCACTGTTGCCCCAGTTCAGGCTCCATAGACAGGCATTTTGGGGGGCAGTATGGATACCTATAACAGTGGAAACTTCCCAGAAAATATGAGGTTGACCCTAGCTATCTTCTGCAATCAGGCTAAACTCTCAGTGGTGGGACTGGGACACCAACTAGCCACAAAATCTATGACCCATAACCTGTTCTTAGTGCAAGATGAACTGGGTTAGGGTTAGGGTTAGGGGTTAGGGTTAGGGTTAGGGTTAGGCTTAGGGTTTAGGGTTAGGGTTAGGGTTTAGGGTTAGGGTTAGGATCAACCTCATAGGTTATGGGAAGTTTCCACTGTTATAGGTATCCATACTGTCCCCTGAAATGCCTGTCTATTTCAGTCATCTCTCCCTGTACTAGAAAAATAATCATCCTGAGTGAGGCATTCTAGACCCAGACAATCAAGATATGTACTCACTTATAAGTGGATATTAGCTTTGAAGTAAAGGATAATTCCACAACAATCCACAAATCCAGAGACATTAGATAAAGAGCAGAGGTCAAGGAGGGGTGACGATCATAGATCTCTCTGGGAAGGGAAAATAGACTGGATTTTCTGAACAGGTGGGGATGGGAACAGAAGAGATCAGGTGCGAGAGGGAGGGTGGGACAGAGAGAGAAAGTATGCCCTTATTTTCTAATGAACAAGTTAAGAATCAAGTGTATTGTTCTTGGAAAATGCTCAGTCATTATAAAACTTGCACAGAAGCTTAATATCCTGACTTTAAATCTAAGAACGTGGTTCTTTGGTTCATTTATTTTGTTTTTAACACAGACATAGTACTGTGCATTGCAACCTAGCTTGGGGAGGCAGAGACAGGAAGATTTCCAGGACTGGCCAGCCATTCTGGACAAATCAGCAAGCTCCAGGCCAGTGAGAGATGCTGTCTCTAAAAGCAAGGTGATGACATTTGAGGAATAACATCCAAGATTGATCTGTAGCTTCTGTACAATTGTACACACACACAAACCTGTGCCTACTTATATATACAAGCAGAACCCCTTTACTAAAAGCCACGTGGCAAGCTAAATATATACGAATAATGGTGATTAAAAGCACCAGGAAAAAAGAAACATTATTATTTAGGTTTCACTATTCTTTAAGTGTGTGTGTGTGTGTGTGTGTGTGTGTGTTTGCCTAATTACTTTAAATGACAGCATATTTTAGGATTATTGAAACTTCTCTAGCAGAACAAAAGTCTATGGGAAAAATACAAAGCAGACATCACACATACCCTTTTTGTCACATGAAGTTAATGGTGAACAGTCCCACTTCACACAGTATTGCTCATTACTGTCAGACAATGCAATGGTTAACCTGTTTGAACTCAGAATCATTTTGGAAAACCCTCTGGGTGTATCTTTGAGGAAGCTTCTAGACTATGTTAATTGAAATGGGATGACTCATTTTTGGTGGCACTATGCCACGAACTGGGATCCTGGGCTATATACAAGAAGAAAGAGAGCTGAGCATTAAAAATCTTTACTTAAAAATCTTTACTTAGTGATTCCTGTAAGATTTTGGAGCTTGCTGAGACTTGTGAGGTGTGCTTCCTCTCAGATACTCATGAACCTCTTTCTTCCTTTTTGGATTGAATGTTTCAATTGGAAAGTAATCGCTAAAATTATACTTTAATGACCTGAGAAGTGGGGATTAGGTCACTACTGTTATATTTCTGCTCAGGTAACTCCTCAGAAAATAGTGATATTTTGCTTAGAGTTGTCATGAAGATTGCTGAGATAATGAATACAAAGTAGTAACTATTAATGAGTAATAATCATTGCCTCAACTTGTGTAGTTATTACTATAATTAAACAAATAATTCATCTCAGTGATCAGAGAGACAACGGTGGATATGGAAAATCACAGAGGAGCCAGGAAAAAGAATTGTAGCCACATTCTTGTTTCTCTTTCCAGTTTTTACCTATGAGGTAACACAGCATAGTCTTGATGACATAAGACCTGCTGTGTATTTTTAACTTCTCAAATCTTCTCTCTACTAAGTAGAGAGCATTATGACTGAAAACCTCTCCCTCACTCCACCAAAACAATTTAGATATTTACAGAAGATGTGGCCTCACTAAAGTATGTCATGAGGTTAACAGCTACCAAACCAATAATTATTCCATGGTTAGTTCTCAGCATGGACTATTTCCTCTCTCTTCAATGTTATCTCAACACTGGGACCTATCACTCCTTCAGCTCTAAACCCAGTCTTTTCAGGTGACTGAGCCCTTCCAGCACCTTCCACTTGGGGAAGACTTTGATGTTTTTAAAGCTCATATTAAAGTTAGCAAATGAACCAGGCATTGTGTATTTTAAGTTTTAGTAAGAAAGTAAAAGTACTCTAATCAAAAGGACAAAGGAATGTGACTTCCTAAACATTCATGCTCTTTATATGTTTAGATTTCATACAGCTTAGATAATTGAGACATGAATTACCATGGTTCTTTCTTCAAGGATAGGCATGATGAGAACTCTTAATGATTTCTCTGGAACAACAATAAAAATCAGATGTTGCCACATGGTAGTAATTATTGATAATGGAAAAAAACTATTGATAATGAAAAAAACTAGACCAAAATTCTACAAAGTTAGTGAATCAATCCTTGGACTGAGAATATAAGCTTGGCAAATCAGTGCTTGCTCTAAGTATCTTCCTATATTTGGGTGATAAATTTGAACTCAAGGCTGACTCACTATGCAGTGTATACTACAAAACATACTCCAAACTAGCATAAGTTTCACTTCATGTAACATATAGTGATAGTGGCAGAGAGTGACCACTGTTCATGGTCTTTTAGTTTTAGCAAACCACAGGCTGCCAACTGATCAGATCATGCTCATATGAGAAAAATAAATGCTGACTAAAGTTAGCTAGATTCTTTCTATATATCACTTCCTTTTCTTTGGCTTAACTATAATTAAAATATGTGCTAGCATTTTTATTTATTTATTTATTTATTTATTTATTTATTTATTTATTTATTTAAGATTTCTGTCTCTTCCCCGCCACCGCCTCCCATTTCCCTCCCCCTCCCCCAATCAAGTCCCCTTCCCTCCTCAGCCCAAAGAGCAATCAGGGTTCCCTGCCCTGTGGGAAGTCCAAGGAACCCCCACCTCTATCCAGGTCTAGTAAGTTGAGCATCCAAACTGCCTAGGCTCCTACAAAGCCAGTACGTGCAGTAGGATCAGAAACCCATTGCCATTGTTCTTGAATTCTCAGTAGTCCTCTTTGTCTGCTATGTTCAGAGAGTCCAGTTTTATCCCAGGCTTTTTCAGACCCAGGCCAGCTGGCCTTGGTGAGTTCCCAATAGAATATCCCCATTGTCTCAGTGTGTGGGTGTACCCCTTGCTGTCCTGAGTTCATTGCTCGTGCTCTCTCTCCTTCTGCTAAAAAACACCAATGATAGCCTTTGCTGGAGAGGTTGTGGAGAAAGGGGTACACTCATCCATTGCTGGTGGGAATGCAAACTTGTGCAATCACTTTGGAAAGCAGTGTGGCAGTTTCTCAGGAAATTTGGAATCAATTTACCCCTGGACCCAGCAATACCACTCTTGGGAATATACCCAAGAGAGGCCTTATCATACAACAAAAGTATATGCTCTACGATGTTCATAGCAGCATTGTTTGTAATAGCCAGAACCTGGAAACAACCTAGATGCCCTTCAATGGAAGAATGGATGAAGAAAGTATGGAATATATACATATTAGAGTACTACTCAGCAGTAAAAAACAAGGACTTCTTGAATTTTGCATACAAATGGATGGAAATAGAAAACACTATCCTGAGTGAGGTAAGCCAGACCCAAAAAGAGTAGCATGGGATGTACTCACTCATGTTTGGTTTCTAGCCATAAACAAAGGACATTGAGCCTATAATTAGTGATCCTAGAGAAGCTAAATAAGGAGAACCCAAAGAAAAACATATAGGCATCCTCCTGAATATTAACCTTCATCAGGAGATGAAAGGAGACAGAGACAGAGACCCACATTGGAGCACCGGACATAATTCTCAAGGTCCAAATCATGTGCTAGCATTTTAAACTTGAAAATACCTATTTTATTTTGCTCATATAAAGTGTACAATGTAATTTAGCTTAGATTTTTCTTCAAAAGTTATAAATACTTCATATTTCAAATTTTATTTTATTTTCTGGTGTTGGAGATCAAAGATAAAGACTTCATACATGCTAGACTAGTACTCTACCAATGAGTTTCATCATTAGCTCTTGATTTTTTGAGAGAACATGTCTAATTGTTTAACGTCGTGTTAATCTCACTGAATGAGAGTAAATATCATTACCCAAATTCTTTAGTCAAGTTAAGTAAGCTTTATTTTCTGTCAGACAGGGATATATTCCTGTTTGAAAAATACCAGGAATCACAGGAGAAGATAGAGTTCATATAGCCCCAAAACTGCAAGACTAGGGGGTTTTCAAGGGTTGGGGGATTTACATTCAAGGGTAGGGATAATGCCAAATTCCAGAAGCACTTTAAGGCACGGTCAACTTGAATTTTGCAGCAAACAGAAATGAGCTTGTCCTCCCTTATAACAAAATGGTTTCCATAGAAAACATCGTATTGAGTGAGGTAACCCAGACCCAGAAAGACATTATCATATGTACTCCCTCATAAGTGACTTTTAGTCATATATTAAAGAAAATCAGCCTACAATTCACAATACTAGAAAACCTAGACAAGAGAGATATACATGGATCTAATCTACATGGGAAGTAGTAAAAAACAAGATCTCCTGAGTAAATTTGGAGCATGGGGACTATTGGAGAGGGTTGAAGGGGAGAACAGAGGAAGGGAGGGGAGTAGAGAAAATATATAGTTCTATAAAAATCAATAAAAAAGGATGGAGTCAGGCTGGTCCATCACTAGACCAATCTCAAATTTGGTCCCGTCTTTTTCCCAGTGCTGAATTATATAAGTTTTGTAACACAGTCAGTTTTTTTTGTACAAAATTTAATGTAGCACACTTGTATAATATTGGAAATGCTACAGTGAATAATGCAAAAATATCTTTGTCATCTCTGGCAATAGGCAGAGAATTTCTAAACCCATGAGAATTTTTGGACTGATCAGAATGTCCTTGTCAGCCAGGTGTGGTGACACAAAATTATAATTCTAGCACTTATGAGATAGAAGATGCAAGTCAGGAGTTCAGTACTATCCATAGATACACTGTAAGCTTAAAGTCAGGCTAAAATACATGAAATTCTGTCTCAACAATATGAAATACAGAAAAGCAGAGAACATCCTGTGTTCTTGCTCATAATTGTTCGTATGTGTGTCAAAGTTTAACCTGGGACTTCTTGATGTTTTTATTTTCTGGAATCAACTTTAGATGAGAGAACTAATTCATACTTGCTTTCATTTGTTAGTGTGTGTGAGTGATGTCTCCAGAACAAGCACAGCAGTCAAGGGTGAACGCCACATGTCGAACTGTACAGAAAAGAGCTAGGATGATTTGAGGAGAAGGAAAATGAGCGGCTTAAGGGTGTGGGTGAGATGCCCATGCTTCTCTGCTCTCTGCACATGTACACATATGACTGTGTTTCATTTATTTAAGAACCATGGAATTTTGGTTTAAAACATAGTAGGGACAAGAGGGAGAGGTGGCTTAGTCAGTAAAGTTCTTGCTGTGTATGCATGCATACCTGAGTTCAGCCTCCCAGAATCCATGTGAAAAAGACAGTGGCCACATCTGAGTGCTAGGGTGGTAGAGACAGGAGTATCCCTGGGTCTCCTTTACCATCTAGCCTGGCTAAATCAGTGAGTTTCTGGGTCATTGAAAAATTTGGTGATTGATTACGGAAGACAGCCCATGTTAACTCTTGGTTTCTACACATAGAAGTACATATGTACACTAACACACAAAATAAAGAGCATGGTTTCTGACAGTAGCAATTCTGTCTTTTTAATTTATTAGATAAATATGTATCTTATTGAAACTTGAATTGATTATTACCCTCATTAATATTTTTAAAATTATTGGTAATATATATAAAAACTTAATCCAAAAAATTCGATGGAAAAACTAGAAAATATAAAGTTCAGCAATAGAGAAAGTGTCTTTTTAAACATCTGATGGATGCCAAGATGGGCAGGGAGATGACTTGGTGAAATGATGGGTGTATAGCCACAGACAAGTGAGTCAGAAAACTAGAGACTGTCTTCTTTAAGCCATTAACTTGACTTATTTCATTAGAAATGGAACCTGGGTTAGCAAAATGGTTCAGTGGATAAAGGCATTTACCACTAAGTTAGTTCAATCCACAGGACCATAATCATGTAAGGAAGGAGTCAGATCCCATGAGTTGCCAATTCAACTCCACAAATGCACCGTGAAACCCTTGTGCCCACACACATAAATCAGGCCTATATACACACATAACTAAGATTTAATTTAAAGCCCTTGTGCTCCATAGTGCCTTATTTAATATTCTAGTATTAAAATGATTTATACATTAAAAACCCAAATTTGTCAGGAAAAAAGTTAAAAAACAAAAAAGCACCCCAACTCAATGAAGGGAGCTAATGCCTGTTAACATTTAATAGATATGGATGAGCAGGTACACATAGATGCTCATGTGTGTAAATTGGTAGCATGCGAGCTACCCACAGAGAGCTGGAGCTGAAGATTGTCAAGGAGGGTCTTTTCTGTTCTGAACACACTTTAGCTTCCTCACCCATGTGGACATGTGTATCTCACAATAACAATCTCTAGAGACACATGTTTTATGTGTTATGGTCCTGTGAGTTATGCTTCTTATACTTTTCTTTCCACTTTACTGGGAAAAGTTTCTTAGCCATAAAGAAGGCAAAGGGTACAGAACGGGGTTTTACTCTTTTATTTACACTTGTTTTAAAATAGGAACTTGCACTGGACACATTGGATGGTTTCAAACTTTTTATTTGAACCACTTACCTCTCCCCGTGTTGTTGCAAAGCTATTTGAACATTGGGATTTGCTCTTTTAAGGAAGGACATTTCTAAGAGAGCAGAAAATGCAGCTGTGTACTTGGTTCAGGAATTGCAAAGTGTTTGCAGAAGACTGTAATCTGATCCATGTTGAGGGAAGGCCACTTGTTGGTTTCCAGCTGCTTAGCCCCAAAAGAATCACACAGAAACTATTATTTAAATCACTGCTTGGCCCATTAGGTCTAACTACTTATTGGCTAACTCTTACATATTAATTTAACACATTTCTGTTAGTCTGTGTATCGCCAAGAGGCCATGGCTTAACCGGGTAAAGTTCCATTTGGCCCTGGTAGGACTCCATGGCTTCTCTCTGACTCTGTCTCCTTTCTCCCAGCATTGATCTTAGTTTTCCCCACCTACCTAAGTTTCTGCTCTATCAATGAGCCCAAAGCAGCTTCTTTATTAACCAATAGTATTCACAGCATACAGAGGGAAATTCCACATCACCTCCCCCTTTTTCTTTAAATAAAAAGGAAGGTTTTAACTTTAACATAATAAAATTACATATAACAAAACAGTTATCAAGCAAGAATTATAGGTACAATATTTATATCTACTTTATCTTTATCATGACTAAGGAAAATTACATATTCTTCAACTACATCAAAGACTCCAGAAGGATATAATATTTTTTTTAATTTTTTAAAATTTATTTATTTATTAAAGATTTCTGTCTCTTCCCCGCCACCGCCTCTCATTTCCCTCCCTCTCCCCCAATCAAGTCCCCTTCCCTCCTCAGCCCGAAGAGCAATCAGGGTTCCCTGCCCTGTGGGAAGTCCAAGGAACCCCCACCTCCATCCAGGTCTAGTAAGTTGAGCATCCAAACTGCCTAGGCTCCTACAAAGCCAGTACGTGCAGGAAGTGCCTTGTAAGCAACTTTCAAAACTCTAGAGGTGATTGAGACATCTTGCTGCCTGGACAGTCATCCAAAGTTCTTCTGTAACATTGGAACATCCATCTTTAGCCTACAGACCCATAGTATCCAGCAGACTTTTCCATGAAGCAGGAAATTTCAAAGACAATTCCACTTATATTGTCAGTTTGTCAGTCACTTTCTTCTGTGTCCTGCAGAATGTCTGGCAGCCTCTTTCGTGAAATGATCTTACTCACACTAATATCCAACTGCACCCTGGAACTAAGTCCACAGTAGCCTGGACTGCCCTTATTTGCATGGCCATGATTTACATGACCCTTATTTACATAATACTTATTTTCATGGTCTCTATTTGCACATTTGGAAATTATTTGTACAACAACTCATGCTAACATCTCTGGGCCATGTATGTGAATTCATGTATGTGAATTATACATAGGAAACTGACAGCAGAGATGCCTTAACACACTTTCCCAACTGGGGACTCCTTCTCCCCTTGGATGCTGTAGATGGTGCTCTAGTGCCCAGACTCCTGCCTCTTTGCAGTGCACTCAATAAATTGTTCTTACTTTCTGGACTAAAGATGCTGGTACCATCACTGGTCACACACCCAGCTAACTACACTTTGGAGCCCGTGTTTGTTCCCAGTAACATGGGATAAGTAAGGCTTCTCCCAAGTGTGAAATATGAGCATGGGGCACATTCCTGCTTGAGTGAACTATGAGTGATACTGTTAGCATGACTGTTGCTCCTGTAGATTTTGTTAAGTTTCATAGGCAGAGAGGTGAAACAAAAAGAGATTCATTGAGAATTTTCAAGTCAAAGTTATCTGCTAATGAAGGTTACAGTGCCCAGTTTTAGTACAAACAACTGTCTATTAAGATTTTATTTCTAGCCGGGCAGTGGTGGCACACGCCTTTAATCCCAGCACTCGGGAGGCAGAGGCAGGCAGATCTCTGTGAGTTCGAGGCCAGCCTGGTCTACAAGAGCTAGTTCCAGGACAGAACCCAAAAGCTACGGAGAAACCCTGTCTCTAAAACACACACACACACACACACACACACACACACACACACACACACACACACAGATTTTATTTCTAAAGCTGTGCTAATGTAGATGATCCTGGCTAAATTGATGAGTTTTAAAAATGCATGAAAGAAAAGTATAAAAAGAAAAAAGGGGGCTAGTAGGGGTGGAAGGAAGGCTAGAGAGGGACTGGCATCACAGTGATCAAAATGCACTGTATACATGAGTGGAATTCTCAAATGAGTCCAATGAAAGCATAAATATTTCCTCAGGTAAAACCCCTGAAAGACTACATATGCAGATTTATAATCATCTACTGACAATGATTTTCATAGCGAAGAGAGAAAGCTGGAAAGGGGAACTCGGTTATCCTAAATGTCTGCTACCTATTGGCAACACATTTCTTCTAAGCCATGTATATGGGTAATAAATCTATAATCTCCTGAAAGGTAAACAAATAAAGGTACTGCGAAATATAACTGCTGAAATACAACTTCTTGCCATATCTTTAATTTTCAATTTTGAGTCAGATATATCTTATTTCTGTACTAGTTATGGGGGGAAATCTTATTATACAGGTAATAATATCAGGAAAAAATATCTCAAGAGCTCAAAGGCTCACATGAAAATGAATTCTACTTTGTGGTTTATCATCATTAAATAGTAAAATATATGCAGAATCTTATATTTGCAAGGGAAAAGAAATAAAGTTAAAGATGAGGAGAGTGCTCACAGCACTTCCATGCTTGTCCCTTGTTCTGCATCCGTTAGGGGATGTCCAAGTACTGCTCAGTCACCATGCAGCCTCATTCACTGTGAATTACTCTTCGTACCTCACAGTGACAGACTGGAGTTGGCTCTCTTAAGCTTTTCTTCAGCTCTACATTCTTACACCTTGGCTATTTAATTGATTTAGCCCTACATGGTGGACCTGAGGCACCAGAACTGAGATTTAAACGCTTTTAGTTAAATAGTACTAGATTTTTCTCATAGAAGCCCTTAAAAATAGATGGATCCAATAACTGTAATTCTCATTTTTCCACTGTTAGGACCTTTGACAAACTTCAGCTGTATTTATAGCCCTTGTAGGAGCCTCCTGGTTACTCTTTGAAGAGCAGCATGGAGCTGGAATTTTCATGTTTTGAAGCAAATTGCGTGTGTTTTCTAAAGGCAAATTGTAGAGCAATGGCATTTGCTGATGAATAGAAAACTGCGTGAACTAGAACACAGAGCAGTGTTTACCCACTCATAACTTTAACCTAAATTACCTTTGAAACAGTATTGGGAAGCTGGAATGATTTCTAAGGGCTCTGTTGATGTATAGGTTGAAAATACAACCCAGCTTTCTCATGTCCAAACAGCGAACTTCATTCCTTAGCAACTCAACTTGAATTAATCCTGAAGTTCCTCAATTTCCAAATGATATTTATGAGGCTCCTAGACCTAAACTGTACACAAGTTCATATTATGCTCCCTCATCCAAATGGGAGCCACCATCTATGTCAAGTGCTATCAGGAAATCCTATATTTATACTGCATCTTGAGCAGAAGAAAGCATTGTTATGACTGTCACATATATTTAATCTATGCTAAAAAGTGCAGAACTGCAGAGATATGTCAGCTGGCTAAAGGCATGCTAGACAGCATTGAAGATTCAAGTTTGATCACCAGAACTAATACACTGCAGAGGGATGCTGTTAAAGAAGTAAAAAGTCCCAAGAGTCACTCTACAAAAGAAGCTGAACACTTCTCTTTAGTGAGCTTAATTCATAATTGGGCCTTGAAGTGGTGGGGACAGTATTAGATCGAAGCAATGCAATTAATGGAGATACAAGTATGTTGAGGTCTTATAGGGATGGAGAAGATTTCCTTAAAAGCCTTCAGAGGAGCTTTGTAAGGGTGGGGATGAGATGGGGAAAAACAGGGTGGGCAGAATGAGCGTGTTGACAGGTGGAAGACCAGAGGAACCTCTTTAGTGAGCCACTCTATCAGGCGTTCGATGAGACCCCAGAACAAAGGGAAGTTTCAACAATTTATTTCATTTTTGGGTTTGTGGAAAGTCTCATATCACATGATTTAGTTCAGGATTGTGTACCTGGCAGAGTATGGAGGAGACAGTTACCATAAATTGAGAGAGCTATTAAGTCACAGCACAGATTGCTTCTTAACTCACTTTCCCAGAGGGATCATCAGGGAAGTGTGGCTTGATTCTTGGTATGGGATATTTACAGGTACAGACTGTTTCCTAATTTTGGGTTTTGGATAGGCTTCACATTTACTAGTTGACACGCTCATGTATGCTGTATCCCATGAACTCTAAACTTGTCTGAATGAGAGTTGTCACTATTTGTTTTATAGTGTGATGCTCTAGAAACCCAGAATTCTTTTCCAGACTGTATTCAACCTTTTTACAGTTAGACATCTATAGGAGAAAAGAAGAAAACTGCCAAACCACCAGAACCACGATACTCTAATGCAGAGATTACTTAAACCTAACTATGTAAGTGGTCTAGAACCTACCCATCCCAAGTATTCTCCCACTGGATAGCAATTCCATCCATGTTTATTTCTAAGATAAGACAGTGTAGGTCAAACATCTTGTCTCAGCCTCAGTAGCCAGCATGTGCCAGTTAAATCCAAATAAAACCTGAGAGAGCTTGGAAAGGGATTCCAGACACAAAAGAGCAGAGTTAAGCATGGTTTTTTGGTAACTGTCATTGTTTTCTTTTTGTATGGACTCTGCTGGTGGCAAGTTTAAGTTCAACATTCCTGACTCAATGTTGACAGTAAAAACTGTGGCTCCAAGAAGGCTTCCTGATTCATGCTAGTTGCGAGAATAGCTTTTTTAGGAGACCTAGCATTTAAATGGGGTTTGTGAACAGCATGCTGCAAACTGCTTAACGGTGCCAAATAGACCCGCTGCATACTTGGAACTGGGGCGGCAGTGTGCACAGCTCACAGAGGCAGTGTACATGCCTCCGCCGTGTTGTACTTGGCAGAGCCAAAAGGCAAAGCACCCTTAGTCCTACCCACACCCAATTAGCATTTTTTCTAAAAGGCTTTCCTGGTCAGAAAATAATTATAGATATGCAATAAAGACAGATTCAGACAGAAATAAACATCTGAGTGGGTAAAAGTGTGTTTAAAAATGTACATAGGCTTAAGAGAGAGAAGAAAAGGAGGGTTATAGAAAGAAGTAAATAGTTTTTAAAAAATAAAAAAAGTCTTTAGAGACAAAGTAAATTGGGTTATGTATATTATTGTGTTTTCTTTAAATTTTTAACTGTGAAAGAGCTAAGTACAGAGAGACATTTCATTTTATGGATTGCTAAGCTAGGTTAACATGTTTTAAAGGTGTCTTGACTTCAAAATTTAGGTCTAAGGATATGTTGCTTTAGAAAGGAGGTTCTGCTTTTGTTTGTTTACATTTAAAGTGGGATAAGCTATAGCTATAGATACTTCGCATTGATATGGATCTTGGTTGATTGATACAAATTTAAGATCAAATTTGTTATAAATATATATATATATATGCTCTTGATTAGATATTGTGTTTGTGCAACTTATTTAAAAATGTAATGTATAATTAATAAATATGTGTTAAGAGATAATCATCTATAATAGTCAAGTTTGTAGTTATGTTAGTTTGATTTTCTATATATAGAGAGATACATTTCTGTTAGGTAGAAAATCTTCAATGTTTCAAAGTCTTACAGAATATGGCATTTAAAATGTTCTAAGAACTTAGAAGTTTTCATGACAATGAGACACATCTGCTCCTAGCAGTACCAATCTTCTTCGAGAGGATGATAGGCATTGAAGAGGCTCCTTATGGAGTTGGTGAGCCATTTGGGCAAGAAACTGCTCTTTCCTAAACTGCTTGATGTTATGCTGTAGGAATGGGACATATAGGACCCACAGAAAAATGACTGCTGAACTTGCCTAAATGTGAAACAGTCCTTCAGAGTTCCTGCTTCATGAAAGACTCTGTGAGACATTTTGCAGAACACAGAAGAAAGTGACTGACAAACTGCCAATATAGATGGAACTATCTTTGATAGTTCCTGCTTCATGGAAAAGTCTGCTGGATACTATGGGCCTGTAGGCTGAAGATGCCCCAATGTTTCAGAGGAACTTTGAGTGACTGTCCAGGCAGCAAGATGTCTCTGTCAACTCTAGAGTTTTGGGAGTTGCTTACAATATGCTTCTTGTTTACTTAAGTAATATTATATCCTTCTGGAGTCTTTGATGGAATTGGAGAATAGATAGTTATAGTTTTCCTTAATTATGATAAAGATAAAATAGATATAAAGATTGTAACTATAATTCTTGCTTGATACCTATTTTGTTGTATATAATTTCAAGATATTAAAATTAAAACCTTCATTTTTCTTTAAATAGAAAAAAGGAAATGGTATGGGAAGTCCTTCCATATATGTGTTGCTTTTATTTGTTAATGAATAAAGAAGCTGCTTTGGTCTGTGATAGGGAAGATAAAGATAGATGGGGAAGACTGAACTGAATGCTGAGAGGAAGAAGGTAAAGTCAGGGAGAAGCCATGAAGCCACCATAGAAGACAGACACCTCTGCAGGATTCCACTGAAACTTTGCTGGTAGGCCATGACCTCATGGTGATGCACAGATTAATGGAGATATGTTAGTTTAGGATATAAGAACTAGCTAATATTATGCTTAAGCTATTGGCCAAGCAGTATTGCAGTTAATACAGATTTCTGTGTGATTTTTTCTTGAATCTTTGTAGCTGGAAAATAAACAAGCAGCCTCCAACAACAAGTGTGGGTCAAACATCTTGTCTTAGCCTCTGCAGCACTGATAGAAACCATCACCACCTCAACCTGCTCCCTCTCCAACTGGATTGACTTAAAAAGTGTCTTCCAAAAACTACCTATGTACTTGAAATTGTTTTTAATTTAGTAGTGTTGAAACACAGAATTAAAACAATTTAATGACCTTAGTTTCTGATTTTTTTTTCAATTCTAGAGTTGGGAGTTAATTCCTGACATAGTGGAATAAGTCTCAGAAGGGATAAGACTTATTATCTCTGTTCTACAAAGGAGATCCAAAGAAAAAAGAAGCAAGAAAAATGTGGTTTTTATTTTTATTTTGTAGTTTTTTATTGAAAATCGATTATTTTATCATACAATGTACCCTAAGTATAGCAGCCCCTCCCTCTTCTTTTCTCAGTTCCTCCACACTTTCCCTCCCCTCTGGATCTACTAATTTTTTTCTCTCATCAGAAAATAACATGTTTCTAAGAGATAACAACCAAGCAGGACAAAATAAAATATAAGATAAACCAAAACTAGTATGTCAAACTTGGACATGGCAACCTAAAAGGAGGAAAGAGTCCCAAAAGAAGGCACAGGAGTCAGAGACCTACTTATTCTCAGTCAAGAGTTCCATAAAAATATTAAGCTAATAGTTATAACATAGACCTAGAGGACCTGGTACAGACCCATGTAAGCTTTGTGCTTGCTGCTTCAGTCTCTGAGTTCACATGTGCTGTGCCTTGCCTAGTTGGTTCAAAAGACCTTGTTCTCCTACTGTCATCTTTCTCGTCTGACTCTCATAATCTCCATGTGATTCTCTGATATCTGAGGAGAGCGATTTGATGGAGGCCTTCCATTCAGACTCTCTCTCTGGGTAATGTCTGGCTATGGGTCTTTGTAACAGCTTCCATCTGCTGCCAAAGAAAGCCTCCCTGATGCTGACTAGATAAGACACTTGTTTATGAGTAGCAAAATCTTATGAGAAATCATTTTATGTGGTTTGGGTATCAGGGAAACTGTGGCCTCATAAAATGAATGCGCCTTTTGTTTCTTCTTTATGGAATAATTTGAGTATTAGTGTTACCCCTCTTTGAAAGTCTGATAAAATTCTACACTGGAATCTCTTGGCTTAAGGCTTTTTTTCTGATTTTCTTTTAATGATGGCTCCTATTTTTCTAGGGGATATAGGTGTATCTAAATTGTTTATCTGACCCTGATTTAATTTTGGTAGGTAGTATCTATCCAGGAAATTATCCATTTCTTTAAAATTTTCTAATTTTGTGGCACATAGGTTCTTAGAGTATGTCCTTATTATTTTTTTTTTTGGATTTCCTTGTTGTCTGTCCTTATGTCTCCCTTTGTTTTTATGTTGCTAATTGGAATATTCTCTCTGCCTTTTAGTTTGGATAAGGGTTTGTATATCTTGTTGATTTTCTAAAAGAACCATCTCTTTGTTTCATTGAATCTTGGTATTGTTTCTGTTTTATTTTTTTGATGTCAGCACTTAGCTTGTTTTTGCCATCCACTTCTCTTGGGTGTACTTACTTCTTTTAGTGCTAGAGTTTTCAAGTGTGCTGTTAAGTAGCTGGTGTGAAATTTTTCCTTTTTTATTTTGTTTATTGAGACAGGGTTTCTTTGTGTACTCCTGGCTTTCCCAGAGCTTTGCTTGTAGTCCAGAATGGTCTGGAATTCATGGATATCTGCCTGCCTCTGCCTCCCATGTGCTGGGATTAAAGGCATTTGCCACCACTGCATGGTTCTCTGATTTTTTTAAATGTAGGTATTTAGTGTTATGAATTTTCCTCCTAGAACCACATTCACTCAGACCCATAAGCTTAGGTATATTATATAATCATTGTCATTGAATTCTAGAAAGTCTTTAAGATCTGTCTTTTTTTCTATCTTGACTCATTTTTCATTCAGTAGGGACTTGTTCCATTTCCATGACTTTGTAAGCTTTCTCTTGTTTCTGTTGTTGATATCTAGCTTTATTTCCTTGTACTCTGATAGGATACAGGGGGTTATTTCAATTTTCTTGTACTTAGACTTGCTTTGTGTCCAAGTACATGGTCAACTTTGAAGAAAGTTCCATGAGGTGCTGAGAAGAATCTGTATTCCTTTGTGTTTAGGAGGAATATCCCATATGTATCTGATAGGTCCATTTGTTTCATGATGTCCATCAGCTGCAGGGTTTCTCTATTCAGTTTTTGTTTTGATGACCTGCCCATTGTGGATAGTTGGGTATTGAAGTCTCCCACCTATCATTGTGTGGGGGTCAGCATGTTATTTAAACCATAGTAGTATTTCTTTTATGAACTTGAGTGCCCTTAAGTTTGGGCAAAAATATTAAGAATTGAAAATCTCATCTTGGTGTAATTTTCCTTCACAGGGTATACAGTGTTGTTCTCTATCTCTTTTTATTAGGTTTGATTTGAAGATTATTTTCATGGACATTAAATTGACTATGCCAGCTTGATTTTTAGGTCCATTTTCTCGTAATATCTTTTTTCTAACCCTTTACACTGGGGCAATGTCTTTCTTTGATATTGAGGTGTGTTTCTTGGATGCAGCAGAAGGATGAATTCTGTCTGTAATCCATTCTTTTAGTTTGTCTTTTTTTTTTTTGAGCTATTGAGATGGCTCTTGACATTGAGCAATATCAATGACCATTGATTGCTAATTCCTGTTATTTTGTTATTGTTGTTGGTGGTGGTGGTGGTGGCTGTGGTGTGTCCCTTCATTTGATTTGTTGGTGTAAGGTTATTTATTTCTTGTGTTTTTATGGATGTGGTTAATCTCCTTGGGTTGGAGTTTTACGTTTAGCACCTTCTGTAGGCTAGATTTGTGGATAGATACCGTTTAAATTTGGCTTTATCGTGGAGTATCTTATTTTCTCCATATATAGTAATTGAAAGTTTTGCTGAGTATAGTAGTCTTTGCTGGCATCTATGGTGTCTTGGCATCTGCAGCTCATCAATCCATGCACTTCTGGCTTTTAGAGTCTCCACTGAGAAACTGGGCATATTTCTAATAGGTCTGCCTTTATATGTTACTTTATCTTTTTCTTTTGTAGCTTTTAATATTCTTTCTTTATTCTTTATGCTTAGTATTGTGGTTATTATGTTCCATGGGGACTTTGTTTTCTGGATTAATCTATTTGGTGTTTTGCATGCTTGCACCTTTATAGGCATCTCATTCTTTAGGTTAGGAAAACTTTCTTCTCTGGTGGTCTTGAAAATATTTTCTGGGCCTTTGAGTTGATTCTTCCCCTTTTTCTTATACTTAGGCTTGGTCTTTCAACAGTGTCCCAGATTTCCTGGATATTTTGTGCCAGGATTCTTTATAGTTAACATTTTTGACCGGTATGTCTACTTCTTTTTTCATACTTTAAATGCCCAAGATTTTCCTTCTATCTCTTGTATTATGTTGGTGGATCTTTCCTCTGTAGTTTCTGACCACATTCTTAAATTTTTCATTTCCATAATTTCCTATGGTTATGATTTTATTTCCTGATTCTATTTCTATTTTCTGGTCTTGAACAGTTTTGATTCTTCCCTGCAACTGTTTGCTTGTTTTTTTCTTTGATTTTTTAAAAAGTGGTTTATTAATTTCCCTTATATTTTGCTTGTTTGTGTATTTCTGGCTTTCTTTAAGAATGAGCAGGACACAAAAAAAAGAAACTCTGCTACTGGTTCTATCATTCTGAAGAACTCTGCAATACATGATTAGTAGCATTTAGTTTTTATTATCTGGAAGAATCCCTTCATTTAAATATCTCCCTTATTTAAAATAAACACACTAATGTTCACATTCCTGCCTAAGACATTTTTAGCAGTAACTTCTGGTTGTCAGTGGCAACCATCATATTTAATTGTTCATCCTGACATGCTCCAGCACTCTATTAAGCACAGTTACTCTAGATTGAATAAATGAATAGCAAAAAAGCTGGCCTGGAGCTGTGAACTCGGTGATGGAAAAAGCAAGCCTGACATCACACTCTTGGGAAAATGCAGGAAGGGGCATTGCAGGTCAAGAGCCTGTTAGCCTGGCAGGTCATTTGTTCTTTCATAAACCTTCAAGACGTAACTCTACTGTGGATTACAGCTGCGAGAAGAGAGGACGGAGGACAAGTTCCTTGATTTGATGTTATTTGGCTATTTTTCTATATTTCAAAGTTGCAATTTAGGACAGAAAAGAAATGTGTCTTGTTCTTATGTGAATTTTTAGAAAATATACATTCATTTTATCTTATTCAGGGACTTTTTTTTTTTTTAGCTCAATTGCCCTTTTACTTTGGTGTTATTAGTGCCAGAGAAGGAACGGAGTAACCCCTTTTCATCAGTTATCAGAGATGACTGTAATAGGATTGGGCCACCTTAAGAAGTACATAACACCCTTTCCTTTCATGCACAGTTTAATAAAGATCCCTTTCCTAAACATTCTAGACAGAACTAATTATTGTGATCAGCGTCAGTCAATTGTAGGTAATAGTATGACTAGTTTTCTTTTATATGTTGAAGATGAAAATTTTGGATCATTTAATTAGAGATGTCACTTAGTTCAAGGTGTCCTTTGGCACAGTAGGAAGGGATGTCTACTAATGTGGTATCGATACATATTCTGGCACTGGGCTAAGCACTAATCGCAAAATTATTATACAAAATTATTACTAGTATTTTGCAACAAGCGTCAACATTGGTAATTATTATTCACAGAAAATCCATTGCCTTGGCATTAAATAGGTTTACCTTAAGTAATAAATAAACATCTAATGCTGCCTTTATTTATTTTAGAATTTCATAATTGATGACACTCTCTTATCATTTTAATAGTAGTTGTTTCATGTGCTATTGCATTTTGAAGATGTGATGGTGAGTTTTAATTGTGAACTTGACCAAATATAGGTTCTCCTGGAAAGTAAGTCTTTATTAGGGATAGTCCAGATGAACTTAGCTTATATACTTATCTTTTGGAAATTGTAGTGATTGCATGATTTCATATGGAATGACCTTATCTGAAAGGTAGTAACATCATGTCCTGCTTTGATGTTCTAGACTGTATACGAGTAGAAAAAACAAACTGAGCAGCAGACATGCATTCACTTCTCTACACTCTTGACTGTGAATGAGATATAACTGATTATTTCCAGCCTCTGCCTCTGGGAACTGTGACTTGGAATTATAATCTAAAATAAACCCTTTCTCCTTTATATTGCCTTTTTGTCATGATATGTTGCCACAGAAAGTGAAATAAAGCTAGTACAATAGGCTTATTGTGCTGCAATGGTTTGAAAAACATGACTGCATCTCTAGGCATGGGGGAAACATGAAATTGCTATCTTAAAAGTTTGGAAAAGATTGCCAATTTCTTTTAGAAATATTGTCACAATGTATATGATCCAGTTATAGGTAAGGTCATTTTCATATTGATCCTATTGAATGTTTGTTTTCTTTTAATGTTTGGGGAAAATGATACCTAATCATGTAATTTTAGGAAAAGTAGGCTGCTTATATTGTCATATATTTATTGGTCATTCTTCATTCAGTGCATCAAGCTTGCTAGGCAGATAGATGCACTGAGCTGCTTGCTCTGCTTTCTATTTTTTTCTCTTTTATTATATTTGATATAAAGTTACTACAAGAAATAGGTCAAGTGTCTATTATAAAAGCAGAAGTTTCGTATGCAGATATGTGGAAATCAAGGGTGATATAAGGTCAGCATCTTCTCGCTGAGTAGATATATAGTGTAAATACACCCATAATCTGTGCTTGTGCTCTTGGAGGGCAATGAGTCTTGCTGGAACTAATTCTTCTTCTTCTTGATTGTTTATTTCCTTGGCACACAGTCTGGTATAATGCTAGCTGTCCTTAACCTTACTGTATACTCAAAGATAACCTTGAACATCTGACCCTCCTGCTGCCACATCCTGAGTGTTGGTATTATAGGGATATTGAATCCAGTGCTATTCGCATGCTAGGCAGTCACTCCTCACAAATGAGCTACCTCCCTAGACCCAACTTTACATTATTCAGTTTTGAGGATGTCAGAAGTTCATTCTTCAGATCAATGTCATGTTTGATTAACCTAATTTTTATTTTAATTGTCATATGTTGCAAAAATAAAAATTCTCAAAAATTTAAAACATAGTTACTTCCCTCCCAATTTCCATCTTCAACAGTGCCTCTCCACCCAAAGTATATTATGATCCTTAACTCTGTTCTACACATTCTGACATTCAGCCCAAGGATTTGAAACATTTAGTAGAAATCCAGAGCAACCTCATCTACTACAGATGGTTGCTGGGACACATAATCTTTTTCGCATGGTTTGTAACTTGCTATTGCTGTTTCCCTTTTGTTACCGATGTTCCGCATCTAACCTTGTGTCAGCACTAGTGGATGAAGATTATACATGTATGTATCTACTACTCTTGACCTATAACCGTTCCCCCATGTATGTATCTTGTCACCTGTTTTCTGCCAATCTAGGACAGGCTCCAAAACGACAGAAAAACCTTGTCTTGAAAAATCAAAAAATATATATTTTGAATTTATGCAATATATCATGTTTCAATAAATATCAATATCTTTACCTATGTATGTACAAAGTTATCCTTTAGAATTCATATCCTGAAATGAAAATTATGAGTTGTTGTTTATGTGAACATTAATATATCTCATTGCTTTTTCTTTATCTTTAAATTTTTTGTTCCTGGCCCTATATTCCCCAAAACACTCACTTAAATGTAATCAGTTTTGTTGGTGTGCTTTCCAATAACTGTTTGGTTATTTGAAATGTATAATCCTGTAAACTGTAAGGAATATAAGCATAGAATTATGAGATGAAGAAATCAGAGTTAAAAATAAACAAAACATGTTTCTTTAATCAGAGTAAGCAATTTTTATATACAATATTGGAATTCAAAAGCCTGGATTACTTTTGAGTATGTTTTTCTAATTTTTGATGACGCTAGAGCTCACCTTAGGAATTTATGCATATCAAGTAAGTGTTTTACTACTGTACTAAACCCCTGATAACCTAACTGAACCCACAGTGAAATAAATAGGTGAATTTAGAAGCAAGCTATTGGAGAATATGGCATGTGTCTATGTTTATTTGTGTATAATTATCACAAGGATTTCAGTCTTGCTCACCTTCTCTCCATGGTATCAGTAATATTCTTCAAAGGAATTAAGATTAGACACATCATTTAGTGAACTAATGAGAGTAGCGAATAGTAAAAGAAACTATTTTGTGATGAACCCTTTCAAGGGGAGAGAGGAGAATGGCCAAAAAGACTGTTGTCATAAAAGACACTCTCACATAGTAAAAGTATACAGCAGGGAGGGAGGCAACTGTCTAGGAAGAGAACTCAATAAGGGTGAACAGTGACTGAAGGAACCACATACGGATGGGTTCTTTAAGAAGGCTGCATGCTATAATCCCTAGACAAAACAGTTTCTCTTGAGGCATGCTTTTATAAGTGATAGACGGGCCCATATGGATAGTCTCTACAGGAATGGGCTATGATAAGCTCTTTCTCTTTACCATAATCCTTTTGCTAGGTACAAATCCGGTAAAATTTAGATAGCTATATATTGCTTGTATCTTTTGGGAAATTTTGGATATTATTTAGATCCCACTCCTTTGAGCAGTGATCAAATCACTCAGTATGAAATCTTTGTTTTATAAGTCTATCCTCAGTGACCTCCAAGATTTAAAATTTAATATATATTTACTAATATTTTATATCTAATATTTATTTGATTAATACTCTTCATTTTATAATTAAGACTCTAAAATCATTTAAGATATGGGCATTTGATCAGTCTGGCTATTTTCTACTGAAGTAAGTTATAGACAGGTACAAAGTGTTTAGCATTACTGACTGAGAACCCTCAAAAGGTGTTCAGCGGGACTCAAATATATGGCATTAGATACCTGGAGGACCATCTGAAGATGGAGTGCCTATAAATTATTGGAGATAAAATTAATACAAAAGTTCAAGTATGCAAGATCCAAATGTTTTATTATAGCAATATAAAAATGAATAATACACAGAGATAATAACTTAGACTCTGATTCTCAGTCTTTAGGACAATAAACTTTCCAGGGCTCTGGCTTGCCAGAGTGAGAACAAAGAATCTAAGGAAAACTCCCAATATTTGGGTAATTTATCTTTCAGTATTCTATTTGTCGATAGTCATAGCATTTACTTATCAGTTTATTTCCTCTAGAAGGAGATTCAGTGGAAGAGATTTTAAACTAACCCCTAAGGCTGATTACTACTCTCTTCCTCCTTCTCTTCTTTCTTCTTTTCTTCCTCCTCTTCATTCTCTTCTTCCTTCTGCTTCTCTTCCTCCTCTTTCTTACCATCCCCGGAGTGTCCCTCCTTTAGATCCGATTTAGGGAAAAAAAAAGAGCTTGTTATATTTAGTATCATCCCAATGACAAATTTTTGAATTCTTTCTAATATAAAGAGCAGATTGAATAAGAATTTTTTCCACAGAGGGGTTTCACATTCAAATTAGTAGGAATCAGTGAGAGTATACTTTTGCATAGACTCTTTAAACCTCTTTAAAAAAGGCAAGAGGGGACCAATGACATATCTCAGCCAATAAGGCACTTGTTCTGAATGTCAGTTTGATAACCAAAATCCATATAAAGGTATAAAAAGAGAGAAGGAACTCCACAAAGTTGCTGGCTTATATGCAAACCCACAAAAACACATTACACACACACACACACACACACACACACACACACACACACACACAATTAAAATGGTAAAATAAAATTTTATTGATTTTATTTGCAAGAAAACAGTTCTTATCAGGTGTATTGTCAATAGTTTTCAGCTGTTAGTCATATCTTTCAAAAGACTAACAATTTTTCTGGGACAGTTTTCACATAAGTATAAGCTTGCAATTTACATTATTTGTAAAAGAAGAAAATAAAGTCAGGCTCTCAGGCAGTTAATCTTTTTCTTTGTAAGAGTTAGGGTAGATGAAGAATTCATCTCCCTTTTAAAGGATACATCCAAGAATCAATAAAAATTGAAAGCACATTTGCAAACCAGAATACAAAGAGGACATGGGTAAGTTGTCTCTTCTACCTGAATATTAACACAAGCAACAGTGAATGATCAGAATCTCCCCTTTTAATTTAGGACTCCAGTTAAATGGTACCGCACTCCTTTTCTGACCTCACAGTGACCTTGGGTTGTGTGAACATTTTCTGGGAGAGAAGGATACATTCAAATGTTTGCTCCACAAGATAGGGCACCAATGATAATCAAAGTACGATTTCACCAAAGTTCAACTGGGTGAGCCGGTGAGTTTTAAATGGATAACACCCCATAGATGCACAGATGGGGTCCATCAGTTAACTTTCCATACCTGATATGTTCTACCACCTCCCAAGACCACAAGACCATATCCACTATGGCCATAAGCACATAAAACTGGCAGTGAGGGTTCAACAGCTATTTCAACAAAAGGATATGTCACACCTCACAAATAGAGCTTGTGAATAATGCAGTGTGCCTATCCAATTCCAGAGTTCCTGGCAAGTGAGGGCCAAGTTCATAAGTTTCCTGGAAGTCAGGTTTGGAATGTGTTCGAGTTACTTTTAAATTCTTTGATAAAACCATGACCAAAAGCAACTTGTTTTTTGTTGTTGTTGTTTAGCTTACACTTCTAGATCATAGTCAATCAGTAAAGAAAATCAGAACAGGAGCTCAAGCTGGAACTTATGTAGAGACCACAAAGGCATGCTCATTTCTGACTTTTCCCTCTGACTTAGTCAACTAGCTTTCATATAAAATTCAGGTCCAGATGCCTAAGGACGATTTCTTTCATAGTGAATTAGAAACTCCCACATCAATCATCAATCAAGACAATTTCCCAGAGACATGTCCTTGGGCCAGTTGGATAGAACAAATTCTTCAACTTAGATTCCCTCTTCCCAGGTGACACTAGTTTATTTCAAGTTGAAAATACTAAAGCTAACCAACCCAGCAGCCGCATTTGATTCCACAGTTGCCTTGGTTGGAAGGAGCCAAGATATTTTTATTTTTGGTACACAGGAAAGGAAAATTATTCTTCTCAGATGTAGTATGTATTTCCTCCCTGTAAAGATGAAGAGAGACCTGAAACAACTAAGCTATTTGTCTTAGTCACAATGTATTAGAAGCTAAAACTCACAAGGGAATCTCTTAAGTCACTTCAGGAAACGGTACATTATGCAAAATAAGTTCCTGCCAAATAGAGATAACCATGATTCAAAGGCTGAAATTTTATCCTTGATCTTGTATTGGAAGTTCAGTTACCTTATCACATAGTAATAGGATACCCAGAATCTATTACATGAGCAGAGGCACCCATTTTAGATAAAGGCTCCTGAGTTAGGTTAGCCTGGTAGTAGAAAGAGACCAAAGTACACATGCAGGAAGCGTTGGTGACCTATGTATGGCAAAATAAGGAAGAAGAATAGATTCTAAGGCCAGGTGTAGAAGTGCATACATCAAAGGAATTGTAAGTATGGTCACAGTCCGATAGATAGGAGTCCACTTTTTGCTACAACAAAGATGGAACAAATCCAATGGCAACCAGAACACAAAACGATGTTAGTAAAATCTCCTTCAAGAGTCCCATCAGCTTCTAAGTCCTCTGATATTCTTTTAAATAATTTAGATGAGACACAATGCATGATGTAAAAATAGGTAGCTTTCATTACAGAATAAAGTAGAGTACTCTCAAGTGTTAAGGGTAGACAATGGCCAAAAGGACCATTGTGTAGGAAACTCTTAAGGTGTGAAAATGGACAATGACCAAAGGGACCATTGTGTAGGGCACACTCCCAAGGGGTGAGAGTAGACAATGGTCAAAGATATGACTGGTTAGTGGCCAAAGGAACTGCTGTGTATTATAGAATTTTGAGAGGTGAAAGCTGACAGTGAACAAAGGTCCATTGTCAGAAAACTTCCACTCAAGGGATGAGAGTGGAGAATGTCCAAAGGCCCCATCATGCCAACCATCATTTTAAGCAGGCTTTATACTATTTTTAAAGCTTCTAGAAGGTTTTTCTTGGAAGATATTATTTTTCTCTCCAGGTGATTGATTTGGACTGAGTCTCAGAGAAGAGGACTATGATGTTTTTATTCTTTACCAAAATACTTAAACCAGATAACAATAATAGAAGGTCTATATAGCTATATAGACTATATATACATAACCTTCTAGGCACTTCTAGGCTGTGACATTCCATCCAGAGAAAGGGGTAAGATGTAGTCTCTCCTTTTTATTTTTCCTCATAATCAAAGTCCTGTTGTTTCAGTTCTTAGTTCTGTAAACTGTTTATTCTGTGGGAGGAGTCCAACTGCAGTGACTTCTAAAGTTATTGCAAACTGTCCATCATGTGCATCTTTTTTTTTTTACATTTGACGTTGTGACACAACATGGTCACATTTTCCAGAATCCTTTAATCCTTTAATCAATTTTTTTTAATTCAAAAATATTTCATAAGATTTTAAGTAAGTTTAGGGTGTAGGAGGGTCTTCTGTTTATGTGTTGCTTTCATTAGTTAATAAATAAAGAAACAGCCTTGGCCTTTTAATAGGGCAGAGCTTAGATAGGTGTGAGGGCAGGGGAAAACAGAACTGAATGCTTGGAGGAAGAAGGGCAGAGTGAGAGAAGCCATGGATCCTCTGCCTGAAATAGATGCAAGTTAGAATCTCTGGTAAGCCACTGCCATATGGCGATACACAGATTAATGGAGATGGATAAACTAATATGTAAGAGTTAGCCAATAAGAAGTTAAAGCTAATGGCCAAGCAGTGTTTTAATTAATAGAGTTTCTGTGGGGTTATTTTGGGTGTAAGCTAGCCGGGCAGCCTGCATAAACAAGTGGCCCCTCCTTACAACAAGTTTATGCTCTGTGTTTTGTATTTTTATAGCTATCCTTGCCATGAGTTGGACACACCAGTGAGGTTATTGTAAGTATGATATTTAATAGCACACTCTTGAAAACTTAATTTTAAAGGAAGTCTCCAGTCAGAAATAATTTGAAGGATGCAGGTGCAAGTGTTCTTTCTTTCAAAGTAATTGCTTTGCACACTTCCATAGTATCTGATATTAACACTGGTAGTCATTGACATTCAGTTGTTTCACATGTTGTACTCTCCACAGAGCCTACCTTCAAAGTGTTATGGAACCAGTGTATAGGGTATTTATAAAACATCTAAAAAGCACTTCTGAATAGGTGATGATGTGTATAACATGTCCCAGAGTGGGAATGTTTCAATAGATAGTAAGGCAGTGTGGGAAGCAGGGCATGAGGCAAGCTCTAGAAGTGCACAGCAAGAGAATATGAGGCTAGAGATAGTGACACCACACCTGGAAATGAAGGCAGAAGAATATCATTGGGCACCCAGAATTTCTCTTTTGTCTCCAGTGTGGGGCACCAAGTGTATCTACAGTCTATGTTGTCCACTGGTAGTATACACAGGGATTCCCAAAACATTAGACAGATCCCTTCCCTGTGAGGTCACAGCTATGGAACCAAGACAAATGACTGTTTATATTTCTAGTAGAGTTACCTTGAAGCTGTCTAGCAAGCAGGCTACTAGTTAGTTCCTAGCCACTTAGCCCCGAAATAATCACACAAAAACTGTATTATTTAAATCATTGATTTGACCCATTAGTTCTAGACTCTTATTGGCTATCTCTTAAATCTTAATTTAACCCATCTCCATTAATTTGTGTATCACCATGAGGTCGTGGCCTACCAGCAAAGTTTCTGCATGTCTGTCTTTGGCTACATGCCTTCTCTCTAACCCCACCTCCTTTCTCCCAGAATTCAGCTTAGTTTTCCCCACCTAGCTGTGTTTCCCTATAGCTCTGCTATAGGCCCAAAGCAGTTCCTTTATTTATCAATGGTAATCACAGAACACAGAGAGAAATCCAACATCAAAACTGTGGAGTACTTTCAACTCATGTGGAAAAGAAAAAAAAAAAAAGAACAGCAACCTCTCTCAAACTGCATTCAAGTGCTTTTTAGATCTCTGCAGTACTCAACATGTGAGGACCTCTCAGCAATTCATTCAGAGCCTGTTTCTCAGGACTTCTTTAAATGCCAGTCCCTTTCCCTTTTCCAGTGCCTCTGATAAACTCTCCCAAGTCCTTTCTCAGACTTATCCTTATCATTGTTCTTTCAATCCTCAGGTCCTGAGTTCCTCTCTGCATTGACAGCTTCCACTAAACCACAAGATAACACAGCCAGGTCTTCTAAGATTGTTTCATTTATTTATTTATTTATTTATTTATTTATTTATTTATTTATTTATTTATTTTTATTTTCTTGGGACACCTTCCTCACTAGAATGAGTGACAGCCCTCTCTTGGAATGACGGACATTGAAGCTGCGCCATTCTCATGCCATTTTTAGCACTCACATATATTTACCAGATGGACACATTGGGTGTTGTCTTAGTTAGGTTTCTACTGCTATGAAAAAACACCATGGCATCTCTTACAAAAAATATTTAATTGGGGAGGTCTCACTTACAATTTGAGAGGTTCAGTACATTATCTTCATGCCAGGGAGTGTGGCTGCATGCAGGAAGATGTAGATCTGGAGAAGTGGCTGAGAGTCCTACAACAGAAAATGGTTCCAGACACTGGGTGGCATCTCATGCACAGGAAACCTCAAAGTCTACCCCTACTATGACACATTTCCTCCAACAAGGCCATACCTACTCCAGCAAAGCCTCACCTCTGAATGATATCATTCTTGTTGTGGGGCATTTTCTTTCAAACCACTACAGGTAGTAGTGCTTCCTCATCTGTGAAAATAACAACCAAAAGATGTCTCGTAAGATTATCAAGTGGTGCCTGGTGGATAGAGTGAAGAATCTTGTGCATTCTCTCTCTGAAAACCCTAGGAACTGTGTTTGAAGACATCAGGGAGGGGATGAAAAAAGTGTGTGACTCAGACCCAAGACCTCAGAAGAGTCCCAATAAAAGATACAAGACCTGACAATACACATGCATAGAATTCTTAACTTGATTTTATTATTCTATAGCCCACACATATATCCAGATATCCTGTTTCCCCTCATAAAATACAAACATCATCAATTAAAATTTTTTATTTAAGAAACATTCCAAAAGAGATGACTTCTAGCAATTTAGCAAAAGAAAGACTTTAAGAAATTAAAAAAAATAGTTAGATATCCCTAAGCTCTGGATAATAATTTTAACTTTCTTTTTTATGAGAAAATAAAATTATTTTTATTTGAAAAAAAAGTTTAAATTTATAAAATTTTATTTTAAGTTTTCATTGCTCATTTCAGTGATCCAATAATCTAAGATCCAGTTAGCACGTTAAGCTTAGCATATGAATTCTACTCCTTTCTTCACATCCTGTGGAAGCCTTGGCCAGTCTAAAGATTGAGTTTATGTCTGATGTCCCTTGACTAGCACTTTCAGCATGGATTTCTCAGCTTAATTCTAAACTTAATGGATACTCGCACGTCCTCTTCCATGTCTAGCAGGCATCTCTCCACATCTACTAGCAAACTCTAAGAGCACTAACCCTGGCATGTACTCCACTTATATCTGTATCTAAGCCCAGGTACACAATGGATGGCTACCCAGGGTTCCAGAGGTCATTATATACATCCCCCTGAGAACTGGTTGCAACTTGAGCTCTCATTTGTATAATCATTTTTGTGTTTCACAGTTAAATATTAGTTACCAAAGGTGCCCTTTGGCTGGTTACTAAGAGATTTGATGTTTTATTTGACATCTTATGCTTCAAAGATGTTTAATTACTGAATTGTGGCCACAGTGTTACTTCTAAAATGTAACTTAATCTCCACATCCTTGTAGGCAGATGTTGATGGGCATGATATTAACTGCGAATACTTGCTCATACAGATTTGCCAATTGGAGTGAGGTTAGAAATCTGGAGGGAAATTACCTCATAATATGAGTGGTTCATACTCCTCATTTTTTTATCTTCTACTCACACAAATATAAAACTAATGATATGTCTCTTTGTGACCTTTTTCTTGGATAGTTGAATAGAAAGTGATGATATGTTTAAGGCTCCAGTCTAGCAAAAACCATAAATGTTAGATGACTCAGCAGTTAAGAGTACATCCTGTTGATCACAGTGAGGTCCTAGCACCCATGATAGATGGCTCATAGCAGCCTGTAATTCGAGCTTCAGGGAATCACCATGCACTATACTTGTCTTTTTAGATGCACATAAATGTGGGTGTAGACTTATGCCAAGACACACGGACATTAATAGAAATAATGGATCTTTTAGAAATTATAAATTTTGAAAGTTTTGTGTTTGAAATGAAAACCATAAAAATTATTTAATGAAAAATAAGAATATCACATGAGGGAGTAAATTATACAACAAAAGAGGGAGGTTTTAGTAGGATATAGAATCATCACAGATCACAATTGCAATGTCACCAGGTCTTAGAAAAGAACTTGTGGCTAGACCCCTAGATACCAATGCGTTAAGATAGCATGACATTTAGACCCTTGGCACACTCTCCCCCACCTTCCCTTGTCCTTAGACTTGATACCAATCCACTAAAATAGCATGACATTTAGATACTTGGCATACTCTTCTCCACCATCCCTTGTCCTCAGAGTCTTAATATGCATTTCAGTCTTTCCTCAAACTTCCAACTGCCTTGCTTCAGGCTCTCAAGTCCTGGAACCACGTGCTCACAGCACCATATTGGACATTCTCCTTTGATCTGACTCAACTGTGCCTTACAGGGTGGCTTTATTGTGCTATCACCTTGTTCTAATTTCTTTTGACTCTGTGTGTTGAGATGCAGGGTTTGCCCACCAATAGTTCTTTACAATTACAGGCTGAGTTACATTTAGTCACCCTGCCTACTTCCTAGAAAGCTCAATGTCTTCCATTAAAATTTGCAGGCTATTACTATGCAATGTTCTCAGGCATGCCTGGTAAGGCAGTGAGACTTGTGTAGATACCTGAAAGAGCATCTAGATGCTATGTGAACTACAAGTGTAGTGGTGTTGTTAGAATCAGAGCCTGGTTCAAACCATCATTAATCACCTAGGCTCACTATTCTCACTCCAGTAGGTTAGTTAATCAAACAAGTAATAAGAAATAAACATAAAGCAAGGAGACTTTTTAATGTGACTGCACTGGGAAGAGGAAAAATAATGATGTTCAGTGAGCCCATGTCATCATGGTCTGGTATGAAGCTTAGATTTAAGTAGATGGCAAAGGCTATCCTTGGCTAAGCAGTCCTGGGTATCATGTTGTCCTGTCTGTTATTATCTGGTCTCTACTTCAAAAGCTGGTAATGTCTATAAAATCTCTTCTTTGGAGATGAGCTTCTCCTCTGACTGGCACTAGGCCTCATTGTTCCTTCTTCCAACCAGCGGTTCCTAGGAGAAGAATTCCAGGTTCTTAGGGTCTGTTGTTTTATTAATCTGATAGCCCAAAAGAGAGGCATAAAATCTGTCTAGAACACCTCCATCCCTGCCAGGAGGGTTGTATTGTTGCAATGACAGGGTCTGCTTGTTTCTCTCGGCTGCCCAGCTAGCTTAGCCCAGAAATAACCACACATAAACTGTATTAATTAAAACACTGCTTGGCCTGTTATCTCTCACTTCTTATTGGCTAGCTCTCACATCTTGATTTAACCAATTTCTATTAATCTGTATATCACCACATGGCAGTGGCTTACCTGAAAAGATTCTAATCAGTGTCCGTCTCAAGTGGAGGATCCATGGTGTCTCTCTGACTGCGTTTTTTCCCTCCCAGCCTTCAATTTTGTCATCTCCGCCTACCTAAGTGCCAGAGCATTTTTCTTTATTCATTAACCAACACAAGCAACACACAGAAGGGACTCCTACATCACCTCCCCTTTTATGTTTAAATAAAAAGGAAGGTTTTAAATTTAACATAGTAAAATTACATATAACAGGTATCAAGCAAGAATTACAGTTACAATATTTCTATTTGCTTTATCTTTTATCATAACTAAGGAAAACTATAGCTATCTATCTATTCTTCAACTCCATCAAAGACTCCAGAAGGATATAATACTACCTAAGTAAACAGGAAGTACATTGTAAGAGACATCTCGCTACCTGGACAGTCATCCAAAGTTCTTCTGTACCATTGGGGCATCCATCTTCAGCCTACAGGCCCATAGTATCCATCAGACTTTCCCATGAAACAGGAAATTTCAAAGACAGTTCAGTCACTTTCTTCTGTGTCCTGCAGAATATCTGGCAGACCCTTTCATGAAGCAGAAACCACAAAGGAACATCTCACATTAAGGCAAGTTCAGCAGTTATCTCTCTACAGGTTCTTCATGGCCAGTTTATGCAACAGTCTAGGCAAGAGTTTTTTGCCCAGATGGCTAACCAACTCCATAAGGAGCCTCTTCAATACCCATCTTCCTCTTGAAGTATCTTGGTGCTGCCAAGAGCAGATGTATCTCATTATCATGAAAAGTCCTAAATTTTTAAAACATTTAAATGCCATATTTTGAAGGTCTCTGAAAGATTTGAAGAATACCTAACTAACTGAAAGAAATTGCTATACATCTAGAAAATCTAACATGGCTACAATTTTGACTATTATAGATGACTATCTATTAAGCTATATTTCTTAATTATACATTATTTTTTCAAATAAACTACACAATCATAATACTCCAATCAAGAGCAGAAACATACAAATACAGTATAACAAAATTTACCTTAAATTTGTATCAATAAATCAAGATCTATACCAATGCAAATTATTCATACTATATCATATCCCCCTTTAAATGTAAGAGGACATTTATAAACAATATTTGGGAATATGAGCATAATTTTTTCTCTCCAAACTGTTCCCTGCTGTATGGAAGAGCTGTTAATCAGGTCTTTCATGGTGTATCCTGTGTGCTAGGTTCATTTCAGTCAGCAGTTAGACGAAATAATTTTTTGAGAGTGTTCACAGCAACCTTTCAGGAGGGCATGGTCTATCAAACCATATTTGTCTAGAAGCAATCCACAGGTTCTCATCTTCTGTGAAAACAAAAGAAGAACCTCTTTTCCAGAACACCATATCCATAGACTCAAATTCTGAAGTCAAGCAGCACACAGAGGGGACTCCCACATCATTGTATTCTCCATTCTTCATTACTCTTCAGTCTTGAAGAAGAATACAGATGTCACTGAGATAAATATTTTAAACAGATATAAAAAGGAGTTCAGGTTAGAATGCTTTCCCATAATGTTAAGTAGCCATTCATAAAAAATCATTTCTCCATTATTTATTGGCTTCAATTATTTCTCAATAAGCTGCCATGATTGACTTTATTTATTTATTTATTTATTTATTTATTTATTTATTTATTTATTTATTTACTGAGGTACATATTTTTTCCCACTTCTCTTCCTTCCTCTCTCTTCCCCTTCTACTCTCTCCCATGGTCCACATGCTCCCAATTTACTCAGGAGATTTTGTCTATATCTACTTTCCATGTTGATTAGATCCCTGTGTGTCTCTCTTAAAGTCCTCTTTCTTGTCTAAGTACTCTGGGATTGTGAATTGTAGGCTGTTTTTTCTTTACTTTATGGATTGACTCCACTTTGATTTGGTTTTTATTATCCCTTAGTACTGGAGTGAATTCTGTATCAGCCAGTCTAATCTGATTCCACATTGAGGTGTGTATGCAACAAATGTCAAGGAATTAGTTGAATAACATCCTGCAAAGACAACTTAAAGCAACTAAGACATATAGAAAGATGCTCTTAGATCAGTCTTATCCAGAGTGCATCTTATATCTTAAGTTTTACTTCTGACTTTCCTATGGAGGTGTCCTAGTGTCTAAAAATTACTCTTGAAGTTCTTTTATTAGGGGTTGCATATGTTTTTTAGAATGTTCACAAACAGCAATTAGTTATAAAGCTTCACACAATACAGCCACCAAGAGAAAATACTTCTATTATATGCTAGCAATGTTTAAGCTTTACAAAAATATGATTAACAGGAATAAACATTTACAGAGAGCTAGTTTGGAAATTAAGTCTCTGTTTACAGATGAGTACAGAGCGCACAGTGTTAAGGCATGCCTGATCCTTTTGCTCAGTGCAAATAGTCATGATAGAGTTAGGAATACACTAACCCAATCCTGAGAAAAGTTAGCAACCACTAATAATTCTGGATTGGAGGGCCCAAGTTTGGGAAAACATCTTCTTAAACCTTACATCCTTGAAAGCTTATACAAAGCAAAAGACTGAATGCATATAAAAGAGTCAGCAATAACTATTATCATTATACATAAAACTATATAGAATTTCTTTATGTATTAATTTAGCTTCTACTTTTTAATAAAAACTTAAAGTATTTGGCTCAGTAAGATAAGATACGTGTAGCTCTAACAAAATGAAAGTTTTGGACCTCTTGAAAATTTAGGGAATTGTGCTACTGCCTACAATGCATCCTTTCACATATTCATTGTCTATTTTCATTCCTTCACTAGAGAAATGACTTCTTAAGCCTTTGCCTATGATAAAATCTGGTTACTCACAATTATAAAGTGTTAAGTTGGGGCTGCAGAGGTGGCTTAGTCTGATTGCAGTGCAAGAATGAGGACGTGAGTCAAGGTCTTCCGTACCCACTGAGAAGTCAGATGTGGGGATGTGGCTGGCCACTCCAGCATTAGCAGAAGAGGGCAGCAGAAAGGCAGACCCAGGTACTTGCTGGTGCCCAGCTGAACTGAAAAGTGGACTCCAAGTCCAGAGAAAGACAAAATAAGGTGTGGAAAGAGCTAGAAGATACCTGGAGAAGAGAACATACTCAAACAATTCGTCCTCTGATTCCACATGTGTGCCTTAGCATGCATGTATCACCATACACAACATGCAATAAAAGTAATACAAATTCTTTTACAAATCAGTCATTACAGTGTGTGTGCATGCTGATACATGCACGTGCATGTATGTGTGTATATGTAGATGTGTGTTTACATTAGTGGACCTGTGTACAAGCAAGAGGTCAAAGTTGGGTGTCTTCTTTTATTGGTTTCACCCTGTACTTTTTTGAGACAGAACATCTCAGTGAACCTTGAGCTTGCCAGTTTAATCTAGATAGAGGCCAGAAAGCACTATGGTTCTGTGTATCTTTATCTGCCCCAGTACTGGGGTTACAGGAATGTACTACCATGCTGATCTCCTACATGAGTACAGGGGATCTAAACTCAGGCCTTCATGTTTGCAAAGAAAGTGCTATCCTCACTGAGCCATATCGCCAGCTCACGGACTTTTGAGTTTCAAGCCAATTATGTAATCTTGAATGTACTATGTGCAAATAAATATCAGTGTCATTTCATGTCATCTAGTCAAGGCTTTCATTAAAGCCCCATCACACACTTAAAATTACCTGCAGCTTTTCAAATTAATATGTTCTAATCAAAATAGAATTGCATCATTTCCCACTTTCCTCTCTCTAGTCTCTCCCATGTTTCTACAATCTCAAGTTGATCTCAAGCCTCTTTTTTGATCATTATTATTGGTAGCATTTCCAAACAAATGAAATACAATTGAAATTGAAATAATACATCTTACAGAGCAATCTTAAAATGAAAAAATAAGGCAAGGAGTTATATTAATATAAGTAAATTACAAACATCAGTGATATTTTTATTAAATTCGTTCTATTAAAAATAATGTATTTAAAAACTAAAGATGAAAATCATTCAGTGCCACTGTTACTAAAAACTCCTTATTGTTGTGTATGGGTGTGTGTGTGTCTGTGTGTTTAATGTCTGTGTACTCATGCAGAGACCATGTGTCCTGCTCACTCACTTTCTGACTTGAAACAGGATTTTTCACTGAACCTGGAGCTGTTCTTGCAGCCATCAGACCCTGGGATTCTCCTATATTCCCCCTCCACAGTTCTGGGACTATTGATCATGTCTGCCTTTTCAAGTGGGTGTTGGGGATTTGAACTTATGTCCTTGTACTTGTGCAGTGAGATTTCTCAACCCACCCATCCTTTACAATTTTAATAGTACTCTTCAAAGGCAAAGCATTATTTTGTACTGAAATGATTATGACCATATGTTGAAGGTACAATCTTGCCAAGTTTTATAAACTATCATTCTTATAAAAATTAGTCATGTGAATTTGTTTCTGTGTTCTTTACAATAGTCAATTGTTCTAAATTACTGTCAAGAACTGGAGAGAAGGAAGTTAAGAGTACTGGCCAATCTTTCAGAGGACCTGGATTCAGTTCCCAACATCTACTTGGTAGCTCACAGCTACCTGTAGTTCTACTTGTAGGAGATCTGACTCTCTTTTGACCTCCGTATTCATCAAGAGAGCACATGGTGCATATGAATACATAGAGGCACTCACACATACACATACATGGTTTTCAAAAACATCAAGGACTGTCGTTGTGTCAGTAAGATAGTGTTTGATCACCTGCCTTTGTGATATGCTTTGAGTTTAGAAAGTAAGATGCATACAACTTTGATGGTATTTCCTCAGGCTGACTTGGCTATCTGTAGTTTTTGTGGCTGCATTTCATTTTAGAATTCATTTTTATTTATAATTTGTAAAATTTACCAATGGTATGTCAACAGAGTGGCATGTAGTAAGGAGAACACCCTGAGAGAGCAAGGCTTAGCACTCGACCCCTGCTAATGAACGTGGTCCCTTCTTTTCATTTCTGTGTGTGTCATGTTTTATTCCTTTCATCAGTATCTTATTATAACTTTATATTCACAACTTTCAACCATTTCCTTTTCGAGACAGAGTCCTACTCTATTCCTCACGCTATCCCAAAACTCACTGCATAGCCTAGGGTGGCTCTGAATTTGTGATTTTCCTTCTGTCTCAGCCTCCTAAGAGCTAGGATTCTGTACATGCATCGCCATTCCTAGTTTACTGTTGGTTTTTCTTCAATAATAATAATCACTCATCTTATTTTATTTCGTACATCTCACAAGCCCTCTCAGCATGGTCCTTTCCAAAAATCATTTCCTCTCTCCTTTTTTCCTTTTTTGACACATGGTTTCACTATGCAGCTTTGGCTGCCCTGGAACTTACTGTGTAGATCAGCATAGCCTGAAACTCACATTGCTCTGTCTGGCTCTGCATCCTGAGAGTGCTGAGATTAAAGTGTATGTCACCAAAACAGCCTAGTTTCTTTTTTGGATAGATTGTATTTAAGCTGAAGATTTGACATTTGTTTTTATTGATTTTATATCTTGAAAAACCACCAAATTCATTGGGCAGCATCGTTGAGCTCTTAGAATTCCTGTTCATAAGATCCATGACATTTACAGACAAGGGTAGTTCTCTCTCTACTTGGATATTTTTTCTCTCTAATTGCTTGGGTGAATAGAAGTAGCAGGAGTTGGTTTGCGAGCACAAACTTTCTGTTTTCACCATTAAGTATGGGGTTATACCAGCCATGTCACTATATTCTGCTTTCTTCCTTCTAGAAGCAGGTTGATAAAAATAACACCAAGGAACAATATTGTATTCCATCAAAAACTTTTAACTAATTACTTTTTTCTTGAACATAGTGATAGTACTGTGTAAACTGTACCTATTCTATTAGACTTGTGTATTTCACAATTAGAGTTTTCCTTGTGTACCAGTGATAAATACCTCAGAAGGAAATACGCTGTTATGATTGTGCTATTAGATTTCTTGTTAGCATTTTGTTCAGGACTTTTGCATCTACGTTCATCAGACTCATTGATGGTTGCCAAATCATTTCTTGGTTTTTTAATTTTAATTTTAACTGATAGTTTTATTTAGTCTTTGCCTATATATAATATTTCTTGATCATATCCACTGCCTACTTCTCCTACTTTCCATCTTGCTTCCCCCTAAAATATCAACTTCCCATATGTGCATGGATATGGGGCATCCACTGCAGGCATGTACCACATATTATGAATCACATTACAAAAGAAAAGTGACTCTCCCTCCCTGAGCAGCCACCAACTGCCAGTAACTTTTAGCTAGAGCTTCTCTCCCATCTCTGCTAGAATTTTAGCTAGTACGACTCAGATTTTTACATAGTTCTCACTTTTATTTTTTAGCCAGTCATGTTTATGTTGAAACTGATGCTGAGTTCTAAGAATTTGATTACATGGGGCAAGCCACCTTTCTCATACTCCTCTCCTAATTGAGGTGGTTTGAATAGGAATGCCCCCATAGGCTCATATATTTGAGTGTTTGGTCATCATGGAGTGGCGTTAACTTGAGAGAGATCAGGAAGTGTGGCCTTATTGGAGGAAGTGTGTCAGTGGGGGTGAGATTTGAGATTTCAAAGGCTCAAACCAATCCCAGCGCTCTTTCTTCTTGCTACCTGAGGATCTGGGTGTAGAACTCTGAAGCTACTTCTCCAGCACCATTTCTGCCTGAATGCTATCATGCTTCCTGCCAGGATTTAACAATGGACTAAGCCTATGAACTGTAAGCCAGCTCCAATTAAATGTTTTCTTTTATAAGAGTTGCTACAGTCATTGTGTCTCTTCACAGCAACAGAACACTAAGACAATGATTCTCTTTGTTTTTGACTTTTGACATTTGCATCATAATGTGTCTTAGAGTACGTTTATGGGTGTTTGCTGTCATCTGTCATCATGTAGGGCCTCAATAGCTATCTTATTCATACCAACTTGCTAAGTTTTTTTTTGCCTCAACCAGAATTCTTTTATTTTGTCCAAAACAGCATAGCATAAACACCCCCAACAATACATAAGCCTATATATAAAATATAGAATATCTTCAACATTTTTCTTTCATATGGAAGCATAATAGTATATGCAAGTGAAAGTACTGTTGATGGGATTACAGGGCACTTATCTGGGCAGTGTCCTAGTTATCCAGGTATCAGCAATCAAAGGCCAGGTAAACATTCATTCTAGTAAGGAAAACAGTATTAAAACAATTCCTATAAAATTGGGGTATACATACCTCATTCTGTATCCTGGCCATTCCATACACAGCCTGACTTCTCTCAGTCCCACCTCTTAGCCTTTGGAGTGGTACTATAAAGGTACAGAAAATGCCTGCCCGATACCAATTTTTCACCATGAAAATTCATAATGGCTTAAAAAAGAATTTCAAAAGTTATTTACCTTCTTTGAAAAAATTGCCATAAATACTTCCAACACTACAGGGTTTATAACACCCTGCATCTAGGAGTAAACATTTACTTAGGCATTGTCAAATTCTGTTTACTAACTTCCCATGAGCCCTCTCATCTCAGGAAGGTCAACAATAACCTGGTTTCTTCTATATCTACTACTGCCCACTTTCACAATGGAAAGAATTGCCATGTTTGAAATCAGCTGCTTCTCCTTAAGTCTCAGAGTTTATGTTCTGTTTCAATGTTACCTTATTGTATACATACATAAGCAATCTCACAGCTATGAAAAAAAACAAAAACAAATGCAAAGCAACTCTCCAATTTCAGAGCTGACAAAAGGTACCCTTCTTTGTTTAAAAAGTTAACTTTAAACTTTAAAGACCAAGCACAGGCACTTTCCAAAAAAACAAAACTGAAGCCAAATCACAAAATTACTCAATAGTTACAGAAGACAGCTCTGACTTTGGGGCATCGTCCTGCATGGCCTCATCCTGAGCACTGGTCTTTGGCTGCTCTTGCACATCCTCCTTCTCTGCAAGCCCACCAAGAGACCCCAAAGGGAAAGAACTTTCACAATTCTGGGTTGAGGAGACCTGTGAAATCACAGGCATTTGAACAGAAGAGTTGCTTTCAAAAGTGTTTTCTCCAAGATCATATTGAACAAGAGTCTCTTCTTGCTCCTGGTTTAAGTAGTCTGGCACTAAGAAATCACTTCATGCATTAGGCAATACATCTTTAGCGTGTAAGCCCTGGTGAACTCTTTTCCACAGTGGTCACATTGAAATGGTTTAATTCCTGACCATTATCTTATTCAGTAACTTTTCCGTTTCTTTCTCTTCATTCTTTTATAACGTATATTGGTAAGATTGATAGTGTACCCCAAATCCTTTAAGTTTTATTTCCTTTGTTTTGTTGGTTTTAAATATATGTTGTCTTGTTTATCTATTGAAAAACCATAACAAAAATATGTTGCCTCCTCAGCAAAAAAAAGAAAGAAAGAAAGAAAGAAAGAAAGAAAGAAAGAAAAAAGAGAAAAAAGAAAATGGAATCAGCTTCCAGATGGGGACATGCCAGTCTCTTCCACCTTAATTCATTCATTTGATGTTAGTCAATCACCAGGACAACAGACCACTCCTTAAAAAGACAATTCTAAAAGATTAGGAGGAATAGATATCCCTTTAATAAGATAATGCACTTTTGCTTTATAGAATCGATACTCCTAGTGCTATCTTTAACAGAGCCAAAACACAACTTTGTAATTCTCCCCACCTTTGAATAATTCAGAAAGTCCAAGTTATCACTTTCTTCTATTTCTTTCCTGTGCACACTTTCCCTAGTAACTGGGGCTTCTTTTACACTTTGGCTTCACTCTTTCTTCAGATCTAACCTCCCTTCCATGTGGCTCCCTTTCTCCCAGGTGACTGGTGTCCAATTCTCCATGCTGGTTTAATTCAGGCAGCATGGCTTTCCCCCTTCTCTTCTCCATGCTCCTGCTTCAGTGAGCTAATGAGATTCACAGCTTTCCTTGTCTGAGTGTCTCTTCCAAACTTTAATAGCATTGTTTTGGAGCTCCCATGTGAGTCTGTTTTTAAATTCTTAGATAACAGCATTGAAAAAAAAACTGAAGGGAACTGATTCCCTAGCATGGAGATCTGTCTTTGCATTTGACTATCACTTCTCTGTGATTGAGTGATTGAGTATGCCATAAAACGTGTGTGTGTGTGTGAACTTTCAGCATATTTCCATTAGCTTAATAACTTCTGTTTGGTACTTTAAAATATTCTGTGTGTGTGTGTCCCTCTGTCTTACTCTCTCTTCACTTTGTTAACTTGACTTTGGTAAGCTTCTTATAATAGTTAATGTGTGAGTGTTTAGTGTGTGTGTGTGCACAATATATAAAGGCCAGTGTTTAATGTTATATGTCTTCCTCAACTGCTCTTCACTTTACTTTTTGAAATAGGTTCTTTGATTGAATCTGAAGCTTACTCTTTTGACTAGGCTGGCAGCCTGGAAAGTACCAAGGATCTGCCTATTTTGTGCTCCCAAGCACTGGGATTATAGGCACTTGCCAACATGGGCAGATTTACATATGGACACTGGGATTCCAAACTCAGGTCTTATGCAGTAAGGATGTTGCCATCCCCGTGGATTTTATTGTAAGTGCCAGTGCTTATTTACCAAGCCAGGGTCTCCTGATACGATTGGTGGGAATTAAAGCCAGGCCAAATGGGAAGTCTCATCAAGACTGAGCCTGAGACAAATTAATTGCAAGCAATCAGACTTCTTATATCCTTATCAGACATTTATGGCAGTTTCCAGGAAGAATACAACTGCAGCTTCCAGGATACAATGGCATCTGCAAGCTACAGGGTACATAAAATTCATGTCTAAGACTAATGGTTCTGGTGTGGAGATCCTTCTGTCTATGCGTTGCTCTTACTGGTTAATAAAGAAAGAAACTGGCTTGGCCTAATAAGGCAGAATTTAGGTAGGTGGGAAAAACTAAATGGAATGCTGGGAGAAAGGAGACAGAGTCAGAGAAGCCATGTAACCATGCCAGAGCCAGATGGAACTTTACCGGGAGAGCCACTGCCTCATGGCAATACACAGATTAATGGAGCTGGGTTAAATTAATATGTAAGAGCTAGCCAATAAGAAGCTAGAGATAAGAGGGTAAGCAGTGATTTAAATAATATGGTTTCTGTGTGATTATTTCAGGAGTCTGGGCAGCCGGGAAACTAACAAGCAGCCTCCTACAACAAAGTTCAGCTAAACATCTTTTTGCTTCACTGACTTCTGGGGAATGCAAAGATACAGGAAACTTGAATGCTTCACTGCCTGAATGCTTCACTCCATTTCTCAGAAAATTAAAAGCACACAATGTACCAGGAGTCACAGACTCTAACCCCAAAAGCGTATGATATGTGCCCATAAAGGCAGCTAGACAAGGCCAACTCCATTATTATTTGCACTTTGTATAGCTATTTTTAGTTTTATGTCTGGCAAATCATACATCTCTATTCACCAAACTTTCTTTGTTTACAACATTTGTTCTTGAATCTTCCATTCATGTTATTTGTAATCGTTCATTATTCTGGGCAGATACTACTCTCAATAGCTCCTCACTAGATTTCTCATCAGAGATCACTCTCCATGATTAGTTTATGGTTTTAAGAATTTCTGCCAGTTGTTTTTTTTTTTTTTTGCGGGGGGAGGGGGGGCGGAGAAACAGGCAGGTGTGGCTTTAGTCATCTTTTAGGTTATTTTTTTCTTTTTCTTTTTTTTTATTGATAAAAGGAGAATTAAAAAAAAAAACAAATTTCCACCTCCTCCCAGCCTCCCATTTCCCTCCCCCTCGTCCCACTCTTCTCCCCATCCTCCCACTCTTCTCCCCCTCCTCCCACCCTTCCACCCTTCTCCCCCTCCCCCCACTCTTCTCCCCCTCCCTCTCCAATCCAAAGAGCCGTCAGGGTTCCCTGCCCTGTGGGAAATCCTAGGTCTTCCCCCCTCCGTCCATATCTATGAAGGTGAACATCCAAACTGGCTAGGCTCCCACCAGGCCAGCACATTAAGTAGGATCAAAACCCCGTGCCATTGTCCTTGGCGTCTCATCAGCCCTCGTTGTTCGCCATGTTCAGAAAGTCCAGTTTTATCCCATGCTTTTTCGGTAACAGTCCAGCTGGCCTTGGTGAGCTCCCAGTAGATCAGCTCCACTGTCTCAGTAGGTGGGTGCACCCCTCGTGGTCCCAACTTCTTTGCTCATGTTCTCCCTCCTTCTGCTCCTCATTGGGACCTTGGGAGCTTAGTCCAATGCTCCAGTGTGGGTCTCTGTCTCTATCTCCATCCATCACCAGATGAAGGTTCTATGATGATATTCAAGATATTCGTCAGTATTGCTCTAGGATAGGGTCATTTAAGGTTCCCTATCCTCAGCTGCCCAAGGAACTAACTGGGGACCTCAGCTTGGGCACCTGGGAGCCCCTCTAGGGTCAAGTCTCTTACCCACCCTAAAGTGGCTCCCTTAACTAAGAATTGTGGTTCCGTGCTCCCCTATCCAACCTTCCTTTATCCCAATCCTCCTGTTTCCCCAAGTCCCCCCCTCCTTCCCTTCTACCTTTTCTCTCCCCATCTCCCCTTAACCCCATCCCACCCCACCCCCAAGATCCCAATTTTCTCCCCGGCAATTTTGTCTACTTCCCTTAGCCGAGAGGATAACTATATGTTTTTCCTTGGGTTCACCTTCTTACTTAGCTTCTTTAGGTTCACCTATTGTAGACTCCGTGACCCCTATTTTGGCTAGAAACCAATTATGAGTGAGTAGATCCCATGTTCATCTTTTTGGGTCTGGGATACCTCACTCAGGATAGTGTTTTCTATTTCCATCCATTTGCATGCAAAATTCAAGAAGTCATTGTTTTTTACCGCAGCGTAGTACTCTAGTGTGTATATATTCCATACCTTCTTCAGCCATTCTTCCATTGAAGGGCATCTAGGTTGTTTGCAGGTTCTGGCTATTACAAATAATACTGCTATGAACATAGTTGAACAAATGCTTTTGTCATATGATAGAACATCTCTTGGGTATATTCCCAAGAGTGGTATTGCTGGGTCCAGGGGTAGGTTGATCCCGAATTTCCTGAAAAACCGAAACAGTGATTTCCACAGTGGTTGCACAAGATTGCATTCCCACCAGCAATGGATGAGGGTACCCCTTCCTCCACAGCCTCTCCAGCAAAGGCTATCCTTGGTGTTTTTGACTTTAGCCATTCTGACAGGTGTAAGATGATATCTCAAAGTTGTTTTGATTTGCATTTCCCTGATAGCTAAGGAAGTTGAGCACGACCTTAATTGTCTTTTGGCCATTTCAACTTCTTTTGTTGAGAATTCTCTGTTCAGTTCAGTGCCCCATTTTTTAATTGGGTGAATTAGCATTTTAAAGTCTAGTTTCTTGAGTTCTCTATATATTTTGGAGATCAGACCTTTGTCTGTTGCGGGGTTGGTGAAGATCTTCTCCCAGTCAGTAGGTTGCCTTTGTGTCTTAGTGACAGTGTCCTTTGCTTTACAGAAGCTTCTCAGTTTAAGTAGGTCCCATTTATTCAATGTTGCCCTTAATGTCTGTGCTTCTGGGGTTATACCTAAGAAGCGATCACCTGTGCCCATCTGTTGTAGGGTATTTCCCACTTTCTCTTCTATCAGGTTCAGTGTTTTCGGGCTGATATTGAGGTCTTTAAGCCATTAGGACTTGAGTTTTGTGCACGGTGATAGATATGGGTCTATTTTCATTCTTCTACAGGTTGACATCCAGTTGTGCCAGCACCATTTGTTGAAGATGCTTTCTTTCTTCCACTGTATACTTTTAGCTCCTTTATCGAAAATGAGGTGTTCATAGGTTTGTGGGATAAAATCTGGGTCTTCTATACGATTCCATTGGTCGACTTCTCTGTTTTTGTGCCAGAACCACCCTATTTTCATTACTGTAGCTCTGTAATAGAGTTTGAAGTCAGGGATGGTAATGCCTCCAGAAGATCCTTTATTGTATAGGATTGTTTTGGCTATCCTGGGTTTTTTGTTTTTCCATATAAAGCTGATTATTGTCCTCTCAAGATCTGTGAAGAATTTTGATGGGATCTTGATGGGGATTGCATTGAATCTATAAATTGCCTTTGGTTGAATTGCCATTTTTACTATGTTGATCCTCCCAATCCAAGAGCAAGTGATGTCCATCCATTTTTTGGTATCCTCTTCAATTTCTTTCTTCAATGCCTTAAAGTTCTTGTCAAATAGATCTTTCACTTCCTTGGTTAGATTTACCCCAAGATATTTTATGCTGTTTGTGGCTATCGTGAATGGAGAAGCTTCTCTGATTTCCCTCTCTGCTTCCATATCCTTTGTGTATAAGAGGGCGACTGATTTTTTGGATTGATCTTGTATCCTGCCACATTACTAAAGCTGTTTATCAGCTGTAAAAGTTGTTTGGTGGAGTTTTGGGGGTCGCTTATGTACACTATCATATCATCTGCAAATAACGAAAGTTTCACTTCTTCCTTTCCAATTCGAATCCCCTTGATCCCATTATGTTGTCTTATTGCTATTGCTAGAACTTCAAGCACTATATTGAAGAGTTATGGAGAGAGTGGACAGCCTTGTCGTGTTCCTGAGTTAAGCGGGATGGCTTTGAGTTTCTCTCCGTTTAATTTGATGTTAGCTGTCGGCTTGCTATATATAGCCTTTATTATATTTAGGTATGACCCTTGTATTCCTAATCTCTCCAAGACTTTTAACATAAACGGATGTTGAATTGTGTCAAATGCTTTTTCAGCATCTAATGAAATGATCATATGGTTTTTTTTCTTTCAGTTTATTTATATGCTGGATTACATTGATAGATTTTCGTATGTTGAACCAGCCCTGCATCTCAAGAATGAAGCCTACTTGATCATAATGGATAATTTTTCTGATGTGTTCTTGGATTCGGTTTGCCAGTATTTTGTTGAGGATTTTTGCGTCGATATTCATGAGTGAGATTGGCCTTTAATTCTATTTCCTGGTTGAGTCTTTGTGTGGTTTTGGTATCAGAGTAACTGTAGCTTCATAAAAGGAATTTGGCAATGACCCTTCTGTTTCTATATTGTGGAATACATTGAGGAGTATAGGTATTAGGTCTTCTTGGTAGTTCTGGTAGAATTCGGCATTGAAACCATCTGGCCCTGGGCTTTTTTTGGTAGGGAGGTTTTTGATAACAGCTTCTAATTCTTCGCGACTGACAGATCTGTTTAGATTGTTCACCTGGTCCTGGTTTAATTTTGGTAAATGGTATTTATCTAAAAAAGTGTCCATTTCTTTTACATTTTCCAGTTTTGTGGCATACAGGCTTTTGTAGTAAGATCTAATGACTCTCTGAATTTCCTCTGTGTCTGTGGTTATGTCCCCCTTTTCATTTCTGATTTTATTAATTTGCAAATTTTCTCTCTGCCGTTTGACTAGTTTGGATAGGGGTTTGTCAATCTTGTTGATTTTCTCCAGGAACCAGCTTTTTGATTCATTGATTCTTTGGATTGTTTTCCGTGTTTCTATTTTGTTGATTTCAGTCCTCAGTTTGATTATTTCCAGTCTTCTACTCCTCCTAGGTAAGTCTGCTTCTTTTTTTTCTAGAGCTTTCAGGTGGGCTGTCAAGTCTCCAATATGTGCTTTCTCTGTTTTCTTTAAGTGGGCACTTAGTGCTATGAACTTTCCTCTTATGACTGATTTCATAGTGTCCCATAAGTTCGAGTATGTTGTTTCTTTATTTTCATTGAATTCAAGGAAGACTTTAATTTCTTTCTTTATTTTTTCCTTAATCCAGGTATGATTCAGTAGTTGACTGTTCAGTTTCCATGAGTTTGTAGGCTTTCTGGGGGTAGCATTGTTATTGAATTCTAACTTTAATCCATGGTGATCTGATAAGACACAGGTGGTTAGTAATATTTTTTGTAAATGTGTAAGTTAGCTTTGTTACCAAGTATGTGGTCAATTTTCGAGAAGGTTCCATGAGCTGCAGAGAAGAAGGTATATTCTTTCCTATTTGGGTGGAATAATCTATAGGTGTCTGTTAAGTCCATTTGCTTCATTACCTCCATTAATTCTCTAATTTCTCTGTTGTGTTTCTGTCTGATTGACCTGTCCATTGGTGAGAGAGGAGTGTTGAAGTCTCCTACTATTAGAGTGTGCGGTTTGATGGCTGCCTTGAATTTTAGCAATGTTTCTTTTACGTACGTGGGTGCTTTTATATTAGGGGCATAGATATTCAGGATTGAGACTTCTTCCTGATGAATTGTTCCTGTTATGAGTATAAAATGTCCCTCTCCATCTCTTCTGATTGATTTAAGTTTGAAGTCCAGTTTGTTAGAAATTAGTATGGCCACACCCGCTTGTTTCTTAGGTCCATTTGCTTGATAAGCCTTTTCCCAGCCCTTTACTCTGAGTAGGTGCCTGTCTTTATGGTTGAGGTGTGTTTCTTGTAGACAGCAGAATGTTGGATCCTGTTTTCGTATCCAATCTCTTAGCCTGTGCCTTTTTATAGGTGAGTTGAGCCCATTGACATTAAGTGATATTAATGACCAGTGGTTGTTAACTCCGGTCACTTTTTTAGTAGTAGGGTTTGTGTGTTTCCCTTCTTTGAGTTGCGCTGGTGAAGGGTCTCTAGATGTCTGAGTTATTGTGGTCATTGTTGGACTCCTTGGTCAGTGATTTTCCTTCTATTATTTTCTGTATGGCTGGATTTGTGGCTATGTATTGTTTAAATTTGTTTTTATCCTGGAAAATTTTGTTTTCTCCATTTATAGTGAACGAAAGCTTGGCTGGATATAGTAGCCTGGGCTTGCATCCATGGTCTCTTAGTTTTCACAGTACATCTATCCAGGACCTTCTGGCTTTCATGGTTTCCATAGAGAAGTCAGGTGTAAGTCTGATAGGTTTACCTTTATAAGTAATTTGGCCTTTTTTCCTTTGCGGCTCTTAATATTCTTTCTTTATTCTGTATATTTTGTGTTTTGATTATTATATGGCGAGAGGATGGTTTTTTTTTTTTTTGATCCAGCCTATTTGGTGTTCTGTGTGCTTCTTGAACCTTCATAGGTACATTCTTCTTCAGGTTGGGAAAGTTTTCTTCTATAATTTTATTAAGTATGTTTTCTGGACCGTTGAGCTGCACTTCTTCTCCTTCTTCTACTCCAATTATTCTTAGGTTTGGTCTTTTTATTGTGTCCCATATTTCCTGAATGTTTTGTGATGAGAGTTTGTTGGACTTGCTGTTTTCTTTGATCAGTGCGTTTATTTTCTCTATGTTATCCTCAGAATTTGAGATTCTTTCTTCTATCTCTTGTATTCTGCTGGTTGTGCTTGTTTCTGTAGTCTCTATTCATTTACCTAGATTTTCCATGTCCAGCCGGCCCTCTGTTTGTGTTTTCTTCTTTGCCTCCATTTCAGTTTTCAAGTCATGAACTGTTTCCATTATCTGCTTGATTGTTTTTCCTTGGTTTCCTAGGGTATCATTCACTGATTTACTCAATTCCTCGAACTTTCTGTTATACTTCTCATCCATTTCTATAAGGGCGTTTTTTATATGCTATTTAAGGGTGTCAATCACTTTCAGGATGTCAGTTTTTTCTACTTCTTCTTGATTAAGGTGTTCATGTCCTCCTGTTGTGAGGTCGCTGTCTTCTGGTGGTTTCGTGTTGTTTTTCAGATTGTTGGGTGAATTCTTGCATTGGCGTCTCCCCATCTCTTCCTCCCAATACTCTCCTATGGATCTTCTTTTACAGGATCAGGTCTTCTTGCCCACTGATGTACCTTCCCAGTGATGTCACTCCCCAGTGATATTTCTCCTGGTGTCCAGATCGGATCTCCTTGCTGCTTGGTTAGCTTTCAAACAAAGGGCCCACCCTGCTTGCTACAGGCAGGCTATGGAGACAAAGGAGCTACCGCCCTCCCCTTTGCCCTCCGCTTCGGGTTCGGTCCCAGCGCCCAAGCAGGCTGAGCTGGGAGGTGCTCTGCTGCCAAAGAAGGGAGGGATGGAGGGAGACAGGGGGTGGGGGGATCTGGATGTAAGCTGGATGGGATAGGAAGAGAGAGGAGGTACCGGGCAGTATAGCCCCTGTAGGATGACCACTTGGTTATTTTTTTATTTAACAATTTATTTATTTACTTATTTATTTTGTGCTACATTAGAGGTTGCAAGATATACCCTACTGGCTCAAACTACAATTTCATTTCCCCCCAAATTAGCCACACTATACTAGACCTGTCAATCTGAAGAGGAACAAATAATGGGCTAATTATTTTGACATCGACGAAGAACTATGATTCTGGGCGTGGGCATTCATTATTTTCCTCTATAGATGGGAAATGAGAGTTAAAGGTGTTCCACCTACTTGCTCTGCATTTCAGGAGAAGGAAGATAATGATATTGATCTCTTCAAGTATTAACTCAGATTTTTCTAAAGTAAACTAGTTGGTGTGAGAGCCTTCTGAAAACAAAAATTATTTGTGCAGAAACTAGTTTTGGGGAGCCCTTTCAGAAATGAGGAGTTCTGAAAATACGCCTCAGCCCCTTCTTTTCCTTGGTTGAAACTAAGGACTTCTTCCTAATCTTGTGGTGCCATAGTAGAGCATGAATCTCTAATAAAAAGGTGTTTTTTGCATCACTGTTGGCTTGGTGAGTATGGTGAAATGTTGACTTATTGTCTTGGGGACTTTTAGTGAGTTGATGGTTCATCCAAAGTTAGTTTCTCTGTGAACATTTGCTGAAACAGTGTGCTTTTGGGAGACATGGGGTCCAGAGCCTACAGGCAAGATAGCTCATAGGGTCCTACAGCAAGGTGGGGGTAGGAAAGGAGAAACCCAGGTGTTCATAGGCTGGAGAACTTTATGTGTGCAGCATCATTTTATGGACAACAACAGAGAAAGCCTGCCTCAAATATAGTAGAAGAAGAGGACCAGCACACACACACACACACACACACACACACACACACACACACACACAAGCATGCATGCACACATACACACACACATACAAACATCCTGATGATTTAACAACTTATTTTCGAATTAATAGCAAGTTAGCTTTGAGTATACTACAACTTATATCATTATTATTTAGCTCATCACATCCCTCACAAATTGCATTTTCTCATGTTTTATTCAGTAATATAGTTATATAGTTGCTAGTTTTCATGCTTTTAATCTTTTAAATTGCATGCTTGATTTTAAAGTGATTGACATGTCACCATTACAATATTCAGGATTCTGTTTTTTCCTATTTACCATCATCAGAGATCTTTCTATTTTTAATTATTTTATACTAATATCTACCATTGGAGGATAGTACGAGCCATTTCTCATAAAGCATATCTAGTTACTATGAATACATTTAGATTTTATTATCTAAATCCTTTGCTTCCTTGTTTTTGAAAAGTTGATTATGCCAATGTATTTGTTTGACATTCTTTTTTCTATCACTTTGAGTATTCATTATATTTTATTCTAGCATTTTAACGTATCTACTGAGAAATTTCCTGATGATATTAAGCAAGTTCCCTTGCATCTATCAGTCACTCTTCTCATATCAAACTGCTTTTGATAGTTTGATTGCCATATCTTTGGATTCATTCAAGTTGGACTCCCTTGAACTTTTTGAATTTAGGTATCTATTTCCACTTCAGCTTTGGAAATATATTGGTTATTGTTTTATTCAATAATCTCTCCTCTATTTTCCCTCTGCCTATCTCTTTCTGGAACCATCCTACAGTAATCATACTGTTCTACTTGATTCTGATTTAAGGATCCTTTTGGTTTTCTTAAATTTTCTTTATTTCTTTTTTCTGCTTTTTAAACCAGTAGTTTCAAATAACTTGTCTTCACTGATTCTTTTATTGAGTAAATAAAGACAGCTATTGAAATCTCTTGTGGCATTATCAATTCAGTTACAGTATTTTTCATCTCCACCTGTCTTATGGTCTCTGACTCATTGTTGATACCCTTATTTTTATTCCAGTGGTTCTCAATCTCCCTAACGTTGTGACCCCTTAGTCTTGTGGTGAACCAACCATAAAATTGCTACTACATAACTGTAATTTTGCTGCTTTTTGAATTGTAATGTAAATATCTGATATGCACGATATCTAATACATGATCCACATGTCGTGATCCACAGGATGAGAACCATTGATCTATACTGTCTCTTTTATTACTTTTTGTTTATTGTGCAGTTTATTATAGTTCATTCCTTTAGTTGACTATTTCCAATTTTTATTAGGAGTTTTATAAGTATTTGTCTTTTTAAAAGTTGAATTATTGATACATGTTTTATTCTTATGATTGGGCCACATTTCTCTGGTTATTTTTATTATGAAAATAAATTAAAAATATAAATATATAAATAAAAATAAATGTAAAAGGTTTTTTTTGTTATATTTATACAAGTGAGAAAAACAAGCCATTTCACCAAGACAGTAAGGACATGTAGAGAAAGACTTCACTTTGCCATTCAAGCCAAGGACTCTGTGACTTTTGATGGTCTCTGTGAATAATCATCTGTTGTAAGGTGTGTGTGTGTGTGTGGCTTCCCAGTGACAAATGTTTATGAGTATCTCTTCCATAGTTGCAGTCTGCTGTTCCTTCTTGAAGAAGTGTAGCTTCTCTGTTAGCACAACATACCATAGAGGTGTTCCAAGTAGGCTGGTAGGGGATATATCCCAAGTGCTGTGAGACAGGAATGGGTCCCTTGGGCAGGCTCTTGATTTCTAGTCCCCAGAAGACCGGCCGTACATGTGCTCTTCTCCTGCTCACCTGAAACATAAACTTCAGGTTGTTTTCTCCTGGTCACAGCAATTCACAGTGGCTTAAGAAGCACTGTGAACTCTACAGTGCTCCTCCCCCTCCTCCTCCTCCTCCTCCTCCTCCTCCTCCTCCTCCTCCTCCTCCTCCTCCTCCTCCTCCTCTTCCTTCTTCTTCTTTTTCCTCTTTGTTTTTCTCTCACCATTCCTCCCCCTCCTTCTAAATAACATTTGATTTTACATTTATATGTGTATGTGTGGACACCTGCATAAGCTAGAAGAATTTAGAAGAATTTCAGTAAATTTCTCATTTGATCCTCTGGAGCTGGAACTATAGGCAGTAGCAAGCTGCCTGACAAGGGAGCTGGGAACTGAACTCAGCTCTTCTGCAAAAGCAGCAAGTACTGTTAACCACTAAGCTGTCTTTCCAACTCCTCACAATGCTCCTTAGTCACTTCAATGTGGTCATTAGGGTATTTGAAGTCCTCTGACACTTGAACTCATTTCTGAAGTTCTCAAAGGACTTTTCTGGTCATAGAGAGATGTGAAATTATTATGTATGAAAATCAATTCTACTTTGCTGATATAATTTCTTTAAAACATTAGACTTTTAACTATTTATTATTACAGAGCACTACACACTCTCATTTGTAATGCATAAGAAATGTGTAGAGAACAACTTGTAATTACTCTTTGCTTTAGTATTTTTCCCTTCAATGTTTTCCTATGAATCTTAAACCTCGCTATCTTCCCATGTAAATAAGCTTTACTTTACATCATATCCAATGCATTCTCCATAAAACAATAAACTATTCATAGAATCACTTGGACTTTTGTGATACTCTGATATATGAATATTTCATAGTTTGTTTGAGCATTACCTCATCTTGAACCATTTTAATATTTTCCTTTTCTGCTAGAGTCACTGAAAACAGTGAGCATCAGTGATTGTGTATCTTTAGGTGAACTGGGACACAATCTAGACAAGTGGCTAAAGGTACAGAGTTTGAGGAAAATTGTTTGGTGCCAGGTGCATGACTTTGGACGGTTTTCTTCATGTCCTCTATCTTGTTTCTTTCCTATCAAATATGGTAATAGATTTTAAAATTCATAATATATGAGCTTTGTTTTAGGTTAGTAAAAACTATTTGCTGCTATGTTTCTAGAGGTAGAATCTTGAGATATTTTCAGGCTATGAATTTAGAAGTTAGTTTACTTAATTATGCATATTGAATCATACTCAGAGCACAATGTATATCTTACAGAGGGTCACCTTACTGTGTGTCTATCTGTCTGTCTGTCTGACTCTGTGTGTGTGTGTGTGTTTATGTAAGCATGCTCATGTGTACAGATGTAGCACTATATGTGCGTGTGTGTATAGAGGAAAATCTTAGGTGCTTGTCCCTCAGGAAACTCATATACTTTGTATATTTATTTATTTATTTATTTAAAACAAGCTTTTCTCATTTCACATACCAATCCCAGTTCCCTCTCCTTCCCCTCCTTTGGCTCTCCACAACTTCTACCTACCCCACCCCATCCATTTCTCAGAGAAGGTTTTCCCACTGGGAGTCAATGAAGTCTGGCACATCACTTTGAGGCAGGACCAAGCCTTCCCATTATATCTAGGCTGAACAAGGTATCTCTGCAAAGAAAATGAGCTCCAAAAAGTCAGTTCAAGCACTAGGGATAAATCCTGGTCCCACAGGCTGTGTCAGCTATACAACTGTCCCCCACATTCAGAGGCCCTAGTTTGGGCCTATGCAGGTTCCCCCACTGTCAGTCCAGAGTCACTGAACTCCTACTTACACTGTGTGTCTTATGTTGAGAAAACGTATCTCACTGGTTGTGAGCTTGCCAATTAGGCCAGACTGACATGACAGTAAGCCTTGGGGATCTACTTTTCTCCACTGCCTTTTCTTTTAGATTCTAAATAAACGAATGCCACAATGTAATTATTGTGATGTGATTCTTGGAATTGAACTTACCCCTGTAAATCAAGTATTCAGCTGATTGAGCCATCTCTCTAGCCCCCATTTTTGGGGCATTATGATTCTTAAATTCTTTTAGCATTTATTCTTTTAGCCAAATTCTTTAGGCATTTAAAGTAAAAGAGATATTGAAGAATTTCTTAAGTTTTGATTGGCCCAAGCTAGCTGTAGAAAATGCTCCAGGTTTGGGTTGGGTAGAATAGTCCATGTTCATTCTAATCAATCCCAGCCATTCAAACAGGGGTAGCTTGTTAAGTCTCTACTGGGGGAACCAGCAAGTCTGTGCAGCTGAAGAGAGAGACCCACGAATTATTTTCCACCCATAACCTATAAGCTTTACAAGTGCACTTTTTCCTTGAAAATTGGTTTACTTTTTCTTGTCAGTATTTTTAATACACAGATTAAAAACTAAAATCTCTTTTGGTATGTCTGTGATATTTGAGAAATGGACAGGCAGAGTGAGAACAAAGTTCATGAAAAAATGATATTTCTGCTTTCTTAAAATTAAAGTTAATTTAACTTAGTGTGATTTCATATAGTAATTACTACTTCTCTGTAGAATTCTCCATTCCAGTGAAGAATGGTAATGTGTTGTTAAGAGTAAGGCACAAGAAACAGGTTTATGCCAAAGTAACCCTGTAGATAATGGTAAATAATCCTTTCTCAAATAAGACTTTACAGAGCTACAAACTACAAGTAAAGTTGAGAAAGTCAGGTTCTGAAGAAGGAATTAGGGTTGAGAATGTGGATCAGTGGGAAATATTACTTATTTCTCAAGTGTGGGGACATGAGTTCAAATCCCAAGTGCTCACAAAAAAGCCCAGCAATGTCTAAATCCAGTGCTATGGGGGCTGAGACAAGATGATCATTGGGCTTGTTGACCACTAGCTAGGTTACAAATTCTCTGAGAGACTTTGCTTCAAAATAACAAGTTTTAGAGTAAGAAACAGAAAACTTGGTGTCCTTCTCAGCCCTCTGCATGACTACATGTGAGCCACTATCTGCACACACGTGTGCTCATATACCACCCTAAAACACTCACATACTCACATACACAAATAAATACACTTTCAAATAATTTGTTAAAAATTAAAATAATAAAATAAAGAATTAAAGCCACTAGTAAGTTCCACTGAGGTGTTAGCAAGGATATGTAATTTGGAGGCTAACATTATCTTAGATGCTAGGTATAAGAAGATAAGAGAACAAAATTACATAAAAGCCGGTTTCCTTTGCTTTCTTTCTTATTTTTTATGATCTAGAGAAAGTTCTTAGTATTTGTTTGTCTGTAGATCCTTCACCAAGTATCTGGTGATGGGCCTTGTAATGCAGGGCAGCAGGCTTACCATTCCAGAGAAAAGTGAAGTATATTGCTGGTGGAGAAGAAAGAAAAGATAGGACTAAACTTTAGCTTAACATATAATGAAAGTGACATTTACATCCTTCTTCTGTATCTCCTGTAATTTTCCATTTTTATTTAATCATAATATAGAATTCCCAGCAGAAAAAAATCTACATTTAAAATCAGCATAACAAAACTAATGTAATGAATTGATCATCGACTGAAGGATGTTAGGTATGATACAATCTGGAAAATCAATACAGATTCTGTACAACAAGAAGGAGATCTTGAAATTGGGCTGTGCCATAATCCAGATGAAACAAATAATATTTTTTCATTGTAGAGAATACATCTTTTCATTTACTCTTCAAAACAAGCCCTGATATTTACACATGCTTTCCCTACTACTTAATATCTTACTTATAGATAAAAATAAAGCTAAATTTATCCCACTTAATAATCCAGAATTCATTTATTGTGTATACTCAGGTAGGACAGCCAGTCTTATGAATGTCTTATGCACCTGCCATCTCTCTTTCCTTCCCAGCACTAACTGAGCTCAACTTTGCTTCATTTCTGAGATGAGAGACTTTGGGCTCATTTGGAGTGGTGTGGCTGCAGATCCTCACTTCACTCCCCAACTCTTTCTCATCCCACGTCTGACTTCTGATTTGGTTCCACTTCCAACTCCATTGTTTCACACCATGATGTATGAAAATGTCAGAAAGAAATGTTAGCTTTAAAAGTACTTTTAAAACATTGCTATTTGTTAGGTTTTAGTGCAAAGTATTAGAAGACTCCTTAAAATATTATAGTTGGTTGAATATTCAATCCAACTAAAATTTCAAAGATGGCTTAGAAAATCTGTAGAAGTAACTATTTACCTTGGAGAATTTTACTTCCTGATAGAATGTTCATGTTAACTCTTAATGATCCGATTTACTGAAAAGAGAAAGCAAACGTCACAACAAAGAAATAAACAGTAAGTCCACTGATGATAGATGAATATGAGCTAAATTATGTATTATCGGCCTTTTAAAAGTCTAACATTAATGTGGCCTTTTATTTTCATTTACTGAAATGAGAAACCATGTTCAAAATGGTTAATGGACTAGTACAAACATTAATTACTTAATCTACAATAAGCACCTGAAGATACTTAAAAAAGCAGACTGGGAAGGAAGGGAGCAAGAGAGGGTGGAAAGTGTGGAGAGAAGAAAAGAGAAAGGAAGGGAAAAAGTGAAAGAGTGGGAGGGAGGAAATGAAGAGACAGGATGATGAGCATGAGTAGAATCTAAGGAAAATTAAAACTGGGTAAGGACTTTGACACCTGGTGGGTAATCTGACTGCGTCCCATAATTTGAAACCCTTAAACTGAATTACTTCTATAGAGTCACAGAGTACCTACCTTATCTATTAACCTAAGTCCAGGAGGAAGCATTGCCTGGCTGTACTTGAGGATCCTGATAATATTTCCAATTCCCAGGATGATGTGGGAGTGTCATATATCAATCTGTTGGTTTCATTGGTTAGGCAATAAAGAAACTGCTTGGCTCTCATAGGTAAAAACATAGGTGGGAGGAGTAAACAGAACAGAATGCTGGGAGGAAGAGGAAGTGAGCTCAGAGATGCCATGCTTCCCTCTCCTGGGCGGACACATAGCTCCACTCTCAGGCAGACACACGGGATGAAGCTCCAACCCAGGATAGACGTAGGCTAGAATCTTCCCGGTAAGTGCACCTTGGGGTGCTACATACCTTATTAGAAATGGGCTAGTCCAGGTGCGAGAGTTAGCTGAGAAGAGGCTAGATAGAAATGGGCCAAGCAGTGTTTAAAAGAATACAGTGTCCACGTAATTATTTCGGGACATAAGCTAGCCAGGTGGCCGGGGTGCTGGGGATGCAGCCCCGCCACTCCTATTACAACACCAGGAAACATGGCTAGAAAATGTATATCACACATGGACCTCAAGTCCACCCTCACTTCTCCCTATACTTATAAAGTTGAAGTATTCTCTACCAACATGGCACAAGGACATCAAGAGAGTCAATTTCCACAATGAATTGGGCACCGTTTTGAAATCTTAGCTCATTTTCATAAAGCTATCAGAATATCATGTGAAATCAGAAAGGTGAATAGTTTGGGAACCAGATTCAAGCATCCTGTAGAGTGGCATCTTCACAGAGCAAGTGAGGCAGAGAAAAGGAATCCCTGAGTATGAAATTAGAAGTCTAAGGAACTCAAGGACCCTAATGGAGTTTTTCCAACATATGAAAAAAATAGAGCCACACCTTCCCTCTACAGATAAGAAAGGTATCTTAGGTAAATCTGTGGCAATGATGCCAATGATTGACCTTCATAAGCATGAGGACCTGAGCTCAACCCCTATAACCTACATAAAAAAAAGCAGGTGTTGCAGCACACTTGTAACCCTAGCTTTGGGGATGTGAGACAAGCAGATTCATGGGGCTTTATGACAAGCCAGCCTAGTCAAATAAGTACACTTGAAGCAGGACAGTGACTCTGTTTCAAAACAAGTGAATAATGACTTTGAGGATGAGGCCCGAGGATGAATTCTGTTTTCCAGATAAATACATGTGCATGTGCATATGCACACACACACACACATATACAAACACACATACACATGTACACACAGACAGATACTGTAATGAGAATTCTAGTTAGTTTTAATAATAAAAATTGGAGTCAGATATTAGGGGGTGAAAGCTAAAAGATCAAAGAAGCAGAGCAGCAGCCAGTCACTTTTTCTTACTTTAATGAAATCCTCCTAACCAAGGGCGCAAGATGCTGCTTCTATGAATCCTCAGATTGAATGCCATCTCTACAAAACTTCAGACTGAATACAATGAGCTCCTCTCTCTTACTGCCTTATATTTCTCTCTCTGTCCAGCCATATCCCTTCCTGTCTCCACTCGCCTATTTTTGGGATTAAAGACCTGTGACTCCTAAATACTGGGATTAAAGGTGTGAGCCACCACTGCCTGGCATCTTTGGGTAACTAATGGCTCACTTCATATTCTGATGTCAGGCAAGATTTATTTGTTATAGCACAAACAAAATATTGCGCATTTCCTTTTGTCTAAATTAAAAAGGTTATAATTAATATAAGAAAAGCTATATACAATAAGTATAGTACCTATATATAATATATACAGGCAATAAATATATCAAAAATGTTTATTATATTTGTATTTGATAAAATTAGAGAAAATACTCAATTATCTATCCTAAATTAGTGAGTCCAAAGTCTTGTAACTAATTCACTTTCTAGTCTAACTTGCAATGCCAAAGTTATTTTATAAAGTGTCTCAACTTTATACATTTTACACTGTTTTAATGAATTTCTTTTCTGAATCTGGTAACAAGGAAAAGTATAACTATAAAGTCTTCAACTCCATCAGAGACCCAAAAGGGAAATACTATTAACTGAGTAAGCAATTTCCAAAAATGTGAGAAATAACAGAAACAGATGGCTGCCTAGACAGTCATCCAAGGTTCCTCTGCAATGTTTGGGCATTCATATTCAGCCTAAAGGCTTAGACTATTTGACAGACATTTTTATGGAGCAGGATTTTTGAAGGACTGCCCCACCTTGTCTTGGCAAGATTTGGAGATTACTCTCGTTTGTGTCCTGATTGTCCAATTTGCATGACATACTGTCAGCAGTTGAAGCAAGGGCCTTTCTTGCCAAGTGGCTACTTTTGCCACACAGAAAATAAACATCTTGTGGACTTTACTTTCTTTGATTCCAATACAAAAGTAGATTGCTGCTGCTAGGAGCAGACATGTTTCCTTGTTATAAAAAACAACTTATGTTTTTTTATTTTCCTTTGGTTTTTCGAGACAGGATTTCTCTGTAGCTTTGGAGCCTGTCTAGATGTTGAAGACCAGCTTGGCCTTGAACTCACAGAGATCCATCTGCTTCTGCCTCCCAATTGCTAAATTAAAGGCATGTATCACTACTGCCCAGCTGAACCTATGTTGTTAAAACATCTTAAATGCAATATTCTGTATATCTCTGAAGTGCTTTAAGATGACCTGTCTACCTAAAATATCTGTCTGACCTGAAAACATACCTAATTTGACTACAGGTTCAATTGTAAATAGGTGACTAATTACTAACCTGCATTATCCTATTATCTTAAATGGTTGGTAATAACAACTTTTAAGGACTAGAAATTTGCATTGTGTTGTTAAATGAGCTGTTAGGTACAATATCTAGAGGAAGGTTGGTAATGTATGTACACTATGTTCTAAAAAATAACCTTAAATTTGTATCAATGTACAAAATTCCATATCAATGTAAAAAATAAAAATTAGTACATTTTTGGTTTAAAAGGAGATTCAATAATCTACCTTTTAATTCTATTTCTATTTCCCACCTTTTTCTTTTCAGAGTAGATTCAATAATCTACCTTTTATCCTATCATATCTGTATTCCCATTTTTTCCTTTCAAAACAAGAACCCTCAATCTAATATCCATTGTTTAGATTTTTTGCTGATCATTACCAATAACAACTTGCAACCTATCCTCCTAAACAATGACAAATATCCATAACCCATTAAATGACAAAAATAAAATAAAAAAAATAAAAATAAAAAAATAAACACGCAGCACACCTCTTGGAAATATGGATATCATGTTCTTAAATTTACTTCCTGCTGTCTAGGGGTGATGGCATCTTTAGGGGATTCTGAAAAGAAACGTTTAGGCTAATTGTGAAGTCCTGAGTGAGATAGCTGTATCATTTGTTATCCATCTCTGTGTAATGGAAAAGTATAGGACTTTTCTCAAGTCCTGGTTAGAGTAGCCTGGAAGGTTGGGTCATCTCAGATCTTATTTTCCTGGAAAGACAAAACAAAGCCCTGACTCAACCCTAACTTTGGGGAGGTTGCAAATCTAATCCTTATCACTTTTAATTTACGTTTCCTCCTATAAGTTTTGTTCTCTCTTCTATAGCTATTCTATCATTTGGAGCAGTGTTTTTGTTTGTTTGTTTGTTTTTACAAAAGCATTAGGTTCTTTAATTCCTCCACAAGGGCAGGTAAAAACTGAATTGAGTTTTACCTGGCAACCTATGAGAGGCCCCTCATGGCACTTCCTGATGGTAAAGAGTTGCCTTGACTTTTCTGTGTTGATCTACATTCTTTAGCCTTCCTTTGCCACACCTTCAGCATTAGCCAGATAGGAGGGCCATTCCATTAGGAATCTGCTTAAAAAAAAAATCATTGTTTCTAGGAATGCTCATTTATAAACCCTTTTAGGAGACTTTGTTTATCACAACTGCAACACTTGACTTTCCAATTTTTCTTCAAACCTCTGGAAAACACCTTTCTTATCCAATCATCATCATGGTCATGAGATTCAATATTAATTGTATCTCAGATCTATTCCTCCAAGGATGCTGATCTTGCCTTAAAAACATAATTTTACTTTTGCATTGAGAATTAGCATTTACAAAAGCCGTATATTCAATTATTATTTTTCTAGCCTCTGAATTTGGTATCATTATACTGCTGAAGTCAATTTTTTAAGAAATTAGTGAAGTTTTCTTCTGGGCCCTATATGATTTTAGTAAATGACTTCATTTTATTTTCTACTTTTCTAATTCTGTTTTAAGCATTCAAAGTTGCTGTTTGGCATACAGCCAGAGTTTAGCCAGTCTTTCTACATTAGCATAATCTCCTTCTCCAGGAAGTTGATCTTTGGAGATTTCCATATGTCTAGCCCTTCTTTGTTGTTCAATGATCTTCACCTCACCTTTCCACCAAGTCCTCCATTGTCACTGAGGACCAGGATCTAAGTCTGCTTTAACTAAGTCTCTCAAGTCTTAAGGGACAATTCTATTACAAGTTGACCACAAGTTTAACATCTACTTCACAAAAGGTGAATGCATGCCATATGAGACTATTTTTCCTTGAATCTCCTTAAATCTAACTTTTCAATAGGATCCAGTGAGTACTTTTACAGTCTTATGGATATCTATTATTTAGCAGTTCATGTAAGGTGACTGGATATATTGAAGATGGTTGTTTGAAAATCTTAGGCTGTTCCTCTCTGACCTTATAATGCAATGCTGAAATTGGTTCTCCTTTAAATTTCTCTGTCTGTATATAAATATCTCTCTGATCTGTTTTAATAAGTTTTACTAAAGCCTTTATCATGACACTCATATTAACCAACTTTTTAGAGATAAATCAAGAATTATTAAGATAATAATTAACATTATCAATTATCAAACATTGTCAATCTCATCTAAGTTCATTATCCCCTCATTTAACTGATTTAATTGTTTCAATTCTCAATCACTCATAGAAACCTAACTCTCTCCATCATAATTGTGTTTCCCATTATTTATCATGGGAAAAAACTTTCTGTCTCTGTCTCTGTCTCTATCTCTCTCTAACTTATTACCCCCCTAAGAATTCCCAGTTGTCTCATGAAATCTGCTGAGGATGGTGATGAAGATGTGAAGCTGAATGATGCTGCATAAAACAGTAGAAGAAGCCTGAGTGGTTTCAAAGCAGCTACCCAGTTTGGCAGCAGCCTGAAAAGCAGGGCCAGGGAAAGCCCACCAGGAGAGAAAAAAGGAAAACTTAGCAGGCAGTGTGGTAACTCTAGCCGAGTGTAGCTCCAGCCTATGCCAGTGTCTACAAAGCCACAGGCAAGTAACTTTTCATAAATTTGTGCCCTAAAAATTGGATTGAGAATACTATAACCATTGTATAATAAAAACACTTAATGTGGTCTATGATACAGTGGAAGGATAAGAAATTATAAAGCAATTAAAACACAGTGTGATAAAGTACTAGGGCAGAAACACATGCAAGTGATATGGGAATTTAAAATGTAACCATTCAAACTTAAAAACTCTTTCATATATGAGCTAAACATTAGGGAACAATGATAAATCTATACAAGTTTGGAGAAATTTCTCTGAATTGACCCTAACTTGGATTTTTCCTTCCCAACAAATCTTTTGAGAAAGGTTTCGTGTGCGGTGTGACATTTTCACCAGAGTGGAGCCAGCCATAGCAAGTTTCACTAGCACAGAGTGGAGCACATTGGAACACATTCCCTAGGGAAGCTCAGTCCTAGCAGAGCAGAGTTGTTACACTTCAGGGGATCTGAGCAGTGCTGTAACCCTTCTCCAGAGCCGAGTAGAGCTGTAGCAACCAGGAAAAACCTCTTCTACCAGAGCAGAGTTCTTACACTTGAATTGGGGAAAGCTAGCCCTGCAGCAAAGCTGTAAGTTGCAATACTACAGTAGTTTTGTGATATTCCTTGGCTCTGACTGCCAGAATACTTTTCCATCTGAGCCGCAATGCTTACATGAACAGTTCCTAGTGCCAGTTCTCCACATTTGCTCTCTATGAATTTTACTATTTAAGGTACAGAACCAACTTGCTACGGGTACAGATGTATGTGCTACTGATGTTGACTGGCTGGCATAACTGAGGATTTTCTCATCAGTACGCACTGGCATATGGATTTGCATAATTCTTTCTATGGAGCATCTCTGATTCAAAGTGATACGAGTTTCACAAAATGAGTTTGAATGTGTTGATGGTTCTGTGAATTTTTGGAAGAATTTGGAAAGGACCACTATTAGTTATTTTGGAAGATGGATGTTCTGTTTGTATGTCTCTGTGTAAGTTTATGAATATGTGTGCAGTGCCTATGGAGTACAGCAGAGGGAGCAAATCCCAAGACCTGGAGTTTCAGGTGGTTGTGAACCGTTTGACCTGGATGCTGAGAAATGACCTCAGGTCCTCCACAAGAACTATATATGCTCTCAGCTGTTGACAGTAAAATAACACTTAGTGTTAGCACCTCAGCAAGAATGATTCGTGGAGTGTATTTGCAGTCATAAACAGAATATTGCAAGAAGGGAGATCTAGTGAAAACGGGAAATTAGCCAAAGACATTTAGGAGAACAAGTGTAAGAATTAATGTTTATGAAAAGCAAATGAAACTCCTAAAGTTTATTCTATACATACAACAAAACTTTTAGTAAATCACAGGGAATGGCAGGAACTAATATTTACAACTTCTGTATAACTAGTAAGCCATTACTGGTATTTCAAGTTGTTGGAAAATTCTTACTGGCATTCTAATTAAACTTTCAATACATAGAGACAAGTGTACAAAGAGTCAGAACAGAGATAATATTTTAACCTTATAATATAAACTTTATAAACACAAAGGGAAAATAAATAGAGGGAAGTATTTTCACTGAGAAAAAAAATGCCCTTTACAGTTTTATTCTTGCATGCGTGGGCAAGTTAGAGAGGAAAATTCTGTAGGGGATCAGGAATCTGAAGAAAATTGTAAGTTTGCTTTTTGGCCCCTCATTGAGCAGCTCAACATTGATAAGTTTGAAGTATTTGCCTATAGAAATTCCTATATAGCTAAGCTTTTCCCAGAGAAAGGAAAATAAAGTCTGAGCAGTTCTCAGCTTTAAGGGCACCAGGGTGATCCTAGCAGTACAGAAACTTCATCTCTATGCATCAGTTCTTCTCATCACATGCAAGGGTAAGAACAATCAGCAGAGGGGCTCTTAGAAATGGGCAGCCCCTCTGATATAAACAACAAAATTTACAGTAGGTGCTGCAAAAACTGACAACACAATGATCTAATATTAATGAAGTAAGCATCTTTGTACACATGGTAAGATATTTCCCATATCAAGTGTGAAGATGCAACAATTAGAAGCAATCATTTGGTCATACTGGGTAAACTCATCAACTATCTATGATGCTAGTAGTACAACCTCCTAATTTTATTGCTCTCAATAACTTTTCTGTTGTTGGCCTGTTTATCTGTGTCTTGGCTAGAATCAACTCCTTACGTGTCTTCAGGACTGCTTTACAAATTCCTCATACTCTTCAAAGTTCCAGTTTACATGAAAGTTCCAAGAAGCCCATCCTGACATATGTACACTTAGAAAGCTTTGGTTGTATTACTGTCAGTGATATTCTGTGATAACTAAATTTTACTGTTGGTTGTTTTGGATCTGAAATCAACATAAAAGTTAGGCTCTGTAAAAGTCTGTAAGGACATTTCCAGGAAGAAGTAATTGAGCAGAAAATCATCTTTCTCAGAGTCGGCAAAACCATCTTATAGTGATCCATATAAGGAGAGGGCCAAACAAGAAGCCTGCTGTTGTCTGCCTTTGTTTCCTACTGGTGAGTGAGTCTACACTCTTGTTGCTGCTCCATCCTTTGCTAACATCAGATTGGGTTTGCTGAGGCATCCAGTTCTGTACAGCTACCAAATGCTGAACTTCTCTAGCATGCAGATAGCCATTGTTGGAGCATTCACTCCCGATCATTAAAGCCAATTTAATAAATTCCAATTTAATATATATGCATGTATATATAATATTGTATGTATTATATGCATACTTTAAACTTAGAATTTAAAATGTCAAAACTCGTAAAATGGGAATTCCATGCAGTGAGGAAAACTGTGTAATGGAGGAAGCATTTTAAAAATACAACCACTAATAATTTCATTACTGGGTAAAATGAAAGCTCATTTGATGAGCATTATAGAAAACTACTCAGCTAAGCAGGAAATATTATTTACAACTACAATATTTAACTCTTTTTGACAAGGTTTCATGTATCTATGTGTGGCCTAGAATTTACTGTGGAGTCAAGGATGTCCTTGAGCTTCTGATTTGCCTATCTCCACATCCTGATGGCTGGGTTGAAGGCCTGGCCTCATTTTATCTGGCTTATGCAAAGCTGAGGATCAAGCACAGGACTTCATGCACGCAAAGCAAACATTCTGCCAACTTAGCTGCATACTCAGTGTGTATATTTAAATGTCCATAGATCAATTCTAATATGGCCCATGAATGAAATTGACCTGTCTGCATGGAATACAGTTTTGGCTGAACTTAACTTTAGGGCACCAGAAACACTGGACAGACATTTTCAAAGAGTTGGAAAAAGACGTTTTGTCTTCAATTTCATATCATAATGAATTCTTGTTTAAAGTGAAATTATTTTATAGTATTTGAAGAAGGTTTGTCAGTTATATTGCTCAATAATTTGTACTTTAACAGTTCTAGAAAGGAATTGGTCTAAGATAAGAGAAAAATAATGTAAGAGAAAACACAATACATTTGTATTGAGAAAATAAATATATCCATAAAACTGTATATGCATTATTTTTAATGAAAATGATTTCAAGGTGTTTATATGTGTATTAAAATATCAGCTTGAAGCATCTAAATGTACACAGCATGGTGCTTTCAGTTTCAGAGATGTTATAGGTCTAGGATCATTGAGAGATTCACCAGCCTGACACGAGATTTGATTTTAGTAAAATAGAGGCTTTTTATAATAAAATAACTGACCAGGACCAAACCTGACAGCATTATCTAGGTAAGGCGCTGGATATAGTTAATACAAGGATTGTAAAGGTACAACCCACAAAGATAATTTGAGAGGGAGGGCGGGTTAAATTAGTTTATATCCTGTCTCAATGATAGCAAGACTTAGTTTTGTAAGAGACATCTAGCAGGTACCTCATCCATCCAAGCAAACAAGCATTCCATACAAGAGTGAAATTTAGCCATTAGCCTGTTTAATCTAGTGGCCTTGCAGAAATAGTTGAGGCAGTGAAACATTTTACAACAATCAGCGGTATTTAAGACTAGCTGAGCAAGAGACAGTCAGAATCTGGCAGAGCTCCGCTAGTTCAAGGCTGTGTAACAGCCCTGGCTGTATTGGAACTTGCTCTGTAGACCAGGATGGCCTCAAACTCACAGAGATCCATATTAAAGGTGTGTATCATCACAGCCAGCACAGGGACAATTTTCAATCAACCACTACAATACCCATGCCCAGCAACCATTAGCCACCAGCAGTAGCTCAGGGAAGGATGGGACATTTCTTGTCCATGATGCAATGTCAAAGGCCTGTCTTCTGCAGATAACCACAGCTGCAGTGAGATCACGAGGTCAGTGGCTAGGTCATATCCAGAATATACACATGAATGTATTCTTCTCTCTTGCATTCTTTCTGCTCCCTTTTGGAGATGTTCCCTAAGCCTTAAAGGGGGTAAGATATCTTACTCATTTAGGGTTGGGCATCCACCACCCCTTATTCTCAGCACTTGGTCCAGTTACAGCTTCTGTATTAAGCACTGCCTTTGCAGAAAGGGGCTGCTCTGAGGTAGGCAGGGTGCAGAACTAATGTTACTCAGTACAGTGGAGAATGGGCTTCTCCTGATGTTCGCTGACCTCCTGTGTTGCTTTTCTTGGGATAGCCCTACTATAGCACTGGCCGTATTATTTAATCACCAGATGGGGCGTGCTTTTCTTATCCATCTGTAGGGTCTTCTTGTATATTGAATCTAAGGACCTTCATTTGTCAATATTAAGTGGAATTTTATTTTTTCACGTGCCCTTTAATTCATTTTAATATTCCTACAGAAAGATTCTCTTCAAATTTTTATAGAGTCATATCCGTTCATTTTTTGCAGTTACCACTATTTGTAGCATTGCTTCAAAGTGACTTTTGGGTGGCCCCTTCTGTTATTTGGAAGCCAAATTTTTCTTAGAATGAGAGAAGTTGAATTTTAATATCTCTGATATTATTATCTCAATATCTCTGTTCCCTGATGCCTCTTTGGTTTTCATTATAGCAGGAAAGCTGAGCTTGCAGGTTTACATGTGGCCTGGGGATTTTCACTTTTTAAATACATCCTTTATGCCCTGCTAGAGCTAGGAAGACATTTGTCAATACCTAGAACAAACAGACCACAACGTAAAATAAACTGCATTGTCTTTGGGTTGTTTGGCTTGTGGGAAGACGTTAGTCTCAATTAGTGTTCTCCAAAAGTCAGGAGGGTAACCAAGCCAGGGAAGGGGAAGTGGATCTCCAGAGACTAAATAGGATATCCAGTTTCAGGTTCTCTGATCAAGGGATAGCACATTATTTTAATATACTTGCTTTATTTTAATTATGGGTATGTGTTTACATGCTGGTGTGGTGCATATATTATGACTGAGTAACTAGGTATTCCTGTGGGATTTCTAACAATGTGAGCGAGGGCTGTCTCTGACTCCTTTTTTTTAGTCCTTATTCTATTTTCATTTCTTAATTTCATCTATTTTACTTTACATACATCCCAATACATCTCTCCCATTCTCCCCCTCATTGATTTATAGGACTTACATAAAAAATTGTCCACCCTATCAAAAGCAATCTACAGATTCAACACAAATCTCCATCAAAATTCCAATATGATTCTTCACAGACCTTGAAAAAGCAATATGCAATTTCATATAGAAAACCAAAAATAAAATGCAGGATAGGTAAAACAACGCTTTACAGTAAAAGAATATTCACAGGTATCTCTGTCCCTGATTTTAAACTGTACTACAGAGCTATAGTAATAAAAGTCATGTGGTCTTTGCATGTGTTACAGCTCTGGAGAGAAAGGTATCCTGATTGTTAGAAGTCAAGCTATACTTACAGCCATGAGGAGAAAGGTATCTCTACTGTTGGGAAGTCAGGCTATAATGGAAGCTGTGTTCTGGTGGGGGATGGCTTTCCCTCAGGATGTAGCAATCCTGTTCCTCTCCGAGATAAAGCCCTTATAAGTGAGCTCTACGCCATTCCACTAAGAGAGTTCCCCTGTAGAGATGTCCATTGTCGCTCTGTTTTGTTCCTCTAAGGGAGTTTCCCAGCAGCACTCTGCTCTGCTCAGGAAAACAAAGGTCTTCACCTAAAACTCCTTCAAGAGATTTTATTTGGGAGGGAGGAACCCAAGACAGTGGCTGCCTCTGCCAGGGTGGAGAAGGGCAGCTGCCAACTGAACAGGCACAGGGCTTATAAAGGGCTGCTTAGGGGCAGAGTTTTGCAGGGAGAAGAGTTTTAGAGTGGGAAATGGTCAGATTTCAATCCCCTGACCTTGCACAAGCTCAGAAATTGTTTAGATTCTGTGCTCAGGGACTGGTTTGTTTTCCTGCTCAGGGATTGAGTGGTTTCTGCTTAGGGACTGGTTGGCTTCATGCTCAGTTGGTCAGAGGCAGATTGTGTTTCTTTGGCTTTGGCTTTAGGGCCAAAGTGTATTTTTTTTAACTTTTTAACATTTTGGCTTTAGTTTCAGGGTCATGGAGTATGTTTCCATTAGCTCTGGTGCCGGGGCCAAAGTATGTTTCTTTGGCAGTGGTTTCAGGGTCACGGTGTGTTTTTTGGTTCTTGTCTCAGTGCTTAAGTGTGTTTCTTTCATTGGCTCTGGTTTCAGAGTCAGGGTGGGTTTCTTTGGCTGGCCCTTTTACCCTATAGTACTATCATAAAAACAGACATTGATCAATGGAATTGAATCAAGGACATAAATTTACACATCTATGGACACCTGATTTTTCATAAAGATGAAGAAAGAAACTAAAGAAGATACCAGAAGATGGAAAAATATCTCAAGTCCATGGGGCAGTAGGGTTATCATAGTAAAAAATGGCCATCTTACAAAAAGCAATCTATAGATTTAATGCAAAGCCCATTAAAAAATTCCAACACAATTCTTTACAGAGCTTGAAAGAAAAATATTCAACTCCATATGGAAAAACAAAAAAAATCCAGGATAGCTAAAACAATCCAGTACAATAAAAGAACTTCCAGAGGTATCACCACCCTTGATTTTAAGATTTACTACAGAGCTACAGTAATAAAAGCCATATAGTATTTGAATAGAAACAGACATGCGGATCTGTGGAATAGAATTGAAGATCCAGGTGTAAAACCACACACCCATGAACACCTGATTTATGAGAAAGAAGACAAAATTATATAAGAGATAAAAGACAGTATCTTCAGCAAATTGTGATGATCTAATTGGAGGTTGGCATGTAGAAGAATGCAATACCATATTTAATACTCTGTAGAAAATTCAAGTCCAAGTGGATCAAAGACCTCAACATAAATCCAGATACATTGAACCTGAGAGAAGAGAAAATGGGAAATAGTCTTAATCTCATTGACACAGGAGACAACATCCTGAGCAGAACTCAAATAGCACAGGCACTAAAACTGACTATTAATAAATGGAACCTCATGAAATTCAAAAGTTTCTATAAGAAAAAGAACAAAACGGCATCTGAGAGGAGAAAATATCTTTACAAATCTGATATCTTATAGAGGGCTGGTTTCCAAAATATATAAAGAACTCAAGAAACATGATTTCAACAAACCAAATAATGCAACTTCAATATGGGGTGCAAAACTAAACACAGAAGAATCTCAAATGATCAAGAAACACTTATGGAGATGTTCAACATCCTTAGCCATTAGTGAAAATGCAACTCTGAGATACCATTTTACACTTGTCAGAATGACTAGGATCAAAATTCAAATTATAACTCGCGCTGGTGAGGATGTGGAGCAAGGAGAGCACTCCTCCCCTGATGGCGGGAATGCAAACTTGTACAGCTGCTTTGGAAGTCAGTGTGGTGGTTCCTCAGAAAACTGGGAATCAATCTAGCACAGGACCCAGCTATACTGCTCTTGAGCATATACGCAAAGGAGGCTCAATCATACCAAAAGTGCACTTTCTCAACTATATTCATAGCAGCTTTATTTGTAATAGCTAGAACTTGGAAACAACCCAGACGTCCCTCTACAGAGTAATGAATAAAGAAAATGTGGTACGTTTACATAACGGAGTATAACTCAACTGTTAAAAACAAGGACATCAGGAAATTGGAAGGCAAATGGGTGGAACTAGAAAAAAAAATCACCCTGAGTGAGATAACCCAAACTGATAAAGGCAAGCTTTGTGTGTACTTACTCATAAATGGATACTATAAAATTAAGGATAACTATGCTACAATCTACAACCTAGAAAGACTGGGTAATTAGGAGAGTTCATTGTGGGGGACTCCCAGATCTCCTTGGGAATGGGAAATAGAAAAGACTTCTCTGACTCATTCACCTGCTTTGGAGACTTTTTCCTTCTACTGGCTATCCTCATCCTGTCTTGATAGGAAGGTATGTGCCTGACCTTATTATAGCATATTATGCCATATTTGGCATGTCTCTGTGGGAGACATACTCTTTTCTTAGATAAGACAGAGTGGAAGGTAGACCTGTAGAGAGGCTAGGTGGGGTAAAGACTGGGGGAGGTGAGGGAGGGGAAACTCTGGTCAAGATGTAACATATGAGGGAATAAAAAATAAAATTAAAAATAAAGGTAATAATAACAAGTTTAGATTTGCCACTCCAGTAAATAAACTAATTAAAACACCTAATTTAGGGTGGGAAGATGACTCAGTAAGGGTACTTACAGTCAAGCCTGATGACCTAAGTTTCTCACCTGAAACCCATGCTGGAGAAGAGAGCTGACTCTTATAACTTGTCCTCTTACCTCCATACGTGTCCACCTACACTCACAAAGACTTTCAAATGCATGCACAATAAATAAAAATAATTAAAATATAAAATAGAAATTTTAAGAAACACCTGCAATGGTTTTGTGTTAATTCTTTCTTCTTTAACAACATGAAAAGAAATATTGCGTTTACATATTTGAGACAGAGTTTCACTATGTATAACAGGCTCACCTCAAACTCACAGGTATTAGCCTGCATCTGCCTCCCTAGCTTTGGGACCACAGTCAGCTCTGAAAAGAAATCATTAGAACTTTTCAGTATATTTTCCTTGTTTGTGGCAATCATCCTTTGATCAGTAGGAACTGGATGGTACTTTTCATGGAGAATCTGTATTTTTGCATTGCTATTTTTAATATTTTCTGAAATAATTAGTGATTTTTGTTTTATTGTAGCTACTAGTTACTGCTTCCTTATAGCTATATGTATCTAAGTACCAAATAAAATCATCGAGTACTATGTTGTAACCTTGGTCTACTGTTATTTCAAGTCTAGTCTGACTTAGCCCTTTTCAGAGGCTATAAATAAAAACCTAAACCAGGCAGTTTACCAGTTTAATTCTCATCAAAATCAAGAGGCAGATGCATGCAGGGGAATATACCATGAGAGGAGAACTTGAGGGCCCTGAACCTTGGTGCAGGTGTCGCTGAGCTGAACCACAGGAAAGGCTGTCAGAGTGTTAGTTCTCACTGTCCTTCACTATTGAGTACAGCCCACCACACTGACTTTCCAGATGCCCAGAGTTCCGCACACTGGCACGTGGCATTTCCATTGCAGTGCTTATCTCTTCCCTTATTCTGTACTCCAGCTTTCTGGTTATATATGCCATCTCATTACAGCGCACACATCTGTCTGACAGTGGTCCTCATCGGAGAAACCCTGTCTCGAAAAATCAAAAAAACAAAACAAAAACCAGTCAGGTGTGGTGATGATATGCCATTGTAATCCCAGTACTAGGAGGGGGGACTAGATAGAGACAAGTAGGCCACTGGTGCTGATGGGACAGCTAGCCTAGCCTATTTGGTGACCTTCAGATCAGTGACACATATTTCATCAAAAAAAAAAAAAAAAGAACAAACCCAAGGTGGACAGTGTCTGTTGAACATGTGATAGATTGTGACTTATGGCTTCCACATGCATATGCAGACAAACGCCCACATACCTTTACACATTTGAATACACGAAGTCCTTAGGTGTTTGTTTACATATGGTTACTATGGTGGTTAATATAGGTATGGTTACTATGGTGGTTAATATAGATGGCTAGAAACAGTATCTAAACCTCCTAGGAGACAATCCTCTTGGCGTGCCTCCTAGAGAGTTTCTAGATTAGACTAAATGACATAGAAAGACCCACCCTAAATGTGGGCAGAACCTTTCTATCAGTTGTGGGGTGCCTAAAATAAGAATGAGAAATCAGACTGAGCATCCATCTCTCTCCACTTCTAGCCCATGGGTGCAGTGTGACCATGTGACCAGATACCTCATGCTCCTGCCATCTTCCTTCCCCACCACGGTAGACGGTATCATAAAACACCGAGACAAAATTAGCTCTTCCTTCTTTAAGTGGCTTTTGTCACAAAAGTGCACAAAGTAATAAATGCAATTGTTAAATCAGTCCTGGGTGTCATGCGAATCCAATCAGATAAGAATGGTAAGATCATTGACTATAACTGAGCAGAAAACATTGCTGAAAGACTGGGGACAGCTTCTCTCACATGTCTTTACTCTCCCTCTTCTGGAAGCCTCATGCCAGGAATGTGAAGAACCCTAGTGGAACACTACATAGGGTGCAGCTACCGCAAAGCAGGCCCCTCTGTCCCACCCCGCCCAGCCAGCCCAGTAGGGCCCAGCCCCTATTTTCCTTTCTGGTGATATCTGCACACAAGCAGGCTGTTCAGGTGTCTGCACTTTCCTAGAGAGATGCCCAAGTATCTTCAGCACACATTTGTCTGAAGCCTCACCTTTAGAGAAACATACATTTGGCTGTGTCCAAAATTGTACACGACCAATGTCTCCACCTAGGGTGATGTTAGGGTACAAAGAACCTGTAGTGGGTTTGGTGTTCTGGGACAGAGGGGCTCACTTTTCATTTTGATGAGTGCTACTCAGAGCGCTACTCTGGTAATGACACACGAGGAAGGAGCACAGCAGTCTCTGTCCTTAGCATTGCTGGCCACGGACACCATGACCACTGAGAACTCTAGGCTGGCAGTGCCCAGGGGAGGCATGAAGGATAACATGGAGGATTAGGGGATCCTGGTATCTCTGGCCATCAGGGGATGATCATGTAAGTCAAATACTTGCTCTTCTCTTGCAGGGGACTTTACCTATGGAGGTTGGAGATCTTCCCTGCCCACTATTCCTTAGGGTAATATGATGGTGATGGATCCATCACAGGGTAAGGTGAAAGTCGATTTTTTTTGTGTGTTCCATTATCAGAGTTGTGAGGACCAGAGACTGAGCATTGGCAGACCTAATAAACCAGGCTTCACAACCACAGGTCAATTAAACAAACAACAGAAAAGGGCAGAGAAAGGAGACTTACTCAATGTGTTCACATTGGAAAGACAGATAGTTCTGCTAAACTCCTAAGTTCATCTTTAATGCCCTGACATGAGGGTTCAGTTGAAGAAGAAGCCAAGCATTATGAATAACTAAGCGGTCCAGGTCAGTCCAGGACAGAGTGTGATCCCTCCTGCATCATCGTCTCAGCTCCAGTTACTCTTGCAAGGCCACTTACAATTTGTCAGAACCATGTGCAATTTCTTTCTAAGAACCAAATTCCCCCTGACACTGGCAGCAGGCTTCATTCTTACCTCTCTCCTCATGTGAAAGTATTGGGGAAATTCCAGTTCTTAGAGTCTGTTGTCCAGTAGTCTGATAGTCAAAGAGAGGGGCACAAATGTCTCTTTACAATAGTTTCAATTGAATGGGTGGCTCAGTGAGTAACACATTTGCCACTGAGTTTGGCTTCTCCAGAATACTCATAACAGCCTGACATAGTTGCACACACATCTGTGGTCCCAACGTTCCTGTAGAGTGATGGGACGCAGAGAAATGAGAATGCCCAGAAGCTCACAGGCCAAAGAGCCTGGAGTATGCAAGGAAAAACAAAAGACTCTTTTTCAAACAAGACAAAAGGTGAGTGCTGACCTCCAAGTTTGTCCTCTGACCTCCATGCTCCTGCTATGGCACATGATTATTTATACTCGCACAGAGGAACATGCATACATACATCACACACCACACACACACACACATACACACACACACACACACACACACACACACACACACACACACACTTAAAAACACATAGAACATCTTCATTCCTCCCAGGATGGTTTGAGTACCTTGCATACATTCTCCCAGAAGACCAAAGACACTGAAAAAAATTATTTTTTGTTTTTCTTTCTGTTCATCCTTCCTCAGCCATTCATTTTATATCCTGGATTGACACATTATTCAGTAGTAAGCGATCATTCAAAGTACTTCCATCAGTTTCTGTAAGCCTTTGGGGGAGTACTTATGACCCCATTTGTTAATGGCTGTCTTTTGAATGCAGGCCTTAATTTTCAACTACAGAACAAATGGAAAATGTTTTCCACGTCTTATTACAGTAACTGTGATTACTAGCAGTGGGAAAGGTGGCTCCTTTGTTCCCTTCAGAGCAGCAGCCTTCTGTGTTCCTGCTTCAGTGCCATCGTAAAATGTATACTTTCTGGATGACCACATATTGAGGAATAAATACTGTAACTTCCTCCTACATAGACATCCAATAGGGCCTCCTTCACAATCATTTTATAGTTTTAAAAATAGTCCCATCCTTTCTTCAAGATCTTGTTTTCTGTTTCAGAAAGAGTTATTGGTCTTCTTCATGGTGAGAAAAATAGCATTCCAAGTACAGAATAAAGCTTGTTTCCCAGTGTTGAGAGAGGCCAAGGGAGGATTGAAGTGGGATGCGCAATTTTGCTGTGCCTTGTGAACAGCACTGGTTAGAGTCCATCTCTCAATATTTTCTATATGCTTCTCACTGTAAAAATGCATCTTACAAAGGAATGCAGAAACAATAAACCCAGGGAATAACTCCATCTTCAAAAAGAATATTATTTTTGTGCCTCTATGTGTACATGCATATGTGAGTGTGGGCAGCTGTGGAGGCCAGAAGAGAACCTTGTCGAGGACATGAGTTTGGTTCTCAGTACCTTATCAAGCAGCTTACAGCTACCTATAACTCCAACTCCTGGGGATTTTATACTCTCTTCTGGCCTTTGTGGACACTTGCACATAGTGTGTTCATGTGTGTATGTGAATGTGTGAGTGTGTATGCATGCACGCATGCACAAACACACACATACACAACCAATAAAGAATATATAAAAGAGAAACTTGGTTCCTCCCTTCAGCTAGAAGACAGTTGAGAAAATGCACTGCAAGGAACTGGAGTTTCTCCAGCAGACTTGTGAGAGGAAAAAGACTGAATCCTAGTACCAGTTGAAACAGGAACTTGTCTCTGAAAATCTTTGAAGGGAAAACAGTAGCCCTAACTTTGATGGGTAGGACCATAACTTGACCAGGACTGCTTAGCTATTCATATCTTTTGCCATCCTTTTTAACCTGAACTGCATCGCACTGCTCTGAAGATGGGCTTGCGTCTGTTTGTATCTCTTCTCGATGTGTAATATTGAATACATCCCCTTGCTTATATGGCTCCTCCACTATTCAGTCTCTAGTTGGCCTTTTGAGAACAGGTAGCCAAGTCTAACCTGTTAAGTCTGCCAGAACCGGATCCTGATCCTGAATACCTCCAGTTACACTTGAAATTTTTGAGAATCCCACAAATAAAACTACAGCAAAATAAAATCGTAGGAGCACTGTGGGGGATTGTGCCTTGCTGAAGATAAGTTTGTCTGGCATGACTTGGGTCTTTGAACTTTCCATCTGGTGAGTCCTCCCAGCATTGCAGCTGTGTTCATACTTTGTCCCTCATTTGAGATCTTGCGGCTCTGGATTATTTAGTTGAACCAGTACTGTTCGTAGATGTATGAATGCAGGGTCTTGCACTCGATCTGAGGAACCTACCAGGGGATACCCCTAAAGAAGAGTGGCTCTTCCTTCCTCAGCAGCCATCAGCTTTCTGCAGTTCCTCAGCTAGGTTGGTACCTCAGTAGACTTTTCCTCATCTCTGCTGGAATTCTTGACTAGCTCAATCTTGTGTAGGTAACTAAAGCTGCTCTGAGTTTATGTGTGCTGTATTGATACCACGTCCAGAACACAACATTTTATGACTCCTCCCCATCCTCTGCCTCACATTCCTCCTGACCCCTCTTCTGCAATATTCACTGAGCCTTGGGGAGGCAGGTCTGGGTTGGGATAGGTGTCCCATCTATGCTTGAGCACTCAGCATCCGTGTTCTTAGCACTTTAGACAGTTGAGTCTGTACTTTTTGCTAACTTCTCATTCTCATCTTTCCACAGGTGTCTCGGTTTGTCTCCAAGAGCAATTCCACTTTACTCAGCTTGCCTTCTGCATTGAATTCCTTAAAATAATTTTTAAGGGTAGCATTTTTTTTTTTATTTTGCAGGTAAAGCATTTTTTGTTTGTTCTCACTAAAAGAAAAATGATCTGGTTACCAGGATTCTCCTTCTGTGGAGGCAGTGGACTGTAACAAATGTCAAATAATCCCTTCTTGTTTCATTCTAATATTCAGAATTAAGGATCTACTCAACAAGAAGCCAGCAATTCTAAAATTTGCCACTTGTTTCAGTTGTGTGCAGAGACCCATGTTAACTGGCATGGTTTTCTAGTTTGTTCTACATGTTTTAGCATCCTTGTGTCCTGATGACTCAAGCATGTGCCCAGATGAGCAGCACACTACTCTGTGCTTGAGGCACTCTTATCTTTTTCTCTAGAAAGCCTATAGATTACCACATTTGTTCACATATATACAGTCCCAGAACAGCCCAAGTTAGATTGAAGAACTGCAGAAATTTTAGACCAACTCACAGGCACAATCTTTGCCTTGAACCTTGCTGTAGTACACAAAGGTGTAACTTCTAGTTTTGCTTCCTACTGTTGATTTTATGTCACTTTGGTTTTGAGGTAATTCCTTGGATTTCATCAGAGCTTGACTGCCTAGTTTGGATGCCAAGAAGTTCCTAAGACATCTGTATGGAATAATGCTCATGTTCATGAGTGCAGAGATCCTTGATTGGAACCATAGAGTCCTGGGAATCATACATATGTCTTGGAATAGTAACTGAGCATCTTCAAGCCTCAGTCTTCCCTTCAGTGACATAGGTTAGGTCTTTTGTATAAATATTTAGCTAGAGAACAAATTCAATTGTTTTGCAGAATATAAGATATGGGACATCCTTCAATGTGTGTTATGTAATCATATTTTATCACTTTTATTGTTGTATATATAGTATCTTAATATTGTGCCTCCCAGAACTCCTCAACATTACTCGTTTCTGAAACTTCACCTAGAAATTGGCCTTCTCGAGATTCCTAAGGACTCAACTTAGCTTATAGATATATTTTGCCAATTTCTATGCTAGTGTTTTTGTGAGATTTCCTGTAAGGGTCCATGTTTAGGTTTTTTTCTTATAAAGGTGTCAGTCACTTTGAAATAAAGTGATTTGAATCATAATCTAAATAAAATTTTTACTTCATAAATTGTCTCAGGTATTTCATTATAGTGTCATGAAGCCTCTGAATGCAAGCAACCAGGGAAAGTAAACTATGTGGGGAGATTAGAGATAAATTTTGAGGTTTAAAATACGTAGCTCTTCTGCAAAGAATGAGAGTGAGGGGCTTGAGAGATGGCGAGCCAGGCACAAACACACACGTGTGTGGCTGTGAAGGCAGAAAAGGAAAGAATAATCTGATAAGGGAGTATATGTTAGTGGTGTTGAGTTATACAGCACAGCTAGGATGAGTCGAGGGCCCTCATAATCTTGGGAGGTTGATGAAGAAAATGTGTGGGTTAAGATATGACAATTCCTTTTCCCAGACTTCAAGTTAAATCATCATTCCTGGACTGCTCCCCAGGTCCACAATCATGGGTGAAATTCTGTGCACAAATCCTTTCACACCGAGAAGACTCACATTCTAGACCAGTGGTTCTCAACTTTTTTAATGCTATGGCCCTTTAATGCAGTTCCTGGTGTTGTGGTCACACCCACAGGTTGAGAACCACTGTTCTAGATAAGGAAAAGACAGATAATTAATTGGTTGTTGTAACAGAAACATTGTAATAATTGAGCCTGGGAAGATTTAATACCAACTGTTACTCAAATGAAGAAAACATATCAACACGAAAATAATGTGGCATGTGTTTTCATCATTAGACATGTCTTCTCCATTCTCTGCATCTGTACAAGCTGAAGGGTTCCTTCTGTCCTATGCACACAGTGTGACAGAATGTGTTCTTTGTCCTGGAAGATCAGGATATAGAGCTCCCCACACTCTGGCTAGCATGTTGGAGCTCACAGTTGTGAACTGATATGCCAGCACTTTCATTTTCCTATGGATTTGATTCTTTCTGGGACTGCCAAAATAATGAGCATAAAATTGGTTTACTTTAAGTTAAAAGATTGTGTGAGCTTTATTTTTGGAGGCTACAAGTCTAAAATAAAGGAGTTAGCAGGTCAACACTTCTGAACTCAACCTTCATGTTTCGATATCATTGGTGGCTCCTGACTTTCAGTGGTTTGTGGCAGCAGGATCATGTGCTTTGACTCCATTCTCATGAGCTTCATTCCTGTGTTTGCCTCCATTCCTCTTTGTATAGTACAGCATTTACTAAAAAGGACTTTGAAAGAATGCCTATACTTTATGTGCATGAGACATGGTTTTATGCGTAAGAAGAAAGGCAAGCAATCTAATAGAATAGTCACTTATCTTTCCCCCAAATTCAGGATGACTTCGTTTTAATTACTTAGTTTCCTTTCACAAAAACATATTTTGTTTAAAATAATGCCCCAATGTTATCAGACACATTACATGCTAATTTAAAATTAAAACAAATAGTAATAAATTAAAAGACCAATATAACAAAACTAAAAAACATTTTTATAAAATTAAGATCACAAATAGTCTTAAATTTATAGTTTAAATGTAATTTAAAAATGAAAAAGAAAAAAATACACTCATGAAAACTCAGTCCTGAGGCTGGAGAGGTGGCTCTGCAGTTAAGAGTACTCGCTGTTCTTGCAGAAGACCCATGTCTGATTCCCAGCACACACACACACCATATTTTACATAGTTTGTAACTCCAGTTCAAGGCAATCAGTACTCTTTTGTAACCCATAAGGGTCATGCTTACAGTGCATATACATGCATGCAGACAAAACACTCATACATATGAAATAATAATATTAAAAAGGAAAAGGAGGAGGAGGAGAAAAAAAAGAAACCCAGGTCACCAGGAACCAGTTCACACTGGATAGGCAGGCAGTCAGGGGTGAGTCTTCCCCATCTCCACTTCTCACTCCCAGAACTTAAACAAAACTCTCTTAATGATCTTCTTATCCTGTCCTAATTTCCATATTCATTTCTTATGTTAATTGTTCAAAGGAGCAGAAACTAGATTATTCCCACGATAAGATTCCAAAGCAGTTTAGGCAGAAAGTTCCCTGGCAAGTGGACTGCGCCCTCTATAGGGCTCTGAGGAGCAGGCTACACACCCAGTGTCAAGCTGGAACTTTAATGCTCACCTTGACTGCAGTGAAACTCCAGGCTCTATTCTAAGAACCCCAAAGCCAGGATCATACTGGGGAGCAGCTGAATCATCCCTACAGTGACTTCAAGCTTCTTAGGGTTGTTGACAATGGTTTCTGTCCCACCCAGTCCTGGAGTTGTTCAGTTCCAAAGAAACACATAGAGGCCTACATTAATTATAAACTGGTTGACCCATTATTCTTGTCTGTGTTAGCCATGTGGCTTGGTATCTTTTATCAGTGAGGCATTCTCATCTTGCTTCCTCTGTTTCTGGGTGACAACTACAGACTGAGCCTTTCCTCTTCCCAGAAGTCTCCTGTTCTTATTACCCTACATCTGCTTCCTGCCTGGCTACTGGCCAATCAGTGTTTTATTAAAACAATACAAAATTTAAAAAAAAATACACTCATGATCCCTAAAACATCTTCATGCTGAAACCATGTCATTCTAGGTAACAGATTCAGGGACACTGATGTCAACAGTCCTCAATAGAGGGGTTCTTAAGAAAAATTTATCTAAAACATTAAAATCAAGAATTTTATAAATTTAAAATCACTAAATTTCACGGGCTGGAGAGATGTCTCAGAAGTTAAGAATTCTTGTTATCCTGTCAGAGGACTTATGTTCAATCCTAGCACCGACATGACAACTTCAGTTCAGGGGATCTGGTGCTCTGTTCCTGGCCTCTGTGTGCACTAAGCACACACATGGTGTATGTACATACATCATACATTCAGGTAAAACATTCAAACACATAAAATGAAAAAAAGACTTTTAAAATTATTAAAATTAAAAAAATTATCTACATTTGCAAAGATGTTTTTCTAAATAAAGTTGCATCCTCATGTCCTATCTTCACATTATGTGGGATGTCCTTCTGTATGTGTGTTGCTTTTATTGGTTGACAAATAAAGCTGTTTTAGTCAATTGCTTAGCAGAGTAAAGTCAGATGGGAAATATGATAGATAGATAGATAGATAGATAGATAGATAGATAGATAGATAGATAGAGCAGGCTAGTCAAGGAGAGATGTCATGTAGCCACTGAAGGAGAAAGATTTACTGGTAAGCCACAGCCTTGTAGTGATACATAGATGAATAGAAATGAGTTAATTTAAGATGTAAGAGCAAGAAAGAAATGTGCCTAAGTCATTAGCCAAACAGTATTATAATTAATATAGTTTCTGTGTGATTATTTGGGTCTGAGCAGCTGGGAATCAAAAGCACGGTCTCTGTCTGCATTCCCATACATTCACACTCACTGTATCCATAAAATTAGATGACAATTCTTAGTCATCAATCATCCCAACTGAATAACTACCATGTAAAAGACTTGGGGCTTTGTAGTTGATCAATAGATGCATTTTTGTGATATTAGTATAATTTTCTTTACCATATCATTATCATAGTAGCAGCAATAAATAAATTATTTATATCAGTAATGTGGTAAACACATACATTTTTTAAACATATGTAAAACCTTCATTTTGTTGTGAATGTTGTTCATGCAAGTAAGTTGCAGTATGCATGCAAGCATAATTGTTTTCTTTTCTAGAAGGCTGTGTGTGATAAATGACACCCAAAGGCATAAGAAGCATGCTGTGGATCCTGTGGAGAAAGGCATAGCTAGTTCTGCAAGGATTTTACTGGCAGCTCTCCAGGAGTTTATTCCAAGATTCCTGAGTTAGACTAAACTAATAACAAGGTAAAGGAAGATGCAGCGCTGGGATGGAACTAATTGGCTGCATGGTTAGGGCTCTTTACTTCCACGGTGTCTGCCCCCCAAATTAAAACTTGCCCTGGGAAATCAGTTCAGTCTTTGTAGAGAACACAGGTTCAATAAAATGACAACTTTGTGAGCTTAGTTATATCACAAATAAGAGAATTCTACCTTTTAGACCAAGTAGCCACTTCCAGGAAGCACAACTGACAATCTGCACTCAAGAGACTCTGTTTGCTGACCCACTCACTCCTTATTTGAGAACTGAACTGTGGAAATCGTATTTGATTTTTCAAAGGTTTCATTGAAGACATTTCATCCATACTGAAAATATTTTACCATAGAAATTGAAAAATAGTATAATACTCAATATCAACACAAGCAAAACATGCCTTGATTTCTCCTCAGTCAAATACTATGCAGCCATAATGTATGCTTTCAACAGAGTGGCTGGACACAGCCCTGCCGCTCGGCAACAAAAGTGGAAAAATTATTTTAATCCCTACTAATGTGGATCTTAGATTGAATTTTGCCAGAAGTAGATTCTGAAGAAGGACTCGTGTGATTGGCTACATGAGCAGGGATCATGAGGCTGGGGCGAAGTCTTGGTGGGTCTACTGAGAAGTCTATTGTGAAGAAGGGTTGTTGCTATGAGCATGGTCAATTATACAACAAACATTCTCAGGGAACTATGACTCTCCTTGTTTGCCCACTGTGCTCCATAAGTAGAGTCAAGCAACGTGGTTCCAGAAAAGCAGATTTAACCACTAAGTTGAGCTATCTGACACTATTTTAAAGTAGGAAATGAGAAATTTTCAAATTACAGAAATACAGAGAATCCATGGAGGGCTACAAAGCTCAATGAATGGCAGAGATAAAATCAAACAGCAATGAAATGGAGTACGCCACCAAATACAGGTTGTTGTCATGGAGTTACAGGAATTTCTTTCTTTTTTGTCCATTTTATTGATAAATTTAAATATTATATGTTTATATGAAACTATAATTTTGAATATTTCTGACTATATATATATACTTGAACATGAATTTACATGTGTGTATATGTGTGTATGTTGTATGTGTGCATATATATATATGGGGCTGGTGAAATGCCTCAGTGGTTAACAGACATTACTATTCTTTCAGAGAATCAGTGTTGGGTTCCCAACACTCATATCAGGTGAGTGAGAATTTGCTGTAACTCCAACTCCAGGAGATCTGATGCCTTCTTTGGACTCCAGGGGCACTAAACATGTGTGTACATTCACACAGTTAGAAACAAAGTGAAACAGATATTTTTAGAAGATTATGTATATGGAGTACCCTATGAGGTATTGACAAATTGTATTTCTATATACAGAGATGCTATGATACAGAAATATAAGTACATATAATTCATACATGCACAGAGAATATGATTAGTGTAAATCAAAGTGCTTAGCATCTCTATTACATTAAGTATTATTGAGATGAAGGATAGACATGAAAATAACTCCCTAAAACCTAGAAACTGGGATTAGGGAAATGGCTCAGTAAAGAAAGCAAGTCATCTTTTGTTCCACAGAAATCACATTTTTCTAAAAGCTGAGTGTATACTGGAACAATGGAAACGGGCAGATTTCTGAAGGTCGTTTGCCAGCCTACATGCCTGTTTTGCAAGCTGTAGACCAGTTTACCTGTCTCAAAAACAAGGTAAACAGATAATATCTAAAGAATGACAACTGAGGCTGGCTTCTGGCATCTACATGCATGTGTATACAAACCTACACACATATGTGTATCCGCACAGACATGAACATACACACATGCATGCCCACAAGAACCGGATCCTGTATTTTCAGCTGTCCTGTTGATGAGATTTGTCAGCTGCTGGGAGAAGAGGAGAGAGGAGGCCTCAGAACCCTGCCATGCTGTGTTCTCTTCTCTGAGGGCAGCTGTGCTTTCAGGAGAGACTGACAGTGGTGCACCAGTGGTCGTCAACTTCCTGTCTAACATCAGAAATCACTTCCTTCCGTTCTGCCTCTAGCAGCCATTGATTCTGGAAAACCCTGGGTGGTCTTGGACTGCTCCAGGCCCCTACTCAGTCTGAGACCTACCAAGCCTCACTTTGTCTCCATTGCCCACACCACACTAGGCCCAAAGGAAGGAACTCCTCTAGGCTTGACTTTCTCAAAGAGCTGAAGTCAGGATCAAAGTTCTGGAACCAGCAAAGGCAAGGGACCCTCCAGGTACATGTTTTCCCCTTTTATTTGCTGAGCTCATGCAGCTTTTATTTTTTCTAGTTTTCTTTTTGTGAAACTCTTTGTTCCACCAATGTTTCCAAAATTAATTTTGACCTTCTGGCAAGTTTTTAATTTCACATGCCCCAGTAGATTCTCTTTGTTCGACAACTTATTCTATACATTCATTATTCCTTTTAGAAAACAGCATTATCTTGCCCAACATAAGTATCCACTCCACGCCTAATTACAGTGACACTGGTCACTGGGGCTAGAGCTTGGACAGAGGAAGTAGCAGTGGTCTCTGCAGGGACATGGCTTTGGAATGACCCTATGATTATTACTAGATTATTACTGTATTGCTACAGACAGGAGTATACACAGAAAGCAGTTTTGCCTTCTTTGTATACTTGGAATGTCATCTATGTGACCCAAGTCTCATTTCCAAGTGTACATATAATGAAGCAACAGCAACTTTGGGTGCATCATGAGAACTGAGGGCAATTTTCCTAGGGTCAATGCAAGGTGTTGACTAGAAAAAATATAGCAGATAGTTACTATTAGTGATCTTGAGGCTATCTCCTTAAATTGTGTAGAAATTTAAATTAATACATGTTCACAAACACACATGATCTCTATCAAGAGGAAAGTTCCAGAAAGCAGCCAGGTGTGATAGCACACTTCTATAATTCGAGCACTGAGGAGGATGGGACTGGAAGATTCCTGTGAAGTTGAGGCCACCATAGGTTGCCTAGCCAAACAGCTGGGGAGGTGGATTTTCCAGAAGATTAACTTTGGTTCCTTAAACCCATGTCGGGTGGCTCACAACAACCTGTAACTCCATCTCCAGATGATCTGATGGTGTTTTCTGGCCTCCACAGATACACAAACCCACAAGCACAAACAGTCACAGATACGCAGACATATACACTCACGGTGCACATACACACACACACACACACACACACAGAGGCACCTGTGCCTGCACGCACAGGTAAAAAAAATAAGATTTTCAACAAAAGTGAGAGAAAAGAAAGAAAACAAAAGAAAAAATAGACAGTTCCAGATAATAATCATGCAGGCCTACATAATGAGACATTATTCTTCCCCCAACAAAGAAAAAAAATTAAAGAAAAACTGGTTTATGCTCTTGGATTGGTGTTGTCTTCAGCGGTGGTGATGGAAACTTCAATCTGTAGCAAGGAGTGGCTGATGACTGGATGGTCAAGGTGATGAGAACAAGTGATATTGAATGTTCTTTCTTGGAAGTGACACCCATATCACTCTCTCCGAGGCTGAGACACGACTGTGAAAGAAGAGACAATGAATATAAAAGCCAGATGAGAGGAAGGCTGTAAAGCTATCTTCTTGGAATTATGTGATTGTTGCACTCATGAATGCAACAGCAGGGATTGCCTGCATAGCATCTGTAGAAGACTGAGCCCCTAAATACTCAGCTGTAGCTGGTGAAAGGGTCATGGAGCCCTGCCCAAACCAGGAGAACAAATGGCAGTGAACGCTGCTGGAGAAGTCATTGCCTTCAGAGACACAGCCATTGACAAGTTCCTTAGGTTCCAGTTGAAAGTGCTACAACCATGGCCATTTAAGTGGCCCTGGTCATACCTACCAGGTCACAAATAAACAACAAAAATCATAAATATGGGGAGGAAGAGACATGGTGAAGGGGAAAGGAGATAGACAGATGAATGTTACCAGAACGGTCCAGAACGGTTTCTATAAATGTACAGCATTATCAAAGAATAAATTAACTATATAATTCAAGAAAGGAAGGGAAGAAGAACAAGGGGAAGATAAAGGAGGGATGGAGTGACAAGCGGAAAGAAAGATATTAGTTCTTGAATGGAAGAAAAGATGATGTTTCTCACCTGCAGGGGAAACCACAGACCTTCCTTTGATGGACTTCACTGTGCCATGGAGGAACAAGCCACTGTCATTACTAACCAGCCCACACATATTCTGGGGTGTTAAAGTCAAGTTTTTTTCTCCTGAAAGCTGCTCTAGTCACATGCCAAACTTTTCCCCACACAGCTAATTGCATATTTTCTTCCCTCAGTTAGGATCTCTCTTAATAGCTGACTTTCCCTCTCTGAACATCTGATGCCTTTCTACTTTTCCTCTTCTTACTCCCACTATCATGGGCTCCTAGAGCTTGCTTCTTACTCCATCACACAGGCAGAGCCCCTGGGCATATCGTTATGTAGTATCTCAATGATATTGCTCTGTCACAATCATTTACATCTGGAAACTTTTATCATTTATCTCTTGACTTTCTTTATTTCATCTGGTATTAAATTTCTGCCAGAGTAGTCATGTTGCTGATTTTTTCTACTGTTCGGCAGTTTCTAGTAGACAGTCACAGACTAAGTGTTCAGTTAGTATTAAATTCATGAGAACTTTGTTGACTGAATAGATGAAACCACTCTCATTTAAATGAAGAAACATTTTTTCTCTTATAGAAGTTACATAAAGGGTGGCTTCCATATGTGATAATTTTGGTTTGATCTGGAATTTAGAGAAGAAATGATTAGGTGAAAAGGATAGAAGATGAATGCATTCTAATTGGGAATCAGTGTACAAGTCAGACAGAAGAGGTGGCACTCAGGGTCAGGGTCATTGCCCATGGTTGTCTAATGGAAGCACAGCCCAAATGAGTCCTGACCTTCCTTTCAACCTTTCTTTCACCAGCTGTGTGTTTTAATACTTGGCCCAAGAGCAATCCTTGACTTCTGTCTTTCTCTTTATTATGCCTGGGACCTCAGGAAACCCTCTACTATGCCTTAATGGAATTTGAAGCTGAAGACTTCTCATAAACTCCGAGGAGTCATAGTCACTCTGAGACAATGACTGACATTTGGCACCAGGCTTTCTGCTCTTGCTTTAGCTGTAATCTACTCTCAACTGACAGCAGGGCTTAGCTTCCATTTATCACATTCGCCATATTAGTTTCCTATTTGCCATGGAATCAGAGCACAGAACAGGCCCACAAGCATGGTCAGAGTTGCTTTAGCTGCCTCCCATTTCCTTCCCATCCTCTGTCTCATTCTGCTCTTCCACACTGATCTCACCCTACCCACTGCCGTGTGGGAGACACACAAGTTGCTTCTTTCCTCAACCTGGGACTTATTTTATTCTCTCAAAAACCTTTTTAGTGAATCTTCATCTCTGAAGTCTGATTTACTTGCAGTTTGCTAAGGACACAAGATTGAGTTCTATTCCTTATCTCGTTTTGGTCCTAATGTCCCTTCCTCTGTTAACTATCTGTTCTTTGTTAATCTTAGAAAAAGTCTTTAGGACACTGTGTATTGACCTTATTTAACTACCTTTATATTGACTGATAGCTTTCTATGCCTAGAATATCACCTGCATGAGACAGAGGTAGGACAATTGTCTATAATGTTCCCTGATAAAAAAGGCCCTCCAATAATGTTTGTTTAATAGATAAAGGAATGAGAGGTGACATTAGCTATCTTTACCCCATAAGTTGGAGGGACAGATACAGAAAGTAAAAGAATCAGCCCGAAAGGTACCCTGAGTATAGCTGCAGTCTTCTTGCTCTCCCACCTGGTCCTGCTAGATGGGTTTCTCTCCAGCTCACAAGTTCCCACAGTCATTTCTAAATAATCATTCAGAGGCTTAATATTAATTACAAACTATTTGACCTATTAGCTCAGGATTATTATTAATAACTCTTACAACTAAATTAACACATTTCTATTAGTTTATTTCACCATGAAGCTTGTGGCTTGTTACTTTACATCTTGCTTCTCAGGTGGCTATTTGTGTCTCCATGACTCTACCTTCTTTCTCCCTGTCTCTCCGATTGGATTTTCCATTTAGATATATTCTATCCCGCCATAAGTGAAACAGCTTCTTTATTAACCAATGATAGTAAAACATAGTCATGACATACAAAAGGGCATCCCACACCAGGGCAGAAATTTAGTTGGTAAAATGTTTGATGGCAAGCATAAGGACTAAAGTTTGATTTCCATAACTTCCATGAAAAAGTTGCATGTAACAGCAAAATCCTAGTACTAGGGAAGTAGAGGTCCGAAGAAGCCTAGAGCTTGATAGCCAATCAATGCAGCAGCTGAATCATCAAGCCTAGGTAAACACGAAAGACCCTATCTCAGTAAAACAAAGAGAACTTCCTGAAAAGAAGGACATCTTAGCTTGACCAAAGCCATCGACCTTTGCTGCCTGGTCTCACTTTTCTCATATCATATGTTTGGCTGGTGATGTTCCTTGTTTAACTTCACCAGATTACAACAGATTCACTTTGTTTCAGCTGTTCTCTTGGCTTTTGTCTTCATTAAGAAATGAATTCAACCAAAATACATAGACAATTCAAGCAGATTGTTGAGAAAAGCTAAGCAAAACAAACATTCCAAAGAGAGATAGCAGTAGGTCACCTCAAGGCAAGCAACCAACTGTGATTTTTAAAGAAGTGTTTGTAGGTTTTAAATAATATTTATGAGGCAGGTATCATATTCACTGAACAAGTGACCCCTTTATCCTCCCCAGTTAATGGTGAACCAGACTTTCTTTTCTTTCCATGGTGTTATAAAGAAGCCCACAATCATAAGGGGTTACCAAACCACAACGTGGGTGACGTAATCACTTCAGGTCTTTTGAGGATGTGAACCTATGGTCCATGTGTATATTTGGGAGAATATTCTAGTGTTTTTCCTTTATATCTGATAGAGCAGTAACAACCTAGTTGCAACTTTAAGAATTTTTAGCCACAAAGGGTCATTCTGACCATCAGGAGACAAAGCTGCCCAAAACCAGCTACAGTTTTCTTGGTCACCTCTTATCTAATTTCTTGCTTACCAATATCAACTTCATTACTAGTCTTGCCTCAATAAATTTTTCCTGTCCTGTTCATATTTGTTAACCAATCTGCAGAAGATGCTTGGTGTATAGATTTGGATTATAACTAATTATACATCCTCCAACATTCCTACCCTCTGGTCCACCTCCTGTGTTCATCTGCATACAAGTTACCTGTAATGTCCTGCAGAGAGTGGACTGGTATGAGATGACTCACCTTGTCTGTTGGCTCTCCCAGTTCCTCTGCCTGCTTGAACTTTTCCTATATTGTTCTGGGTCCTGCCCGACATATTTGTCCATGCGAGTATGATTTAAGAAAAAAATTAGACAAGACACAACAGATAGAGTTGGGATGACATCCACTGAATACTGAGATTTGCCTCATATTTATTTCTCATAGTCTTTACATATTCTAATCCAAAGAGGAGGGTGAAGGCGAAAGGCTTCTTCACTAAGATAAAATGACCAAACAAGTAATTACCTTCTCAATACCCAAAGCATCAGGTAAACACATCTTAGGTCAACACATCCTGTTAGTAGCCACACCTTAGGTCAAACTTCCTGTCATATAACCTTGAAGAAGCAAGAATAGGTCTGAACTCTCTGACCTTTGCAAAGATGGAATGGATCCACTTCTGTGGGCTCCCACAGTCTCATTTATTTCTCGTTAGAGAAGTGTGCTTTTCTGCCTATCTGGTGCATACGGGTCTCTCATAAAAAATTCTTTTCATTGCAACAGCTCCTGCCTTACCTGTTACAGCTATTAACTTTTCCAATTAAGTCTTTCCTTGTCTAAATCAGGATTTATTTTAATTTGAAAGTTTCGGTTGTTTGAGATTTTTCCTGGACTAACACAAGCTAAGATAGGAGACCCATAGGAAAGCAAAATAATGTAAATATCAATGTCTAATTTGATGAACCAGTGAATGATTAGGGTTACTTACAGTTGTATTGGTCAGGAGCTACTGACAGAAGCAGGGATAACTCAAAAATTACTGGAGCTCTCCTACAAGACTTTGGAGGAGCTCCACAGGCCTAATACTCTCCTGTCAACTTCTCTGATGGTCAGTCTCCTCCCCAGCAAATGTTTACTGCATCTATACCCTTGGGGTGGAAATGACACATAGAAGGAAATAGGAGGGTGGGGATATCTAGTTAATCTGCAAATTTTGGTTTCCCCAGACAGTGAAAGTTTATTTCCTGAGTTCTGTGAGTGCCACCCTACTTCCTGGAGGCCATGTTTTAACTCAGAGCCATCACTATCATCTCCTTAAGAGAAAGCAAATAGAAGTCCCACTGTCCATCGGAAGAAGATGCTATCTTTCTGTGCGGGAAACCTATAAAGAGCTTGGCCAAATGACTCATAAAGAAACTCAGGAAACGAACATTCTCTGGAATTCCTGGTTATGTTAGTCTATGACTTTCTGATTACTCAAGTCAATTAGTGCTGGTGTTTGGTTCCTAACAGAGAAAGTCACCAACCTTCCTGGTACTTACATCTAATGGGTTTGTGTTCAGACAAGCCCAGATGAGAGTAATGAGAAGTCTGACTTATTTGGCAATTATTTAAATGATGCTGTGGGAATGAAGACAGATAATGGATTTTAGTGGTTTGTTGAATACCTAAAGCACAAGATACAGAAATAAAGCAAATATCTTTCAGGTCCCATGTCTTTTCCAGGTTGATAGTGAATGGGGGAGTGTGGTTGGTCATATCACATAGGACCGTACTATAGTTGCTAAGTGTTATGCCCAAAGTTCAGATCCCTAAACATATTAAAAGCAAACCGTATTAGAAGCAACAACAAAGAATCTTTATTGTGAGTTAACTTGGGTCCTCCATCCATCCAAGCAGCAGCAGCAGCAGTGACAACAGCAGTAGCAACAGCAGCAGCAAAAACAAGAGAAGCAGCAGCAACAGGAACACCACAAGGGAGCCCCATAGAAATGAAAAAGAGAGGGTTTATATAGGGGAAGAGGCTTGGGTGATGTGGGATTCCCCTCTGTATACTGTGAATACTGTTGGCTAATGAAGTTGCTTTGGCCTAAAGCAGGGCAGGATAATGCTAGGCAGTAAAACTAAACTGAATGCTGGGAGAAAGTAGGCAGCGTAGGGAGAAGGAATGCTATGTCTTGCTGCCACAGTAGAAAGACACCCATGGGAGCCTGCAGGTTGGTCATGACCTCATGATGATTCACAGATTGATGGAAATGGGTTAATTTAAGATATAAGAGCTAGTTAGCAATATGCCTAAGTACTTGGTCAAACAGTGTTTTAATTAATATAGTTTCTGTGTGATTTTCAAGTCTAGACAGCCAGGAACAAATGAACAGCCTCTGTCTACACTTGGGGTTAACTGCCCCCTACAAGTGGGTTTCTAGGCCTGAGGGCAATTTTCAACTGCCAGTAACTACCTGAGGGGAATTTCAAGCCTCTAGGTGCTCAGTGATTGACCCATTTTCCCTTATTAGGGATTGGCTTGTTTTGTGTCAGGGGCAGAGATTGCTCTGACTCTAAGGTCAAGGTGTGTTTCTTTCTTTAGTTCCTTTTACCTTTTTGACTCTAAGTTTTAGACCAGAGCAAATTTCTTTGGTGTGCTCTGATTCTAGGGGTTTAGTGCATTCTTCTAGTTTTAGATTATGGGTTCTGGGACTTTTCTCTTACTCTATGTTTAGGGACAAAGTGTCTCTGCCCCTGGCTCTGATTTTACTTTCAGGTTGTATTTCTTTCCTTGGCTCTGAACCTGGAGTCAGATTGCTCAGAGGTAGTGCTAGGACTATAGACTCACTGAATCTGTGGGAGCCTAGATCTCTCACTAGGCAACTCATACAAGAGGCCAAGATAACTCCATAGAACTGGCAGGAAGAGGAGGATCAAGATATGAGGGAATTCTTCATAGTATTTCAAAAGAACATATAGAGAGACAAAGAGGAGCTTTGCAGTGTTGTCTACTAGTGTTTTGTTTTGAGACGTGCTCTTATTTGTCCACAGCTGGCCTTGAACTCATCAGTGACTAAGGATGACCTTGAACTTCTGACCCTCTTGCCTCTGCTTCCCAAGGGTTAGCACTGAAGATGTGCATCACCATACCTGTTTTATGTGATGTAGGGGAAAACCAGGACTTTGCCAATGCTAAGCAAGAACTCTAGCTGTTCTACCGATGGAGCTAGATCCTCAGTCCTCGTGTGTCCTGTTATAATGCATGTCTTTAATAATTATTATTCTTAGAATCTACTTACTGTTTTTCTGAATATTTGGACAATGAAGAGCTATAGGTACAGAAACAGGGTTGAGATCTCATTGTAGGAACAGGTTCACTTTCTCTCTTTAGAGAAGGGTGCTCAGTAATACCCTTGCTTGACATATTCCTAGCCTATCACAGAAGAGAAGTAGATTCTGTATAATGTGAAAAGTCAGTTTGTGAAAACACAGTGCCACTAAATATCATTTATTTTATATTTAGTCTCAGTCATGATGCAAACTTATATTTGAAAGAGTATTGCATGGATATATCATAAGTCACAACAGGCATATTTGAAGAAACACAAAGTGCATAAATCTTGAGAGAGAACAGACTACATCAACGTCCTAAGAGGGCAGTGTTTTAGTTTCATTTCCTGTTGCTATGATAAAATACTCTAACAAAAGGAACTTAGAGGAGAAAGGTTTATTTTAGGTATAATGACAACATCCTGGGGAGTCAGGACCCCAGAAATTTAAACTGTCTTTTCATATCACATTGGTAGTCAGGAAATGAAGGGGAGTGAATGCATGTTTGATGCTCAGCACACTTTCTCAGTTTTACACAGCCCCAAACCCTCTCTCCAAAGAATAACACCACCCACAGTAAAGGGGTCTTCTCACTACAATTAACAAAATCAAAGTTGTTCTCCACAGGTAAGCATAGAGCCCATATTTTTTTCAGGTTGAAAGCTAATACTAACTATCAAAGGCAAGAGATATAGGGCATCTTTGAATTTTCAAATAAAACAAGAAAGTACCAATTAAATTATAAGCAGTTGCATGAGGAATGGTGATGCCGGAGTGTGGGACTGAGAAGTCCCCATGATGCACAGTTTCAAGGTGCCCCGAAGCCCCCTGCCCCCCACCTCATTGAAGAGGAAATTACATAGTTGCTCTTAGAATTCTGTGATTATCAGGAGACCACTGGGGAATGAACACATTCTCCATGGGGAAAACTGAGGTGCTGATGTTCAAATGCTTCTCCTTTAAATTCTTGTGAAACATAAGACTAAGCTTGTGGAAAAGCCCCACTAGCACAAGCACTTGATTGCCAACACCAACAAATTAGCCAGGCTTGGTGGTGTCTGCCTATAATCCCTGCTAGGGAGGCAGAGCCAGAAAAATGTTGGGGCTTGCTGGCGAGTGACTAGACAACATAGCTTAAATGGTTAACTCCAGATTCAGTGAGAGATCCTGTCTCTGAGAAATGGTTAGTGGTTAAGAACACTTGCTACTCATGTAGAGGATTTGGGTTTTGTTCTCAGCACCCACATGGTAGATTTACTGCCTTCTTATGGCTTTCTTAGGCACAAGGCATACACTTGATGCACATACATGCATGTAGGCAAAACACTCTTACACATAAAAAATACTTCAAAATGTAAAGAATAATAATTTAAAACACCAATATCAACTTCTGGTCTTCATACATGCATGCTCAGGTGCACACACACACATTAGAATTAGAGGAATCTCAACAATGGGGAATGGAAAAGCAAGGACAGGCCCCAATAAGAGAGCTGCCTCACTAAGCATGGTTAGTTGGCTAGGTTTCCAAAAGTATGATTTATTATGTGCTGTCTGGGTCTTAAATTCATTTAGACAGATGCTGGCTACCCCCAAGGTAGGCATGATACTACTGCATCCTTAAGGTTATACATATAAATCATTGTAGTTGATAGAAATCATAACTGAGTAGGATTGTTGGCTTCTTCTCTCTTTGGGAAGCTTGCATGAAGCCTTGTGCTACCATGAAAGCTGGTTTTCAGGTCAGATTTATCACAGGGGCTTCTGGGTCCTTCGTCTGAAGTGTATGATGTCTTCAGCAACAGGGACTTTCCTTTCACCTCTGGGAGGCAACTAACAACAAAGGCCTTTAACATTTTGGGAGTCTCTTGACAACCCTGACTGACATCTCAAAACAGGACTTCTGTTGTCTGGTGTTGGGATTTTTGTGAGATGGTCTTGGCTCTTGGAAAGGAGCATCATCAGTCCAGATGAAACACTTTCATTTAAACTGTATCTGTATGTTTATATAAGGACTCATGTCTACCGTAGTTTGTTTGTTTGCTTCAGGTAGATAGTTAATGGTATGCTTCCTCATTATTTTACCCTCTACCCTTCTTCTTCTGCGTTTATCTCCCTGTCCTCTTTCTTAATTAGAGACCACTCTTTGAGTTTTCCTCATATTCCTCACAGATTACTTGTACCTTACTATATCCCTCTTTGCTGCTCCCCTACCCCACCAATGGTTCCCTGTTGTGGCATAAACTTTGTATACTGTGAAGATGTGTCTTTGCCAAGGAACCTTCTGATTAGTTTAAAAAAGAGCTGAATGGCCAATAGTTAGGCAGGACTTACAAGCAGAGGGAGAAGAAAAAAAGATGAATCTAAGCATAGGAGAGATGCCAGAGGACAGAAAGAGGAAACAGGAGGTGCAAGGCAAAAGAGATAAAAAGTCCTGAGTCAAAATGTAGATTAATATAAATATGCTAATTTGTTTAAAAAACTGATGGGACAAACCTAAGCTATATGCCAAGCTTTCAGAATTAATAATGAGCCTCCATATCATCTTTGTGTGTGTGTGGGCGGGGGGGGGGGCTGGAGGCTCAAAGAAAAATCCATCAACAGTCCCCTTTGAGCTTCCTGGTTTTTGTAATTATTCAAAATTGTTCTCATATATCAAGATTTGGAGCTAGGAGCCTCAGATGAGAGAAAATATGTGATTTTTGTCTTTCTGGGTCTGGGTTACCTTGCATAATATGGACTTTTCTAGTTCTATCCATTTCCTATTAGATTTTCTTTTTCTTTAGTATTCCAAGTATGTGTAGCATTTTCATTATTCATTTGTTGGCATTTAGGTTGTTTCCGTTTACTAGTGTGACAGGGCAAAATATTGAAGATGTTCTTCTATCTCTTATTCTGGCTGAGGCCATTTTACAGAGGCCTAGAATTTTACCTTGATGGAGAATTCCATGAAAAATTATCCATCTCTATTCAAGGAACCAGAAGCCAAGTTGTCCATGTTTACTTATTTTGGCTTCTGTTAAATCTGATTGCTTGCACAAAACCTCATCCTGCAGCTACTTAACATGATAGCAGAATGTTGCTTTTGCCTTTAAAATGCCCTTTGCACAAAACACTCGGGACACTAAATGCTTGAGTATAGTCCCAGCCAGATGGGATGAAGACTTTCAACTGTCTATAGACTGACTGAATGGTCTTCTCTGGTGAGCTCTGCATAACACTAGCTATTGTAAATAGAGCAGCAATGAACATGTCTGAGCAAGTATCTCTGGAACAGGATGTCAAGTCCTGTGGCCAAGAAGTAGTGTAACACAGTTAAATGGTAGAATTAGTTTTATCTTTTTGAGAATTCACCACACTGGTTTCTAGAGGGCTATGGCTCCATAAGTTTGCAACCCTACCAATGTTGGATGATGAATGAGGATTTTCTTCTCACCACATCCCCATTGTTTTCTTGATCTTTGTCATTCTGACTGGGATGAGATAAAATCTCAAAGATTTTTTTATTTGCATTTCCCTAATTTCTGGAGATCATCAACATTTTTTTTTGATATATCTCTTCACCATTATTTTTCTGCTTTGGAGAGTCCTCTGTTCAGATTCCAGGCCCATGTTTTGAATGGACCATTTATTTTCTTACCTTTTTGTCTTTTGAGTTCTGTATATACAGACTGAATATTAATCCTATGTCAGCTGTATTGCTGTCAAAGATTCTCTCCCATTCTGTGAATTTTCTATTAACTTGATTATTTCTTTAGTCATACTGAAACCTTTTAGTTTTATGAAGTCCTACTTGTCCATTATTAGACTTAATTCTTGGTCACATGGCTTCCTACTCAGGAAGTCTTTTTCTTCACCTATGCCATTTAGGGTATGCCTAGGTTTTCTTTTAATAGGTTCAGTGTTTCAGATTTCAAGTCTAGGTCTTCGATTCACTTGGAATTTTGTTTTTATACAAGATAATAGATAGATCTCAATCTAATTTCACACTTCTGCAGGCGGATGTCCAGTTTTCCCATCAGTGTTTGTTAGAGATCTTTCTTTTCTCCAGTGTTTGGTTTTGGTCTCTTTGCCATATAGTAAATGGCTGGGGTCACATATATTCTTGCTAGGTCTTCAGCTTTGTTCCTTGGTCTTCATGTCTCTTTTGTGCCAATGTCATATTGCTATTATCACTGTGGTTCTGTAATATAGCTTCAGATCCGGAATGCCAATCCCTCCAATAGTGTTCTTTTTGCTGAGGGTTGGTTATGGTAGGCCCTAGGATCTCCATTAATCTAGAAATGAGCTCAAGCTGGACTATAGAAGGATTTCTAGAGGTTAGATAAAAGGCAGCATTCCTGGAACTTGTAAAACTTGTTTTGTCCAGCAAAGGGAATTATTTTCTTCGCCTCTAGCAAAAGAGAGGCAGCTCTCCACTGATTTATACTTTGGCAGCTATCAGCATATCAAAGTCCAAACTAGCCTCCAAGGTTCCTCAGCCCCTACTCCTAAGTACACATTCAACTTTTTAAACTTCACTGTAGCCTTCCAGCCTTCCCGCACCCCTTAGTTACTCTCTGTCCTCACAACCCGCATTTTCCACTCTGTATTCTCTCATCTCTCTCACAGATAGCCCTGGCTGAATGGAAAACAAAATAAGAGTCTATGCGAGCAACAAGGTATTATTAAAGAGGTTTTCTATAGGTGTGAGGGAAAACTTAGGCAGAGGCATCTGAAAGATTCCAGACTGAACCCGGGCAGCAGACTGAACAGAACTGTGAGAGGAGAGAGAGGAAAGGAGAAGAGGTGGAGAGAGAGGGAGAGAGAGAGAGAAAGAGAGAGAGAGAGAAAGGTGGGGGGGGGGCAGCTGAGAGGTCAGGAGCTGGCTAGGAGATCAGAAGACCAAGAGATACAAGAGCCAAGAGGACATGTAGCTAAAACGGGTTCTGAAGGGATGGCAGAAGCTGAGGAAGGGAATGAAGCTCAGAGGCGGGAGAGATTTGAGTTAGGGAATGAATATGACAGCCAAGATGACTCTGTAACAGGAATGTATTAGTAGGGACTGAGGGAGCCTCGAGGTCTGGCATAGACCTTGATATGCTAATAGGCACCACAGGCATAGGTTAATGGAAAAGTCATATGTGCCTTTTGCCAGAGATAAGGAGAATGATTTTTTTTTTTTTTTAACAAGTAGGAACTATTTTCATCAGTCCCTGAGGGAATGCTGGCTTTTGTCTAGATGCCAGACTGGAAAAGGGAATTTCTTGAGACCTAACACCGGCACTGTCTCGTCAACTTCTCTTTCTCTCTGCTCTTGGCTCTTCCAAGTGTCTGTAAGTATTCTCTGTTTTTGTTTGCAATAAAAATCTTTCTCTTAATTGAGTAGCTATTTCAGCAGTTTCTTGACTGAGTCTCCTGAATATGGTTTTGACTATCCAGGGTCTTTTGTGGTTCTTTGTGAATTTTACAATAGACTTTTTTTTTTTTTTTTGTGAATGATGAGAAGTCAAGGATCTTGGAGGTAAACGCACAACTGACAGTTTACTGAACCAGCACAATCTCTAACAACATTCTAAATATTTGTCCTTATACCCTCAAAGAAGTTTAGTCTTCACCCCTCGTTAGGGAAACCACAACCAATAAAAATGAAGTTATGTAGCATAGCCCCAGAGGATACACCTATAATCCAATGCATAAAACTAAGGCTAGAGATCATTGTGGAATAGGGAATGAAAAGATTGTAAGAGTCAAAGGAAAGGGGAGTGTGCTTGGGATTGCGCATCCTAGGAATGTCAGAAGCGACACCCATACGGTCTAACCAACATGATTACCAAAACATGAGCTGAACATTGACAATAGACATGGTAATGTGGCCAAGCAAAGCCCAGAAAGGGTTAACACTGAACAAAGAACCACAGGCAGCCAAGGACTGCTGAGAGCAGGAGAAATGGTCTTCCCCAGGGAAGAGAACACCAACTCCTTATCTAATGCCCAATGGTTCACCTAAAAATGTACATACAAGGAACATTATATGAACTCAGCAGCTTATTTTTATGTATTTTGGAATATGTTTGCATAAACACATACACACACACACATGCACACACACACATGGAACAATATTTAAAGATAAAAGAGGCCACATTTTGAAAGTGAGAAAGGAGAAGTGTATGGAAAGGTTTAGATGGAGGAAAGAAAGGAAAAAAATTATACAATTATAATCTCAAAAATAAATTCTCAAAAAGATCTGCTTCTTGTTCCCAGAGGATTCTGAGACTTCAAAAACAGAACTAAAAGCTTGCCGGGGGAGGATGTCATGGCACCACCAGTAGGGATAAGAGGAGGATGGTCAGAAGAGATGAGTGCCTGAGAGCCCTATAAGATGTTTAAACTAGAGCCCTTTAAAGGACTCTGGTGTCCCTCAGATCCTACAGGAATCTGTTTGTGTTTTAGTACAGTCCACTACTTTCACTGTCTGTGAGTCTGTTGTGGTCTTTTTTCCTCATCTTAATCTTCTGCCTTTCCTCATTACACAATTCTGTGCTTGCTTCATGAACCAACTTAGAAGTTTGTTAGATAACCCTGTACTCCATAATCCCTGCAACACACACATGCACACAGCACACGCACTCACAAACCTGAGATCACCGTAAATATTATCTCACTAATCAACAGGCCAGCCCCAGGACTATGTTAGAAAGAATGAAGGGAGAGCTGTAAAAGTTCTCCAGCTGAAGATATTTTGCCCACAGACAATTGGGAAAGAAATTTGGAGTTACTACTGAATTTTTACCATACCGCCATACAATATTTCATATCAACCTAACTAATTACTCTTAAAAGCACTGAAGCTGTTTAGGCCTGAATAATTTCCTGTAAAGTTGAATATTTTATACTCGACTTTATTGTTTATTCTTTTGTTGTGACTGTGTCTCATGTAGCCCTGACTGACCTCACTACCAGACAAGGATCTTGTACTCCTGGTCCTCCACTTCCACCTCTCCAGTTCTGGGATTATAGCTAAGCACTAAATTCTCAAGGACTACAGTGTTGGGGATGGACTCCAGGGAGTCCCTCATGCTAGCAAGCACTCTCCTGACTTAGCTACACCGTTAGTCCTGTACTTTCTAGGGTAAAGTTAAATTCTATAAATATTCAGTCCCATATCACTTCACTATGGGACTTATCATCTGAGGGGTTGAACTATGGTTTTTACTTCATATAAGTATTAGATCCTGTACCAAGGGCTCCTATGTTTTACTCTATAGCTTCATGTCATTATCATGACTCCTAACAGTCAGAATCAATGTCTAGGGTATTGTTATAGCAATCTACATAAACAGATTAAATGTAGCTTTGACTATTAGAAGATGTTTTAGTATAGTTCATTTCTGTTTCTGTGATTATAAAAAAAGTAGAAGAAAAGAAAAAAGCTGACAAAAAGCAACTTATAGAAAAAGGGTTTATTTTATTTGGTTTATAGTTTCAGGTCAGTCTACCATCGCAGAGAAACTAACACAGAACATGAAGTAGTAGTCACATCTCATCCATACCAAGGCACTCATACTTAGTGTTGATCTAGTATCTAGTGAGTGCTAGATACTGCTATACCTACAGTCCCAGGCCCCAAACAAAGAATCATGCCATTGACTTTAGGCAGGATATGCCCTCATCAATGTAAACAATCAAAATAATCCCCCACAGACCTGCGTACATTCTAAACTGACCTAGATAATACCTCACTGAGACTTTCTTACCAGGTTGTGTCAGGTCGGCAGTTAAAGCTAACCATCACAAGTGACTAGTTAAAGAGGGCCAGAGACCAGTCAGCCCCATCACTGCCTTTTGCACTCTGTTTTTGTTGCTTAAGAGGTAGAAGTGGTTGTGTATTTGCCAAGGAATGTGGAAAAATGTCTCTTTTTCCAAGTCTTGCCTTACTCACTAAACCAGTTTTTGGTTTCCCACACAAATGTCCTTCGGGGACGGCCTCAGGCAAAGCTGTGAAGTTCCCCCTCTGTTCCACAACTTGTTTGTCCTCCATCTGTCTGTGGATAAAGTCTCATCCACATCTGCTGCTTATGAATTGCCCTCTGAAAGTTCCAAGCGGATATGTGCATGAAAACTCACCCTGACTTGCAATTCAAAAGGCAGACTTACTGTGCTTATTGCTGCCTTTGTGTTACAAATGGAGAAAGATTTTATCTTAAGGGTCCACACTGAGGCAGGGATTTGTCCTGAAATCAACAGGGAATGGTGTGTGGTACATAAAATAAAATATGTCTCCCTTTCTTACTCTTCTTACAATATTATTAACTACATCTTCATTTTCAAGTCACCACACTTTTTTTTTAGCATTCTATAAAAATAGTTTATAGGGCTGCACAGAAGGTTCAGTGAGGAAGAGTACTTGCTGCACAAACATGATGACTTGGGTTGAAATCGCCAGCACTCCCTTGGGTGTGACCTTGAACATGCCTATAACCTCAGCTCTGCAAGGGGCAGAAAGAGGGATTCTCTGGGGTGTGCTGTCTCCTCATATAGCTCTAGAATCACAGATAGACTCTCTTTCAAGGAGTAATGTTGAGAAAAACAACAACCTGCACACACATACATACACACACAGGCACACAAGCCTGAATATACATACAAAAATCAAAATAAAATAAGATATTTGAAAATCACCCTTAAAAATATTTGATTGACTCTGTCTCCTTTCATTGCTTGCTGAAGGTTAATGTTCAGGAGGATCCTACTGCACGCACTGGCTTTGTGGGAGCCTAGGCAGTTTGGATGCTCAACTTACTAGACCTGGATGGAAGTGGGGGTTCCTTGGACTTCCCACAGGACAGGGAACCCTGATTGCTTTTCGGGCTGAGGGGGGGGACTTAATTGGGGGAGGGGGAGGGAAATGGGAGGCGGTGGCGAAGAAGAGACAGAAATCTTTAATAAATAAATAAATTAAAAAAATATTTGATTGAATGCTATTTTCCAGATCCAATTAAAGAAACATTAAGTAGTGTCTAGTCTAGTAAAAATTCCCCAATGAAGGCCAATTAGAACAAAGTAACTTAAGCCATAGGGTTAAGTAATTTTGGATAGATAGTAGAAACTCCACATCTAAGCAACAGAAACCTGTCAATAAAGAGATATGATAATTAAAAGATAACTAATATAAAGAAAAATATGCTGATTACCCCTGATCAGTGCAATGAAATGATCAGACTCTTGCTGACCCAGTGTTTGATTCCTTAGAACACAAGTGAAAAGCAGAGCTGGTCCACATCTGCATCCCAGCACTTCTTCATGAGATGATGGGGCAGATATTCATCCCACCAATGGAGAATAAGGCCACTACTCTAGTTTAAAGTCAAATTTGAAGGAAGCTTTAATTAAATACTGGCAAGTGGATGGGTTCTGGCCAGTTTCATAATCAGGTTCCTGGGAAATGACCCAGAAGACATAGCTCAGAATCAAGTATGGCAAGGATTTAAAAAAGGAAAACCCATAATCATTTCATTTCCAATCAGGGGCATTCATATATCGTGATATATTTCCTGCCAATGTACCTCCTGCTCACATGTGATCAGGCACACCCAATGCAGATGGGTCAAACAAACTCGTTTAGGGGAATGCAAACTTCTGGTTTGTTATCTCCCATTAAAAGTAGCTTCCAGTATTTCAGGAACTATCTGTCCTTGGGCTAGGGACATGAAATCAGAGGCATTTTTGCTTCATGGATCTCTAAGGCATCATAATTAACACCTAAAATGTAACTTTGGCTCTCACACAGAGTCAGGAGAATCACCGGGAAGAGTGGCCTACTAGCCCCTGTCTCCACAAGCTGGCAGGAGAGAGCTGACTCCTGAAAGCTGTCCTCTGACCTGCACTCTTGTGCTGTGTGGCACTTGGGTATTCCATCCCCGCAGGCTGTGCCTACTTTTCTCCACAGCCACACACATTTCTACTATTTCCTGAGCCAAGAAATCTGTGAAGTGGAGGTGAAAATGAAGGCAGAGTGTTCAGGTTCTGAGAACAGGAAATGCAAATAATTTACAGGAAGCCCAGGTTTCCCTCAGGTCTCTACTGAAGTAATCCCTCCCCCATTAAAGAATCTAGAAGCCCAGGTTTCCCTCTGGTCTCTACTGCAGTAATCCCCCTCCTCATTAAAGAATCTAGAAGCCCAGGTTTCCCTCTGGTCTCTACTGCAGTAATCCCCCTCCTCATTAAAGAATCTGGAAGCCCAGGTTTCCCTCTGGTCTCTACTGCAGTAATCCCCCTCCCCATTAAAGAATCTAGAAGCCCAGGTTTCCCTCTGGTCTCTACTGCAGTAATCCCCCTCCCCCATTAAAGAATCTAGTCCATTTACAATGACAAGAAGAACAGCTTCGTTCCATTTGGCAAGGGAACAAAAATTCATCCTTCAGAAAAGAAGCAGGCCAAGTCCAGAGGGAGTAGGGCTTGCATTCTCCTCCCTCTGTGCCTCCCTGGGGTCAGACAGCTCACGAAAGGAACGTGCTATTCCCAGAAGTTCATTTCAGTCTGTTATAGGCAGGCACATGAGATAAAAATATGTGCAGGGGTTAATTACCTATCAAGTTGCACAGTGTACCAGGTGGGAAGCAATCAGGGCTATGTGTTTAATCTCTGTACAAGAAGGCACTGAACCTGGTTTAAGGTTACCTAGCTAGTGCCACCCATCGCCACCACCAACAATCATTCTTCATGACATGGCAGGGAAGGCATCTGCACTCAGGAAGCAGAGACAGAATCGAAAATGGGGCAGAGTTAGAAAATCCCCAGGGACCCCCTTCTAAAGGTTCCACAATCTTTCCAAACAGTGCCACAAGCTGGGTACCAAGTATTCAAACACACAAATTGAAAGAGACACTTCACATTCAAGCCATAAAAGTCCACAAGCTATGTAACTTGGGGTGTTTAGCCAACTGAGGAAAGCAAGGAAGCAGTGTCTGTCCTCGAGCCACCAGAAGGAAGACAACACCACTATGCAATCTCTCTGCTTTGAGGATATTAGTGTCTCCGACCTCCAGGGTGTCAAAAGAAGGAATTTGTATGTGCTAGCTGACTATGTCTGTGGTCACCTGCCATGGGAATAATAAATTAATTCAGAGACCGATGACACTGTCCCAGGAGCAGTTCATCTATGATCCTGTAAGGCTGATCTCAGTGACAGCAATTGTCAGGGATTGCTGTGAAAATGTGCTAGAGAATTCAGGCAAGACGCCAAAGATGCGCCTGGTGTGCACTATCTGCCCTGAAGACTTCCGAACCGGAAACAGGAGCTAAAGAAACTTATTCCTTAGAGTAAATCCCAGTGTTCTAGTGAGGGCCTGGAGGTAACTTTGCACATGGCTGCGTGACAGTACTGTTTTTCTTTCTCTCTCCTTGAACATTTGTCCCATGGGACATAAAATGAAGAAACTTAAAACTAAGTCGGAACTTAACCAGCCTGGTGGCAAGCGGTGATTCCTCTCAATTGTCAGTTCTCGGCTGCGACAAAGGGCACTTTAATCTGGGGCACAGGAATGCCTGGTGGAAGAGAAAGACCCTAACGTTTTGCTATGAACAAAGTTTGGCCAGGCATATGCTGAGTGAAGAATCTAACTTATCCACTGAAATGTTTGCAGCTCTTGCTTACAAGGTAAATGTCAAATCTGAGTTTGGTTTCTGCCCTCAAGTGTAACATCCTCAAATCCTCACATTAGCTCCCACATCTAGTGGGTAGAGAGACTGCCTCAGACCAGGTTGGCCCCAAACTGAGAGATACCCTGTGTCTGCCTCCCGAGTGCTGGGATAAAGCATGCGCCACCATTGCCCTGCTTATTAGCATACATCAATTTTGCTGAGAATAGACTTCATTGTGACATTTTTATACAGGTGTATCAAATGCCTTTTGATCCTAATGACCTCTCCCTGCCCTCATTTGCGCCCTCCCAGTCTCATATACCCCTCTCCTCTTCCACATTAGTTCCCTTCTACTTGCACGTCTTTTCCTTTTAGAACCCCACGTGTGTTTCACTGCGGTTGCTCACAAGCCTGGATAAAGGGTTATATTTACAGAGACATGGGCACCTTATCGGTAGCTATACAGTGAAATAAAATATCTCTCTTCCCATCATAAACCCTCAGGAAAGGACAAGCCTTGCGAGTTGCTCCCTACTCCAGGGTGGATGCTGATGAGCCAGGTGTGTAGAGTCTTCTGCAGGTAATCATAGTTGTTATGCATTCAAGAGCAAGACTGCTAGCTAGCTTATGTGTCAACTTGCAATAAGCTAAAGTTGTCTAAGAAGAGAAAACTCAAATGTTTTTTTAAAGCCTCCATAAGTTTGGTCTGCAGGCAAGCCTGTAGGGCATTTTCTTCATTAGTGATCCATGTGGGAGGGATGAGCCCATTATTCTTGAGGTTACTTCTAGGTTAAAGGTACTAGGTTTTATATGAAAGCAGGCTGAGCAGTGAAGGAGGAGAAAGTCAGTAAGAAGCACTCCTCCATGGCCTCTGCATCAACTCCTGCCTCCAGGTTCCTGCCTTGCTCGAGCTCCTGTCCTGAAAGTCTTTCAGTGACAGACTGAACTGGAAGTCAAATAACTCTTTCCTCTACAAGTCGCTTTAGGTCATGATGTTTCATCATCGTGGTAGTAGCCATGACTAGGACAGCCACATCTGAGAGTGTTCCAAAACTCTCTGCTCCACCTCTTTCTACCCCCGTATCCCAGATTTAAACTCAGTGAAGATATATGAAAACCCTAGGACAGCCTACCTTATATAGCACAGCATTTCACAACAGAGAAATGGTGTTTTGTGTTGTCTCTGTTACAAAGACACAGTAGTCAAATGGCTTTAGGACATAAATACATTATATTTTTTTCAGAACATTTCATGAAGGTATAGCATCAGCACTAGGTAATGTGTCTTACAGTGACCTAGGTTAGCAGGTCAAACCCTTTGTATCAGTCTTGAATTATTCTAAACACGCACACACACAGTACCAGAAATTCTGCATTATCCCCCTCCCCTTCTTGGGTTGTAGGAAGGGAGGTGCACAAATTCCCAGGACATATTATTTTACATGCTGTCCCCCTTACTTGTCCAGCCGTTGTCCCAAGTCCAGTTTGATTCCTCTGTGGGTGTACTGCCATTTCCTAATTTAAAAGGTGACAGCAGGAGCTAGTAATGGCTCAGTTGGTAGGGTACCTGCTGTTCACACATGAAAACTACGTTCAATTCCTAACACCACAAGAAATGTGGGCATTGCACTGAATACCAATAACCGCAGTACTGGAGATAAAGAAACAAGATGATCTCTAGGGCTTGCTGACCACTCAGTCTAGGCAATTGCGAATTCAAAGTGTGTGTGTGTGTGTGTGTGTGTGTGTGTGTGTGTGTGAGAGAGAGAGAGAGAGAGAGAGAGAGAGAGAGAGAGAGAGAGAGAGAGAGAGAGAGAGACCGTGTCTCAAAAAATAAGGTGGAAATTGATTGAGAAAACATGTGACTTTGACCTCTGGCCTTCACATGTGCACACATGCAAATGTGGAACTTGACTGAGGAAACATGTGACTTTGACCTCTGGCCTTCACATGTGCCCACATGCAAATGTGTTTGCACACATGTACACTGAAATACCAGCGCATACAAACAATAAAAGATGCAGGTCAAGCACAATGAGCAGCTAGCCTTTACTAGTTTTCACTGGTAGAAATGTGTGATTTCACAGGGTTTCTCCTGAGTCCAGACAGTCCTGACCTCTAATTACAAACGTTACTGATTTGCTTGTGTTCTCAGTTCTGCAAGTGCAGTTTCGCTCAGGGGGAGCCAAGGATTCCTGTTGTCTGACCCATGAGAAGAATGTGGGGTGATCATTATTGCCTGTGGAAAACTTGCCTTGCTTCCTTTCTTGTTCTTCCTGCCCCTAGTGCAACTGGGCAAAACTAACAAAAATATATGTATGTATGTACGTATGTATGTGTGTATATATATATATGTGTGTGTGTGTGTGTGTGTGATATATATATATATATATATATATATATATATATATATTCCACTATTGTTATACTGACAAGCCTAACTCGCATGTACTATAATCTTAGAGATACCTATCACAGTAGAATATTTTTCATTAGCAGTGCTCTTGTTACAACATATTACTTTACAGTTGGGGAAATGGGCGGCAAGACAAAGGCAACAGAGAAATGCTGAGGAAAAATTGTTCTGGAAGAATGGCTAGTGTATTAGACTAGGGTATAGTGAATTAGGATATCCTAGAGGTCTGCAAGATAAACCTTAGCCCTAGCAGTCGGCCCTCTCCTCCACAGGGAAATAATTATACCCTCCTTCCAAGACTTTTTGTTTGGGGCTGGAAAGATGGCTTGGCAGTTAAGAGCATTTATTTTTCCAGAGGACCTGGGTTTGATTCATACCCCCTTCTGTTCACAATTACCAGTAACTCCAATGCCTGGGAATATGATACCCTCTTCTAACCTTCAGGCTAACATGAAGTACACATACATTCATGCAGGCAAAATATTCGTAGACATAAAATAATAAAATCAATCTTTAAATCTTTATAAACATTTGCTTTCAGTAAAAAGAAGAATGTTTTATGGGTGCCTTGGAGTTTTCATGGTACTGGCCACCTGATTTAGAGACCTGTGGTGGCCATGTGATTCTGTGACTGTGCTGTCTCTCTAGTTCCTTTAGTAACACTTGTTATGACTGTAGCTGATGCGATATATTTCTGATTTCAAATCATAATTTGAACATAATTCCTTTAAAAAGGCAGTAGTGGAAATAACACAGGGATGAAAATAAAGTAACCCATCTCAGCTTCTTTGCTATTACTAAAATCACAGGAACAAAGGAGATGGTTGTTGTTGTACAATATTGTGATTCTCTGATCCTAGTTGAGTTTTGCTCAAACTGGGAATAAATAATCAAGATCACCAGAGGTTGCTTTTCCCTCTGTCATATCTGAGTAGCTCCCAGGTAATGACAGACCGTGTGGAATAGTGACATGAATTGAGAGGCACATTTTAGAGGCAGTATCTAAGAGATTATACTTTATGTTCTCACCGTCTGCAAAGGATCACTCCAAAGACCCTTACAATCTAGGGACAGGGGCAAGGGGACATTTTAGAATAAGACAGAGGATGAAGGAGAAATAGTCAAGGAAAACCTCTGCTAAGCAACTTGTATCAAACTATCATTCCCTGCAGCTGTGCTTAGATAAGATGATCAACCCATAGTTACTGGCTCTGCTTCTCTCTGAGTGCTCATCTGGGCTTGGCCTCCAAAGAAATTCCCATGAACTAAAAGGCTATATTTGTCAAGTAGGGAGTAGAGGAGAAAATCTGAAATACTTAAAAGAGATTTTGTTGGGAACACAAGGCCTTAACGCCAGGGTATGTTTAGACAACATGGTGCTCAAATGGATATCCGGTATGAGTCAGCAAAAATATATCAGCCTCTGGGCATCCAGTGAGGGGTTATTAGCCAGCACAAAATAGGCTGATACCGGGCATAAAAGTAAACTGTTTACTTCAAAGTAAACAGATATATAATCTGTTATATGACTGTATTTTCCAGAGTGCCACTTTTGTATGATTCTGTATGAAGGTAGCTCTGAGGGTAGAGACTGAGTCTTTGTCTGGTCCTCCATCTCTGCCTGTCCACTTGTGTGCATCTACGTGCAAACCCGTGTTACTGCCTCTGTGTGATCTGCCTGCAGGAGACCTGTATGTAGCAGCCTGTTCCTGGGTACAGCCACCTGCTGTTTGCCTAGCAACCTTGTCTGCTGAATAGCATGTCTTTTCCACCTGAAGTTCCTCAAAGTCTTGTCAAATTCCAGGTCTCCAATGACCCTATGTCTTTCCTGTCTTAGACTTCACACATGTGAACAATTTTTCCTCAAAACAAAGGTCCTTTGGCAAGATTATTTAACTGTTTTTCTTTGCAGGAAACTTGTGAGATCTATAGTCGATCCCAGTGTGCTTCTACCTTAATTGGCAACACACCTCTGGGCACACCTGCAAGGATTGTATTGACTGGCTTAACTGAGATAGAAAGACCTATCCAATGTCCCTGGCACTGCTTCCTGTCTGGGAACTGTTGCAAGTAGGGAGGCTTGAGTGTGCATGCAGTTGCTTCAAGTTCTTTCCATTGCAACTGCCTTGAACTGCAAGATAAAGTAAACCCTTTCTCCCTTAAGTTGCTTTTGTTGGGCTATTTTATCATAGCAATTGAACAATAGCAAAGATAACAAGAAATTAGTTGCTTTTTTTTTTTAATCTTGGGAAGTCCTGAAAATGAGTTCTGATTATAGATAGACCCTTAACATAATGCATTCTTAAATTGAAACTTTTTTTTGGTTATCAGATGGTTTTTCATTGAAATATTTTCTCTTGTTGCTTCTTAACTATCTGGGCATGCCACTACACCACTGTTGATATCACCAATGATGTCAAGAGGGTGGCAGTCATCTGCATTGCAGCCCACAGACTGTGCAGTACCCAGGATCTCTTTAATATTTCCAGAAAGTTCTCTGGCTAAATTTAAACTTTTAATCTGAAGTTTAAATTCACACACACACACACACACACACACACACACACACACACTCACACACACACACACACACACAAAACTCCAACAAAATATGTGTATTTGGGAAGTTCTAAATGTTGTATAAAGCATACTCATAAAAAGAAAACTCAGCAGACATCCTTATTCAAAATTCATAACACAGCTCATATCAGTAAAAACTGGTACTTGGGAATGTGCTTCAACTGGCAGAATGCTTGCTAACATACATGAAGTCCTGTGTTACATCCCCAGCCTGGCATAAAACCAGGAATGACGGCACAAGCCTAAACTCCAGGACTTGGGATGTAAAGGCAAGATGATTGGAAGTATATAGCAAGTATGAGGCCAGCCTGGAGCAATGTCTAAAAAGCAAAAAAAAAAAAGAATTATATATATATATATATATATATATATATATATATATATATATGACATTACAAGGAAAATAAGAGATGCCTGGTAAATACTCTGTATGAGATTCCAAGCAGTCATAAAAACTATGCTTATATAAAAGTATGAAATGATGCAAGTTAGTAGAAAGGAATAAAAGCAAGTGATAAAATTTTACCATATCAACAAAATTGTCTTGAAAAATGTATCTTAAAAGACATCACTGAGTTACGGCTAATTGTCAGTTTGTTAACTATAAACCATATGCCTGAGGCTGCCTTACACATGTGAGCCCATTACATTCTTAACACGTTTGGATAAACATTCATATCACGTATGACAATATGACAGCACACTTGTTTTAAAATACTCAGGTATTTATTTTGATATTGTGATTTTATGTCAAACTGACTGGGTAAAATTACCAGAGATTTAGACAGATGCTACTTAAAGATTTCTTATTCTTTAAAAATTCACATTATATTTTACATTATTTGCTTTTCATATGTGATACTGAGTTACATAAGTCAATTTTCATGAAAGTATGTAGATGTAGTAGCACATGTTTCTCTTCCAATAACATTTAAATCAATTAAGTATTAACTCAGTGAAGCAAACTGCACTCCATGCTTGCTGGTGGTGTTTGCATACTCAGTTTGTAATGAGTAAAACAGGATATCTTACCAACACCAAGCTCCAACCTAAAATGACATTTCAATGAGTGTGCAGCCCCCTGTGCTCTCCTTCATAACCAAATACACTAATTCCTTAAAAGAAAGCCACTCCTATCTCCCTCTCTCCCTCCCTCTCCCCCTTTGTGATATTAATATTGACTGTAAGCTTGATACCATCTAATAGCACCAGGCAAACAAACCTCTGTGAGGTCTGTGAGGATGCTTCAGGTTTGGGTTAGCTGAGGTGGGAAGACTACCCTCAGTCTGTGAAGCACCATTCCCAGGGCTGGGGTCCTGGGCTGACCAAGGAGAAAGTGGCTGAACACAGCGTTGATCACTCTCTGCTCCTGGCTGTGGACACAGCATCGCCAGCTGCCTTGCCTTTTCCACAGTGATGGACTGCACTTCCGAATAACAAGTCTAAACTAGCCTTCCTTTGCTTTTGTCACGACAAAGAGAAAAGCAATAATGTGGTCTCCTGCTGCCTTGTGGTCTTTCTGTCTTCCCTTACTGCATACCCACACAAGAGAGTTCTCAGCTTTCGAGGGATTTGTGTCCTACCAAAGTCATTGGAACACTGTGCTTGTTAGTGTCCCCAACTTTTCACAAGCTGAAGTCATCTGGGAAGAGAAATCTCAACTGAGGAAGTGCCTCCATCAGATTGGCCTGTAGGCGAGTCTGTGAAGCGTTTCCTTCATTAACAATTGATGTGATAGCGTCCAGGATAGTATGTGCAGTGTCACACCAGAGCAGATGGTCCAGAACGGCCTAAAACAATCAGCTGAGCAAGTCATAATGAGCAAGCCAGCAAGTAGCATTCCCTGTGGCCTCTACTTCACTTCCTGCCTCTAGGTTCCTACATTGGGTTCCTGCCCTGACTTCCCTCCTTGATAGACAGTACACTGTTTGGAAAAATAAACCCTTTATTCCCCAAGCTGCTTTTAGTGTTTGAGGACAGCAATAGAATGCAAACTAGGACGAACACAAATTTATTGTATCTAACTCAGTGAATAGCCCAGTTTTGCCAATCTACCTCAGACATGCTCAGCTAGAGCTACTAAAAATGAAGATATGACTTACGTGAACATGCTTTGAAATCATTATAGAGTCCAGTAATGTATTTGTTCAGTGGAATCATAGTAAACTGATGTGTCCCCTCTGGGTACATGTGTTTTGGCTTTGATTCCCTAGAGAATTTTGACAACTACAAATTTTGCTTCAGATAGTGGTTGCACACAAACAAAATCTTAAAAAGAAGCATTTTAATTTTAATTGACTCTGATCTTTCTGGAACAGATGCTTTTACAGTAATAAGAAGAATATGCATTGTGGCCCTGCATTTGATCTTTGTATCCTGAACATGGTTGTGAAATGGGCATTAGAGTACGCAGCAAGAAAACGTCTGTCACCAAGACGGTATGGCGTATATCACAAAGGCTCAGCCAGGCTAGGAAGGCATGAAGAAGCAGGTCTAGGCTCAGACAGTTCAGGAAGACTGAAGACCTTACATGAAGAAGCAGGTCTACTGCCTATGGTACCCTAAACTTCCTCATAGCTTTTACATTTCCTAGGTCATAGCTGCGGCATCCTGGGACATCTTCTAAAAATTGAGTGACAGAGAAAGAGAAAATGCAGGCCTTTCCTCCTGGTGTCTCTGCATAATTTATAAGCTCCAGTGGGAATAGACAGATGTAGGAATTCTGGTTTCTGAGTCATACCTTGAAAGCAAGATGAGGGGATTCTTTGGAATAGGGAGAACTTCATGAAGGGTATGAAGATGCTTCTTTTGATTGGCCTCTGAAACACCAGGCATATAACCATCCTGGTAGTAATGCAGATATTCTAAAGAGACATGTGTGCTCCTCCTTTGGCTGTTAGAATATTGACCTAACGTTCCCTAAGAAAATAGAATTTCTCCAAGAATCTCATGCTGAAAGAAAGAAAAGGCTAAGGCTTGGCACTAACCAGAGTAAGAGTTTGTTTCTTAGACAGAGATTTCATATAGTTTAAACAACTTGTTAGATCACCTTCAGGAGAGACTAGAGCCCAGACAATGATGAACGAATGATGAGCAGTACCTCACATTGACCAGGACTGCTAAGTTATGCATTGCTTTTTCCTCTCTTTAGATCTAAACCTCGTGTTAGGGTAACAAAGAGGGACTTGGAGCATAAATAGACTTCTTTATTTCCATTATCGGTGCCACCATATTGAATACTTTTCACTCTTGTTTATTGTTAAGGACGGGTGGTTAAGCCTATTATGATAGAGCTATCAGGTCTTAGGCACTGACCATTGTTATAGAGAGCCTATCAAAGGAGACCATGCAGACATAGTCTATAGTCAATTGTGTCATTATGCCAACCAGCTCGGAACTGCACGCAGGAATTTGGAACTTATGTGTAGTCTGAGTATTTCAGAGCAAGAGGCTTTTAAAGGCAGAAGCCACATCCTGGTATCTCACTCTGCAGCTGCAGGGGAAGGCGTGCAAGAGCAGGCAGCTTACCAGAAGTTAAGATAAGTTAACTGGGGCATCTTGGCCTCTCAGCTCCCAGAAGAGTTAGGTAATTTTCCACTGGATTCTCCATCAAGGAGATAAAATTCTAGTTAAACCAGAAATGGCCTCAGCAAGATTACAAGATGGAAGAAGCTCTGCCCTGTCTTGTCCTGTCACATCATGACAATATGCGTAACAGGGATCTGGTTCTACATCAATTAATGGACTGTAGCCAACATTTGGTCAGGAAATTGAAAAGAACATGACCATAAATTTAATGTTAGTAGGTCTGTGGAGGAGGCAGGTAGATGGGCCTCTTCGAATGAAGGAAACACTGAAACATTCCTATATTGTGTAAATATTCACGAAAGGGTGACCTTGGAAGAGGAGCAATTTAATAGTGGGTGGATATTATCAAATCATGAGTCCTCCTGTCTTATAGCCCAGCTGCCTATGCTAAGACCGTTTTCTTTAGTTTCCCGAAGATCTTAGAAGAAGCGACCCTTTCTACTCAGGAGACACTTGACCAAAGATATGTAGTATAGACTGCTTATTAGCTGCACCTGCTGCCTTGTGTGTCCCTTGGAAACCTTTAAGGATGGACTTTAGTTTTGTCTGATGGTGTGAAACATTGGATCCTCAGAATCGTGCTGTTAACTGCAGACTTAAGAGCTCTCAGCAACTCTCTCTGAAGGACAGTCATCTTGACACCTTTATTAAACCTCCTCTCCTCTACTCCTAAAAGCTGAGTGATAAGGAGACTTGTACAAGGGAATGGTGGGCCCCTTTCCCTGCCGTTGCTGCCATCACCTAGTAGGTTCTTAAGCAGTATGGCCATGTAGGCATGGCTGGAGCTATACAAGGACTTAGTAACATACTTTCATTCCATTGCTTTCTTTTTTTGATGCTGTACGAAACTCATGACAAAAGTTTATTGGAGGAATTAAGTTTAATGGAGGAATTAATTGGGCTCACAGCTCAAATGTGGGGCGAGGAGTTAGGCCAATCTCCTGATTAGAAAAATAAAACACTGGGTGATAAAGATGGTAAATTTCCAAAATGGCTGGTTTTTTTCTAAGATGTCTGGCTTGTTCCTTACCCCCTCATCTGAGGTGAAAGCCTGGAAACTTAATACAAAGACTGGGAGGTCTTTTTCTCCTGTCAATTTAGCCCTCCTGCTGATAGACAATTCAGACAAGATCTAGGCCAGATTAGGGCATATTTGCAACAAAGTTGTAGGACAATCAGCCACTTTACCTTATTTGTGTTCTAAAGTACTGATCCTAAATTAGGAGCAGATTGCCCCTAACTTTTTAAAAGTCCCAATTCTTGAAGGGATACTGGATTTTAGGCATCTAAGTTCCTGCTATGATCAGCAGAGGCTCTCTCTCTGTGGCTCTCTGTATGTGTCTCTGTCTCTCTCTGTCTCTCTGTCTTTCTCTCCCTCCCTCTCTCTCTGTATGTGTGTGATTCCTCTCCCCCTTTGTTCTCTATAATTCTGTCTGCTATGTCTGAGATTTTCCTTGTGACTACTTGTTATCCTCAAGACTTTTTTCAGCCTTTTACTTCTTTAACTGACAGGGAAAACTAACCACATCAAGACCCCCAAACGGTAAGACAAGGATAAAGTCCATCATGGTATGGCAGGCACGCTGGCAGGTACATGAGGCCCATGACATCGATAGTCAGGAATTAGAAAGAGATAAATTCTGATACTCAATTTCCTTTTTCCTTTTTACTCAGTCTGGAATCATCGTCACTCAAGGTGAGTCTTTTCCCCTAAGTTACCTAATCTAGATGCTTCATCACAGACATACCCAGAAGCTTGTCTTCTAGGTAATTCTGGAGTCTTCCAATTGAGGAGCAATATTAAACATCACACTCACTTAGGCTGACTGGCTACAGAAACTGTGGAGTGTAAAAAAATCTACCAGTAGCCAAGAAGACTTACTCTAAACTATGGGACCAGCCTTCAGAATCATCATCCAGCTACTCAGTAGTTAACCAATGGCCTTGGAACACTTCTGTAATGGAAGGGCAGCATTTTGGTTTTGATGAGTTAATTGATCTGCCTACACATTTCTTTTCTCTCCTAGCAATGACATTATTAACTTCATTCTGTAAACATGGAACAGAGAGATGAAATGAGATAGCTTTCCAACTTAGACACCAACAGAAGTGATCTTTCTTTTCAGCGTCCTAGTATCTCCTACTAATGTGATTTTGTGCACAGAATGATATTATTTTTCTATTGATGGTTTAAATTATGTTTAGAATAATTTGTGGCTTATCTCTCATCCTTATATATTGAAATTTCAAACCATTGCTAAAGAGGTTCTATAAGCATGCTGTAAAGATTTTGGAAATAAACTACTTCAAAAACAATTGGCAATTTTATTGCAGAAGCATGAAATCTGTATACTAACAGAGATAATCAAAATTCGTGTTTGCTTTTATAATGCTTTAAGTCTGGGCCTGGGGGTGTTCCACCTTGGGAGAATACTTGCTTAGTATGCATAAAGTCTTTTGTTAAATTCCCAGCACAATATAAAGTAGGCATAGTTGTGCACATCTATAATCCCAGCACTTGAGAGGTAGGAACAGAATGATCAGAAATTCAAGATCATCCCCAGCAATATAAGTGGTTTCTAGGCCAACCTGCAATACACGAGACACTATCCCGAAAGAAAAGTATGCTGTAAGGCTTTTTATATTTGGAAGCCTTGGTTGGTGTGTTTATGAACTTTAGTCCCATTTCCAATAGAGCTGTTGTCTCAGGAGGCAACACATCACATCCCTGGAGAACTTGTACATAGTTTTTATAACATTTCCTCCCTCTAAGCAATCCAGCAAGGGCTCTGATACTTTCAGGTATGGCACTGACAGAGAAAGGGACTCTCAATGAAGGACTGTCTCCAATTACTTTGCCTGTGAACATGTGTATGAGGATTTTCTTAGTTGGGTTATTTGATGTGAGAAGAACCATCCCGAATGTGGACCCAGAGTTTAATGGGCTGGGTCCTGGAATGACCAATAAGGAGACAGCAATCTAAGCACCAACATGCAGCCTCAGTTCCTTCCTCGCTGCTCTTGACTGTGCTGGTGATTGACCAGTTGCTCTAAGCTCGTCCACCGTGAATTCACTACAGTGATGGACACTAATCTGGGAAACAGAAAAGCCCTATCTCTGTTATGTTGCTTTTTGTCAGAATAATTCATTCCCCTAAGCGTGGTAAAGACAAGCAGGAAGCTCTTCATTTCTACATTGTAAATATGGAACAAAGGTCTGAGACATTTTTTAAATCATTTCTATACACTAGAAACATAACAAAGTCTGGTACATTTGTGTTGTTTCTACACTAAACATATAACAAAGGTCTGGAGCATTTTTATTTTACCACAGAAATGAGTTTTCTCATTGAATTTCATTGGTATTTCAAGTATGAAATCATGTCTGCAAATGTCTTTATCTCCCATTGCTTATCTAATTTTTATATTTCTCACCTGTGTGGAGAATTTGCCCATAACTGCACCACCAGGGCAAATAACAGTGGCGATAATGGAAACTCCTGTCTGCTTCCTATTTTCTAATGGCGAGATTTGAATACTTTTTCATTAAAGCCCGAGGAAGGCTTTTAAGTTTGGCATATTAAGTATATTTATACAACTCCTATGCATGTGGGTAAGAAGGGGACAGAAATGCCACCTCATGGGGTGCTGTGAGTATTAAAAGACATAATATATGGAAAGCACTCAGAAGACTGCCTGGCTCCTAGTAAATTCTTTGCAATGATGGATTTATAGGTTCCAGTGCAGGAGGTATCCAGCTGTTCATTCCTCTTCAAAATTGCAGCAGTAAATGGTTGAGTTATAGACATAAAGCTCTTGGAATGAAGCTTGGCATATAATGAGCTCAATATATGTAGGCTGTTGATATGCAGCAATATTGCAGAATTTCTTTCACAAATAGATACTAATATTTATACAAAGATTTTGCTGAGTTTCAAAATTGGCATGTAAACATTGTATGTATTCCTAAAGTAATGTTAGGTTTCAATGCATGTATGTAGTGTGCTTTCTTTATGTGTATATTATTTTAATTTATGTGCATGTTTGTGTGCTATGTGTGAATATGTATATGTGTGTGTTACTTGTATTTATGTTCATGTGGAGGCCAGAAGAGTTGCCCCCGGAGTGGCTGTTGTGAGCCACCCAATGTGGGTAGTGGTATCTGAACATGAGTTCCCTGAAAGAGTAGCCAACATTGTTAACCACTGAGCTATCTCTCCTGCCTCCACTGTGTATTCTTTAAACTGGATCATATAAACCCATGTTCTTTATCATTTCTAAATGGTGAAAGCATTTAAAATTATCCTTCTCACTTTTTGGAAATATACAGAACATTATCACTATCTACCACCGGTCTTCTATGTAATGAAACATTGGAGCCTACCTCTTTTGTCTAACTGGGCTCATTATTATTGTTGTCAACTGGTCTGCCATTCATCAGCTGCTAAACTCTTAGGTTATTTCCAATTCTTGCTATTGTAGATGGTGCTTTACAAAGTTTTACAGAGCTTAGCAAGATAGTTTTTATGTCCCATCTACCACCACACACTGATATAGCATATTTGCTAGTATTAATTCACTTACTTGCATGGAACCAATCTTGAAGTGAAATTAAGTGAAATGCCAGTTTTCATCCATTTGGTTTAGTCATTTTAAAAGTCAGTATTGCAATAAAAATTGATATTAACTTTTCTTTTGATGACTTTGCTGAATTTAGGTAAAATATTTTGCCAACTTCACAAAACTTAATAGAATTTCTTCCTAAAGAGGAGAATCATGAAAGCAAACAACACATTGATGAGTTTCTTAAGATCAGTCTAAATATTCACAAAGATTGCTGAAAAGCCTTTTCAAATGCCCCTGTGTATTGTTTTGTTTCACAATTTTGACTTGTTTTCCTAGTTTTCTTTAGTGTATCTTTGGATAGCCTTCTGTGCATCTTCATGGTTTCTAATCACTGTATACTATAATTGAAATGCTTCAGTTTGCTGTCTGTACCTCCTGATGCTTCTCAAATCCCCTTTACCTGCAACACACTCCGTATGGTTTGCTTTTCTCCGAGGGAGTCTGAGTTCAGCTTCCAGCATCAACATTGGGTGGCTAACAGCTGTATAGTCCAGGGGATTTGACATATAGTTTGAAATTCTGAAGGCACCTGCATGAGTGTGGCACACATGTATACATGTGGACACATACATAATATATGCAATAAATGAATTAACTTGAGAAGCAACATGTTTCTCAACTGCCTGTATCATACTTTCTTCCTCCTCCTCCTTTCGCTTATCTCTCTTCTTCCTGTTCTTTTCCTTGTTCTCTATCTTCTCCTTCTTGTTCTTTTCCTTCTCCTTCTTCCCCTTCTTCTCTTTCCTTTTCTTCCTCTACCCCTTCTTTTGTTTATACAGTGCTGAAAATCAAACCCAACACCTTGAACCAGTACTCTATGGCGGAGAAAAGCTTCTATCCTACCTTTTTTCTTGAGGCAGGGTCTCACTGCTGAGCTCAGACCGTGCATAGGCACTTTGAAGTTGCTTTCACTAAACAACATTTCTCATTACTTGTAACTAAAAGTTTGATGAAAGCCCCACCACTTGGGCCTTTATTTTGTAAGACCTTTACTTCATCATAGAGATAAATCATTGTCTTTAATCTTTTCTCTTGAGTTACCTTGGACTCCTGGAATAGCAGAATCAGAGGGCAGACAATTCCTCATGAATGTGAAAGTGTGCTTGGGGTAGAAGTAGCCATCTTCTGAGACAACAGGGTATCTTGGGACAATATAGAGGCCCACTCAGGAAACAAGATGCTTAATTGTGCTTACCCTTCACCCACTGTTTTAGTTCTTTCTCTGTTTGTTCCTAACACCCATGTGAGTATACTGATCAACTTCTAGGTACCATTAGAACCTTCAATTTCTTCCTCTTCAGAATGGCCACAGTGAATACATCACCTTCCCCTGTTTTTCACTATAGTCGTCTTTTAAATTAGCATACTGGGATAGATGTCTGTTGGGGCTGCTGGAGGCAGACCTTTACTCCTAATACCTCCCGTTATACTTGTCCTTGAAGTCACTATTGTTTTAGTAACACTTTTTTGGTTTGAGTAAGCACTGTGATCAAAACAGCATACATGTAAATAAAACAATAATTTAGGGAAAAGGAAAAAAGAGGTTTTTAATTTTTATTTGTTTGTTCACTTATCTATTTATTGGCTTATTATTACAGAAGGAGAGCAGGATGCAGGTAGACAGAGCAGAAAGGTCAGAGCTCACATCTCAACTACACACAGGAAGCCAAGCCAAGAGAGCAAGCA